>NC_071353.1:15639264-15951911 GCF_943734655.1 Sabethes cyaneus
ATAAATATAAATTTGAGAAATGAACCCCTCTCCAGTTGCAGCTGCAATTTCTGCTGCTGCTGTTACTGGTTCGGGCGCAGCCCCTGCTACGACGGGCGGGCGCGTTCGAGCCAAATTATGTGATGTGAAGGGATGTGGGGCAGATAGTATACGCAATCCCGAGTTGCTCTTTGTGACTGTACCAAGCCATAATTACCCTGAGCGTCGATTTGTATGGCTTACACTAATGCAAGCAGCGAGGGACAAGAAAAGAAGCTACTGCTGTTCGCGACATTTTACGGTACTTTTACCCCATATTTTCAAGATGGCGCTGAGTTGTGCGTAAAATATTGACGTATTTTATTTGGCAGGTACCCGATGATTTTAAAGATTTTCAAGAATTTATATCAGCCCCTCCCGGTTATAAGCGTCAGTTAATGGTGAATAGAGGTGTTGTTCCGCATATTAACATGCCCCCGCTTGGGATTTCCGGATTGCCCCCTCTAAACGATCGCTGGCAGTTAACGTTGCCCGACAGTATTCGACAGAATCAGCCACAACGGCAGTCCGAAGTAGCACCGCCAGCGATAAATAATGCAACGAGCGGACCGTCCCCCCAGCGGCGACCACAGGTTGCACGATACAGCAAAGCAGTGCAAACCGAAGCGAAACCGACGATTTTTAGCGGATTGCGCAAAGTTGCGCCCAGCCTGCAGTACTGTCGGTTGTGCTTCCAGCGCCAGGATTTGGAACCGATTTTTACCGGCGATCAAACACTGATTGAGCCGGACCTTATCGATAAGATTTACGGATGTACCGAAGTTATGGTAAGTTTTGATAGTTTAGTTTTGGCGGTTGCTTTTTGCTGGAAGCTTTTTAGAATTTATTTACCTAAAAGCCAAGCTTGCATTTTTTCTCCGAACCGTTAATACGCAACTGCATTACGAATTGCAATGGTTATTCAATGTTGTGACTGAAAACTCTAAAATGTATTTTATTTTGCAATTTCTTCTATGTATTTGAAGATTGTGTAGCCAAAAATTCCGTTCGAGAGATCAGTGCTGGTTTAATTGGAACCATTATACCATTGGATATTTATTATTGTTGCAGAATGCATTATTTTACATTTGTTCGTCTAATATAGGGTTACCATTTTTCAGATAAATGTCCAATATGATTTTCCTGCATCTATTTGCACGGTCTGCTATGGGAACGTACAGAGCTTCATTAATTTTCGCAAAATGGTTCAACGCAATGATGAATCTCTCAGAACGGCTGGACCTCAGGCACCAGGGGAGCATACAATACGGAAACCTCCATTTCAACCTCCGCTTCGATTTGAAGCGCCTCGCACGGTACCGAACCGTTCGTCGTTCGACCGATCGAGTGCATTACAAAACCAACAACCATATCCGATGCGGATTATGAACAAGAATCAACCTGGAAATCGGAGCGAGGTGGTGCCACAACCGAGACCAAAATTTAAACTGACTCCGTCTCGTCCAAGGTACTCGTATCCGCTGAGTAACGTTTCCAGGCCTGTAAATCAACAAAACTTGCCGGAAGATGACCTTCTTGAGGTTACACATGTTGAAGACGTACAGACTTACGAAAAGCGTGGCAGAACACTCGAAAAAAATTCAATGCGCGCTCCTCGTCCACAAGTTCTGCGATTACCGGTAACTCCAAGGAGCAACACCATAGATTTGGATCCATTACATAGCACTAATACAACTCAACCCACAAATACTGAAAGTAATGAAACACCTAGCGGTGTTCAAATGAAGGATCGCGTTGTTCCGGTTACATTGATTCGAGTTGTGCCAGAAGCAGAAGATCCACCACAAGCAGAAGAGCCACCTATCGATGTAGAATTAGAGATTCCACAAAATAGTGATTCAGATAAGCAGGATAAAGCAAATGAAAACAATATATCCTCTACGAACAACAATGAACCACGTAGACAAGGTTTTCTCCAACCGAAACCTATAGAAAAGTTAACCGCAAATGTAAACAAAAAATTAGACGCTCCGAACGTTTTGCAAGCTGTGAAACTTATTCCAGCTTCTGCTGTAAAAGCTATCACAAAGGCTCGTCCGAAAGGCGTGTTTCTGAGACCCGCTTCTTCTAAGGGAGTTAATTTGTACAGAGGATTAAAGCATGTTGGTCTCGGACAAAACCCAGCAGCTCCCAGTAAATCTACTAATCTTGCAGCAACAGCTGTGTCCAGGGCAATCAAATTTCCTGGAACATTAACAACGTTATTTTCGCGGAATAAAAAGGTATTTAAGCCGCCGAAAGAAATTCCAGACGTTCCCCAGATAGTTGCCAGTAAACAACGCGTTCCGCAGCCAATAGTTGCTGTGGAACGATTAAAAGTTTCACTGCCAGAAGTTATCCCCAAGCACTCAGAGAGTCCACAGGTACTCAAGGAAGTGCCACTATCGCGAGAAGCTACAGTAGAATCACCCAAACCCAAACCTAAACCACCGCCTGCAAGTAAAGAAGTATCGAAGCAGAAAGAAAATGACGCCCCAGAACGTCCTAAAGTGACGCAAAAAATTGTTGACAAGACACCGCCTGTTGCTGATGTGCCCCCATCGCCCAGATCGGCGCGCGCTCGCAAAATCCCGCTCAGACTGCAAGATACAATAGGCTTTCCAATGCCAAAAATCATCACTATCAAAACTGAACCGTCTGACGAACCGGAGCAAGAGTCACCCCAAGAAACGGAAAAGTCTCAAAGAAAGTCTACACCTGTCCAAAAACCTACCGTTCAACAAACTCAGAAAAAACCAGCAGAAGTAAAAATTAACACTGAAGAAAAGCCCAGAAAGTCGCAGAAGGAGCCAGAACCGGAGATCAGAAGTCGCGTGACTACACGACGATCAGATCCCGAGCAACCAGTCTCTAGAGCAGAAAGCAAACAGAAATCCACTCCCGCGCGGTCTCCAGTCAAGGAAGTGAAAATCGTACCACCTGTCCTACGTAGCCACGGTCTTCCGTTAAAACGGAAATCCCTTCCGGATGGCGCTAAGTCGGGACCGACCATTCCAAACAAATCGCCGAAAATTGAAGCAAAGACAAACAAAGTAAACGTTGAACCAGCAACGAAATCCAAGCAGCAGCAGCATCAGAAGGCTCCGGAAAGATCGAACGGTTCACGGAAAAGCGCTCCCGCGGTTATAGCGCCGCCAACGAAGAAAGCACCAGTCGCGAAATCCGCATTGACAGCGCCGGTAGTCTCTCAAGCAAAGAAAGCGCCAGCAGCGAAATCCGCACCGACTGCGGCTGCAGTCCCTCCAGCGAAGAAAGCGCCACCAGCGAAATCCGCACCGACTGCGGCGGTAGCCCCTCAAGCGAAGAAAGCGCCAGCTGCGAAGCCCATACCGGCTGCGGATGATCACTCACAGGAATGGAAGTGTCCTTTCTGTCCCGATCGAATATACGACCAGAAGAAAGGTTTGGTTAAACATCTGCGCAAGCGTCATGGTATGGATTACGCCCTCGTGAGGCAACGACTGGCTATTTATGGCGGCAATTGGCGGTAGGGTGATAACCTGTAGGCTAATTTTGATTATACGAAATAAAAATGTAAATATAATTTTGCGCTCATGTATGCCATTATTTAATTCGGTAGTTTACGCGTGTTGGTTTTTGCTGTGATTTTAAAATCTTTTTTTATTTTCAAACAATTCCGAACCAAGTCTATGCTCCGAAGATCAAAGTAAGCCGGTCTTGTGAATGGTTGTCATGTTTCCGCGAGTCTTTTTTCCGATTGATAAATTAACATTAATAAGAGAAATTAAAAGTTTCTGTAGGTAGGGTAGATGCTCCAGTAATGGAGGGATTATGTCGGGGGATAGTGTGTAAAGACAATTTGAACGCTCAATTTATCAGTTTCCAATTGAACTACATGATAATATGGTGCACCATAGTGTTGGCTTTAAATACATACCAAAATTATACCATTCTGCTGGTGAATAGGGTAGATGCTCCAGTAATGGAGGGATTATGTCGGGGGATAGTGTGTAAAGACAATTTGAACGCTCAATTTATCAGTTTCCAATTGAACTACTTGATAATATGGTGCACCATAGTGTTGGCTTTAAATACATACCAAAATTATACCATTCTGCTGGTTAATATATCAAAAATATTGCTTTTCCTGACATTAGTATGTGCTCCTAAAGTAGTGGTAATGTTCCTATAATAGTGGAAAATTTGCCTATAATAGTGGAATGTTGTTTACCGCCTTAGCAACGCTTGCAATTAGCATGGCAGCAGGTGGATAACAACGTAGTCTTGTTAAAATGCTATGGATTGTTAGGAATTTTTAAGGAATTGCACTCTATTGGACTGCTGAAAAGGAATTTGTAATTTTTGCACCAACATCTTGAATTTTAACTGTGTATCTTAGGTAAAACTGTTAACAAATATATATTTAACAATAGAAAACGGAAATTATTTCGAAATCCGCCAAAATTATGATATATTTCGAGTTTCCACCACTACTGGTACTACCACAACTACTGGAGCATCTACCCTATATCTAAAATATTGCTTTTCCTGACATTAGTATGTGCTCCTAAAGTAGTGGTAATGTTCCTATAATAGTGGAAAATTTGCCTATTATAGTGGAATGTTGTTTACCGCCTTAGCAACGCTTGTAATGAGCATGGCAGCAGGTGGATAACAACGTAGGCTTGTTAAAATGCTATGGATTGTTACGAATTTCTTAAGCAATTGCACTCTATTGGACTGCTGAAAAGGAATTTGTAATTTTTGCACCAACATCTTGAATTTTAACTGTGTATCTTAGATAAAACTGTTAACAAATCTATATTTAACAATAGAAAACGGAAATTATCTCGAAATCCGCCAAAATTATGATATATTTCGAGTTTCCACCACTACTGGTACTACCACAACTACTGGAGCATCTACCCTACTAAGGTCGATTGTGATACGATACATTTTGCATAAGTATGTTTTGTCTAAGATTTGCAGTGATTTGTTTTTTTTTTCTAGATCAAGATCTTTAACATTCAGAGACTTGGCGCGCGGAACTTAAATTGAATCTTCATGTGGCTGGTGTTGCCGTGGATAATAGGCTGATTTTTTGAGTGCGATGCAGATTTGTTCGATTATGTAGGTAACAGAGCGGAAAAATTTTCCGGGAAAATTAATAGTACAAAAGTGAAATATCGAAGTGTAGTGCGTTCGGTAACGACAAGAAGAGCTAGTGGTACAAGAGGGAAGAATTTGCGGAGGATGTACAACCTTTTTGGATAAGAAATGCTCCAGCGTAAGCTCCATTATATATTTTAGTATTTTGAAATAATGTATGATTGGGTACCTAGTTGGTATGTTTTATCTATTTTCGGATAGCGAAATAAGGCCCTATAACCTTAGTTTATTGTAATCTGACTTGAGGGTCCGGAGTATCACACTTAGCAAAGATAGATATGGGAACGGATGGTACCGTGGTTCTCGTTTCTTCTTCCCCTTTAGATTCGAAAATGTATCATTGATTAAATTATGTTTGATCTTGATACATTTAAAAAAATCATCTCTGCTGCAATTGTTCATGAGTAGGCTTGGTCGATTTGGGATGGTAAATGGTTGAATAATGCGCTCCAGAACTACCACGAAGTTTCACAACCTCTTATTCAGCAACTTCTATCTCTACCTCCTCGTGGTACCATCCGGGATACGTTCCTTACCGGAAATCGGACAACCGGCCAAGCGCCTGATAGCAGATGGTCGTAAGCCAACCGAAGAACCCGCTGAGAGTAACAAGACGCTGTTAGCGTCCGACAACCAATGGGAGTTGGTCAAAGAGAAGAAGGCCAGGAAGGAAGAGGAGGATCGAGCCCCGCCGAAAGTGGCCTGGAAAAAGAGCAGTAAAGGCGATGCCCTTATCCTCAAAACTGAGGGGCCGAAATATTCGGAAGTTATAAAGGCCATGAGAGGGCATGGTCAGTTGACAGGTCTTGGTAAGGATGTGCGGAGTATCCGTCGCTCTCGCACAGGCGACATGATCCTTGAACTCAAAAAGAATGCCACTGAAAAGGGTTCTACTTACAAAGTGCTACCATATAGCGATGGACTGTACTGCGCCATCCAAGTGCCTGATATGTACCGGCCAACGGGACGCTAAGTACACAACAGGAGGCCCAAAGTGCCCGGCAGGGGCGCCGGCGACTAAAACACGGGCGTAGTGCAGGTAAGGGTACCGCCAAAGCGCAAGCGACATTTCTTGCTGTAGTTATACGCGCACCCCTTTTTCGCCCGAAGCAGGACTGTGCATTTAGCAGCATGAGAGCGAAGTCGTGTCGTGTTTACTCTGTACGAGGCCTAATGCAACTAACCTTGAATCACTGCTACACGGCCCGACAGCTGTTGTACAAAGCAGTTACTGAGTCGTTGACGGACATTGCCATCATCTCGGACCCATACCGCATCCCTGCCGGAAATGGTAACTGGGTGTCGGATAGGTCTGGGACGGCGGCTATATGGACAACAAGCAGGTTCCCGGTTCAAGAGGTTATGTCAAGTGCAGACGACTGATTTGCGGCTGCCAAAGTGGGTGGAGTGTTATGCTGCAGCTGTTATGCTCCGCCGAGTTGGTCTATCTAGCAGTTTATTTTCAGATAGCGAAATAAGGCCCTATAACCTTAGTTTATTGTAATCTGACTTGAGGGTCCGGAGTATCACACTTAGCAAAGATAAATATGGGAACGGATGGTACCGTGGTTCTCGTTATTTCTTCCCCTTTAGATTCGGAAATGTATCATTGATTAAATTATGTTTGATCTTGATACATTTAAAAAAATTATCTCTGCTGCAATTGTTGCTGAGTAGGCTTGGTCGATTTGGGATGGTAAATGGTTGAATAATGCGCTCCAGAACTACCATGAAGTTTCACAGCCTCTTATTCAGCAATTGATATCTCTACCTTCTCGTGGTACCATCCGGGATACGTTCCTTAGTGGAAATCGGACAACCGGCGGAAACTAGGATCGTATGCGGACAGAGAAGGGGGCACTCATGCGAAGGCTGAGTGTAAACTCTCCGCCTGCAAATGACGGATCTCGGTAGAAGTATGTTCGATGAACCTGAAAATACTGAAAACCTGAGCAGAGAGTCCAAGGCCGCAAAGGAGGATAGTTTTAATAGCTGCTATACTCAGCCTCAAACGGAGCTTGTGCACTACCAGAGCGCTCTCCACAGTAATCAGTCCTTACCGCATCATGAGGGGCTCTGACGCGGCGGACTCTTCTTTCCCCTCAACTCGTGGGATTCTATATGAATAATCAAAATAAAACATTAACTTCAAGTGAGCGCGAACGGATTAGCATTAGATAATCCGTTCGATAGAGGTGGTATCCAGAGATCTCCGCCGATGGAAACCAGTAGAAGCGCCAGCGTAAGCGGAAAGGCATCTACGCCGGACGCAGCAATGAACGGCCCGTCGCTAATAACAGCAGTGGCAGGAAAAAGAGACATGCTACCAAGAGTGGTAGCGGCGTCTCATCAGCTCGATGCCATTATCGAGTTCAAGGCAGGTCGCACAGCAAGGAGCACAGCGAACTCGCAGCGCGAGTAAAAGTGGCAGAGAAAGAGACCGAGAAGGCGTTTGTGTCGAGGTCTGCTCAAACTAATGCCTGCCCGTCAATGACTGACCACACCGTGGCCCTCGCGACTACGGAGCAGTCCAACGACAAGGCATCCACTAAACGCGCAAGGCAGTCTCCAGGAAAAGAAACCCCTACGGGCCCGAAGAAGCGCCTGATAGCAGATGGTCGCAAGCCCGAAGAACCCACTGAGAGTAAGGAGACGCTGTTAGCGTCCGACAACCAGTGGGAGTTGGTCAAAAAGAAGAAGGCCAGGAAGGAAGAGGAGGATCGAACCCCACCGAAAGTGGCCAGGAAAAAGAGGAGCAAAGGCGATGCCCTTATCCTCAAAACTGAGCGGCCGAAATATTCGGAAGTTTTAAAGGCCATGAGAGGGCATGATCAGTTAAAGGGTCGTGGCGCGGATGTGCGGAGTATCCGCCGCTCTCGCACAGGCGACATGATCCTTGAGCTCAAAAAGAATGCCACTGAAAAGGGTTCTGCTTACAAAGTGCTGGCATATAGCGAGGGACTGTACTGCGCCATCCAAGTGCCTGATATGTACCGGCCAACGGGACGCTAAGTACACAACAGGAGGCCCAAAGTGCCCGGCAGGGTGCAAGCGACATGCGACATTTCTTGCTGTAGTTATACGCGCTTTTTCACCCGAAGCAGGACTGTGCATTTAGCAGCATGAGAGCGAAGTCGTGTCGCGTCGCTGTCGTGTTTACTCTGTACGGGGCCTAACGCAACTAACCTTGAATCACTGCTACACGGCCCAACAGCTGTTATACCAGCTGTTATAGCCAACGTGGTCCAGTCCATACTCAGGTATGGCGGACCGGTGTGGTCATCAGCGTTAGGTACCAAAAGCTATCGCTATCTAGCCAAGCTGGAAAGCACCTATCGTCTCATGTGCTTGAGAGTGACGAGTGCGTATCGCACAGTTTCACATGACGCAATCAGCGTCTTAGCGGGTATGATGCCTATTGGTATCATCATCAGCAAGGACGTAGAGTGCTTCAACCAACGTGGAACTAGAGGCATACGGAGTACCGCAAGATCGGTCTCGATGACCACATGGCAGCGGGCATAGTCTAATTTCACAAAAGGCCGGTGGACACAACGACTTGTCCCGGAACTATCCGGGTGGGTCAACAGGTGCCACGGCGAAGTCAACTTCCATCTGACACAGATTCTGTCAGGGCATGGTTGTTTTAGACAGTATCTGCACAAGTTTGGGCATGCGAAGTCCCTCGCGTGTCCCGAATGCGTGGACGTTGAGGAAACTGAAAAACATGCTTTGTTCATATGCCCTCGTTTCGCGGGCGTGAGAAGCAACATGATGCAGTGAGCGGACAGGACACTACTCCGGATTACTTATTCCAAAGGATGTGTTCCAGCTCGGACGTCTGGGGAGCGGTCAATGTGGCAGCTACCCAGATTGTACTTGAGCTACAAAACCGCTGGAGAGCCGATCAACGGCGAATAAACAGCCTAACTACCATAGTCCAGTAGTTAGCTAAAATGACCCACAATTGTGTGTGACCCTTGATTGTGGACTAACTTTATATGACCCATATGCAATGCCAGTGTGCGTAGAAAATAGCACACATTTGAGGCAGCAGTCCCATAGCGCCATAAATACAAAACATAAAACGATACTTTCTTCAACAATGTTGTAGGTAAAATTAGTTCTACAACTGCCCTTTACACTATATATTTTCGAATTCTGCTTCGCTGAGGCGCTGTAGAAAAATAAGAATGTACTGAGCATAACACCACAAATGAAGCCTGCAAACATCATGCACAGATAATGATTTCCGGCTGTTTAAACGTTCTTTCACTCAATTTTCAAGAAGGCGGGAACAAATAAATAGAAAACGTGTTTTTATAAGTAGTTTTATAAGTTTTAATTCACTCGTAAATCACCATTATCAACCATTAAATACTGTTCACTCATCATCTCGAGCATGTGGACATTGAGTTCATCCAGTTTAAGCAGATTATTGATAACTTCCACTTTCTCCCGGTGTTTTTGCAGCAGATGTTTAGCACATTCGAATTTAAAGACGAACATTTCACTGCAATGTTGGCAGATCCAGCTTTCCTCTTCTGGCAGGCCTTCGGCAAAATGGTCTACTTGGACGATTGGACTCTCGACTTTTACTTCTCTGTCACATTCCACGGTCATATTCAGCTGAACATGATCTGCATCGAGGAAGGTAACGTCCGTCATATCATCTAGCTCTAGCTTGATTTCTGGCTCACAATCAAGCGGATTTGGTATCAGTTCCGGAGGGGGCCTCGGCACAGAATCTTCCTCAAGAAACTCAACCTCAAGAGCTTCAGAATGTCCGATTTTTGATGGTATTTCTGTTGGAATGGTATTGTTGTTCCGACGTTTTCGCGCATGCCTGTAGATTTTAAAAGAGGACTTTTTGGGGACCCCACTATCCGCCGCTATTCTCTCAAGGTACGAGGAATTATTACTACTCACTTGCTGTCGGTAGTTAAAAAATGTGTCAATCGTTTCTGCACAACGTGTACAAATGTAAGCCGATTCTTTCGGTTTCGGTACGATAAGAATGCCGGTGCACAGGTAAATTCGGTCAAGCATTTCGTCGCGTACCACGATCAAACCGGAGTAAAGCGGTTCAAGATCCTCGCTGGTAAAACAAAGCCGGCAAGCGTCATAATACTTCAACGGCAGAGGCGTAGGTGGAGGCATGAAATTGCCGTCTTCCGTCTGTTGTGAATGCGACTTGCGAGGAACCCACAGGGGTGGTTTGCTATTTACCAAACTCCGTGTATTCTGTCTAGCATTCAAAACGGATGGAGGATACTGTTTCTCGAGTGGCTGAAAATAATATGAGAAAGACCTTTTTTAAACGATCTAAATCTAAAAAAATTAACGCTGCAAAACACTAACCTTGGCCAGAGCGTTGCTGTGTGCCAAACATTGACCCATTGCCATTGGACATATCCTACTAAGCGGAGGGGCTAAGCTCGGTACAGCACCCGGTTTTAAGGTGTACGAATTGCCATTACTTTTGAACTTAATCCAGTGGCCTTCAAAATGTCGAGAGCACATGCGCCACTTCCGAACACCAGCCGGACCGAACATGGCAAACTGCTTGTTTGCGTGTCTGTTATTAGTAAATTGTACCCATGCTTTACAACTGTGAAACCAGAAGGGTACAAACATTGTGGCTGTGAGTATTATTCAAAACGATAGAATATAGTAAATACCTACTCTTCCACCTCCAACGGGAACATATGCGACGTAACGTTACGTGAATATGTGTCATTCTGATTCTCACATCCTTGTACGGCACAGTGAAGCAACTGTTTTGGAGGCAGTCCATCGTTTTCCTCAGTAACTTTGGCAAACGGGATAGCATCTAGCTAACGAATAGAAATGAATGAAACAAAATAGCAACCGTTTATTAGAACCAACAACCGTGAATACAATATAACATTTAAAGGGTATTAAAATAACAAAATTTAGTAAAATCTAATGGGTGGAAAATTTACATTTTTTTAATGCAATTTAAAAATGATGATTAGAAACTTACAAGCAGGTTCCTTAATAAGATAAATACCTTAACTTCGAATCCATTCCCGTAGCTGTCGTAGAAGATAGTTGGAACTGCCGTGTTCTGCAATCTGGCTTTAACTCCGTACGGGGAGAAACAATCCGGATTGAAATGTTTTGAACAAATGCGCCCCAGTTCGAAATTAGGATAGATTTCGGACAGATCATATCCCAAAGCCTTATTTATGGAATACACCCAGCGATCACGTAAAATCGACTTAGTAGGAAATCTATGTATGGTACTTGATTCATCGCGCTCACAATCCGGTATGATGCACTTCTTCATGTTTTCTTTAATATTTAAATCACTGATATTTATTATAATTACGAGATTACGAGCACTTCACAGTTGCAGCTGCAGGAAACGTTAAAATAAATAAAGATCCCTAATAAGACAGAATCAACAAAAGGGCAAAAGTCGCAAACGTCTATCTGCACTCTTAAATAATTCTACCTGTAAATAGGTCGGATTTAGTTAAAGCTATAGGTGGAAACTACTCAAAATGCCCTTAAAGCAGGGGCTTGCGATGGGTGCCATGTTTTTGTTGCCAACATCTCAGCACATCTCGACAAAGGTTGGCAGCAAATCTAGCTGTCAGACGGGCGCTATTTCTTGCATTTTTTGAAATAGCGCCCTTCGTTAAGTGGACTGTCAAACACCGTTCGTTAAGATACGGATAGCACCCCGCTGCCTTAAAGTGTACAAACTCAAATTTTGAGTATAGACCAAATCAAGGTGACGTCATCTGGCAGATACTGGCGCCCTTGTTTACAAACAGACCGCAGAGTCCAAAAAAGTTTCACCTGTTTAAACGGCAAGTTTGTTGTTTAAACCGAGTTTAACCAGCATTAGGACTAAATTTAAAAGCCAACATGCCTGTAAACTGTTAAAACACTCGCTACATTCGCTATAAACGAAAAGGAAAATTTTCCAAAACGTAAACAAGGGCGTCAGTATCTGTCAATTGACGGTATAATGATTTGGTCTATAGTTTCTTAAGCAAAAAATTGGTATTGCGGTTATTTACATAAATTTTCATCCTGTTGCGGCGGTAGTCCGCATCGTCAATCACCGCAACGAGAACAAGAAAAGGTGGCCAAATATTTTTTGGTTTATATGTACATATACAGTAACAATTGCACTGATGCTTTAGCAACTAAAACAACCATGAAAAACTTCTTTTAGCCTCTTACATTCAAAAATCGGTTTTATATAAATTCATTGAATATCATAAGTATAAAAATTGGTGTAAATAGTAACAAAATTTAAGAAGTGATGCAAATATCTAAACAATAGAAATTAATCTATTTGCATGGCAGCTCTGGACAAAAGCACATCCTTCAATATTTGGCGAGCTCAGCATTGGGCGATAATGTATCGATATAACTGGTATCGATATTCGTGGACGAAATCTTGATAGAGATTTTTTGGAAATAGTTAATTTCGGCATGCATAAATAAATACAACCGCTCTGTAAATGTTAACACGTTATACGGAGTGTTATAAAATAAATGTAAAATGCAGATCGTCACGTGATGCGAGCAATTTTGCTGATTATGCTTTCAGCTGAGTATACGTATCGATATGTGAAAAATATCGATATTCAATTAACGATAATTCGTCAGCTTCGCTCAATACAGAATTATTTTGACAGCTTGCTATGAACTTTCCGAGAATGAAAAGATTTCTTGCAAAGCACAATAGTAGGAACTGAAAAGTGCGTTATTTGTCATAAAGAATAATACGGTGCTGCCACCTTCCCAAGTTTGTTCTATTTGTGAAGTCTGTGCACAGGTTTGTTAAAGGGTGAAAAGGATAAACAAAACTTTGCACCAAATCTTCACAAACTTTCCATATGGCAGTTCCATGAGAGTACAAGAGATCGATTTGTGCTTACATAGCGAATTATCGGCATTTTGAGTAGTTTCAACCTAGCTTTAACTAAATCCGACCTATTTACAGGAAGAATCATTAATTTAAGAGTGTGCTGTGCACAGAAAAATAATTAAACCCAAATGACCCAAATATGCTTACTTTTGATTCAAATCGGACTTCCGTGCGGGAAGTTAATTTTAGGTAAAAGCGAATTACCTTACTTTTGAGTACATACCATTAAAGTCATTACAGCAAAGTTTCGTTAATTGGTGGTTCGTTAATTGGGCGGTTCGTTAATTGGGTGTTCGCTAATTGGGCTATGTGACAACTTGAATGTCAAAATTGTATGGAATTTTCGAGTTTAGAAATTTCTAACAACTGTCAGTCGGCCCAATTAGCGAATCAGCTGGAGTGCAGTCGTGGCCCAATTACTTAACAAAAAGAATATGAATGGGTTCTACCGAATATTATGTTTCGCACTTTCGAACATTATGTTTCGCTAAAGTTTGTGCTAATTCCTGCATAGTTGCCACGGCCTTATAAAGGGTTAATGGGAAAGTTGATAAAATTTACCAGGATCGCATGTAAACTGGTTAGTATGCGTGCGAGTTACCAATAATTCACGTGAAAATTACACGAATAGTGTGATCAAGAGTGTGATGGACGAGAACTACGTAGATTGAACCAAGCAAAAACAAAAACGGTAAGAGAAACAGTAAAATTAATTTCACTTAGTTTGTTATAGAGCTTGCTATAAGCCTATAACAAACGCTGCAGCGCAAAAGGCTACAAAAACTTATCGTTTATCACTCAAACGTATGTTTTTTTACCGGGGTATAACTGGGGGAAAACAAAAACAAACGTGTAAAATCAATGTAAAATCTAACAACAGCAACAACAAATCGCGCGTCGATGTGTGCGTATACGATAAACGTCAGCAAGCTCAATTCAAAACTACTCATTTTTTGACGTTTTGGATTAAAAATACGATACTGAGTAAACTGTACTCTATTTAGAGTTAAACCAAACGAGCGTGATAATTTGGTTATACCTTTGGACGTCGCCGTGATTAAAAGGTTTAATCTGGCAGCTCTGCTTGCACTGAAATGAAATGCAAAAGAGGCAAAAAGAGCAAAAAGTAAACAATAAACAAAATTAGCTGCCGAGACCGACAGCCGACACTCCGACAACGCTTTGGAAAAGTTCAAAAAAGTGTATTTTGTGCTAATTTTCAGGCAACTATGAAATGTTTTTTACCAATTTGTGAACGCGATGACTCCGTGTCATTGCACAGATTTCCCACCGATCCGGCTGTACGTCAACAGTGGATAATTTCCATAAACGAAGCACTGCGTGGTGAAGTATCGGAAATGTGTCCCAATTATGAAAATGGGCGAGTTTGTTCCAAGCATTTCAAGCCGGAATGTTTCTCCCTATTCGGAACTAGGACCAGATTGCAGCATACGGCTGTTCCAACCTTATTCCAGGACCACGATGGAAATTTTCTCGATACTGAGGTGCTTAGTGACAGTTTTGCCTTTTTCACTCATGGAAATTGGAAATTTTGCTTCAAAATATAACCGGTATCCGGTTTGATATCCCAATCATTTTTTTTTCTTTTTCAGCCAATCAAGAATAAGAAATACACCGCATCTCTTTTAGATTCCAGGAAACCCGCTCGCAATTCCGCTAATGCTAGTCAACCATCTAAGGTTTCTTACAAATCGCATTCACAGCAAACGAGGGACAGTCTTTTAGTTCCTACTCCTGTGCCAGTACCGGAGAATTTGCGCGCAGCCTGCCGGTTATGTTTCGCCCCCGGTTCTTTTGAACCGCTTTATTCCGGAATGATTGTTGTACGTGAAGAAATGCTTGACCGGATTTACCTGTGCACAGGCGTTCTCATCGTGCCGAAGTCAAAGGAATCAGCTTTCATTTGTGCAGACTGTGAACGAACGATTAAAACATTTTTTAGCTTTCGGCAGCAAGTGTATAGCAATAATTTGGCCTACCTTGAGAAAAAAGGGTTGGATGAATTAAATGCCAAGAAGGTCACATTTAAAGCAAATAGATTTGCTCAAAAACGTCACGTCGATAATACTTCAGAAGAGGTTCGTTTTAAAATCAAGACTAAGGTCAATAATCTTGAACCATTTCGGATTGAGCTTTTTGAGAAGGATTCCGTACCGAGGCCAGCTCCCGAATTGATACCAAACCCGCTCGATTTGGAGCTGGAAATCAAATCGGATCCAGAGGATATAGTCGAAGCCGATCCGATACAGCTAAATATGACAGTTGAATGTGATAAAGAATCGTCGGTGATTTCCGAGGAACTGCCGGAAGAACTGCCCGAGCAGGAAAACTGGATCTGCAAACGCTGTGGTCAAACATTTCCATTCAAGTTCGAATGCGCTAAACATTTGCTGCAAAAACATCTGGAAAAAGTCGAATCCATCAAGGTTCAGCTGGACCTAGATGAACTAAACACCAACATGCTGGAGATGATGAGTGTTCGGCTATGACAGTGTTAAACGGTTTAATGAACGAAACGACCCAGTCGATAAAAAGGCCCATTTCGGTGTGTAATATTTATCGAAAGAAAAGTCATGTCCACAATCTGCTAATAATTCCTATTAGTAAACACCTAAATAAAATTAGTAGTTATTAACTGTACACCATTTGTGGCCATTGCGCTTTTTACGTGGTTCAAACAAAAGCAGCTTTTTTCAGTATAGATAGTTTAATCTACTATCTATAGATTTCATTTGCAGTTTGCGAATTTAAAAATTCTTTCATTTTTTAAAACCAATCTGGCAGCACTGCCTAAATAATAAAGTAAATAGTAAAAAACAAAATAAACACAATAAATTTAGCGCTTGTCCAAAGTTGTAAGGCCTGAAAACATTGTTTTGTAGATTTAGTAGACCAGTATGAAGTGTTTCTTACCGATTTGCAAACGCGATAAATCTGTATCGTTGCACAGATTTCCCAAAAAACCAGCTTTACGCCAAAAGTGGATAAACTCCTTAAGCAAAGCATTGGGCGATGAACTGTCCGTAATATGTCCCAATTTTGAAAGAGGGCTAACTTGTTCCAAGCATTTCAAGCCGGAATGTTTTTCTCTGTTCGGTACCAGGAGAAGGTTGCAAAAGACGGCTGTTCCAACTTTATTCCAAAAGAGCAATGGAACTGTAATCGATACTGAGGTACGGTAACTTCTTCATTAATAAAAACCAATAGAAAATAATTTTTCATTCCATATTTTCAGCCAATTAAGAAACAAAGCACGGAGCTTGCTTTAGTTTCTCGGCAGCCTACTCGCTGTTCCGTCGATAATAGTAAACCTTCGCAGGTTTTTTATAGGACGCACAGGGCACAGCAGACGAGTGATAGTCTTCTAGTTCCTCCTTCTGTACGAGTACCGCAAAATTGGCGCAAAACATGCCGGCTATGTTTTGCCACCGATTCTCTTGAACCGCTTTATTCCGGACTGATTGTTGTGCGTGAAGAAATGCTTGACCGGATCTATCTTTGCACAGGCATTCTTATCGTACCGCAGTCGAGGGAATCAGCTTACATTTGTGCAGACTGTGAACGAACGATTAAAACATTTTTTAGTTTTCGGCAGCAAGTGTATAGCAATAACATAGCGTATCTTGAGAAAAAAGTGACAGATAAAGCAATGGCTAAGAAGGCCATGCTAAAAGCATATAAACGCGCACAAAAACTTAAAATCGTTAATCCTTCAGAAGGGGTGCCCCCTAAGGCCGTAGATCCCGAGCCTGAACCGTTGCAGATTGAGCTTATTGAGAATTGTGTACCAGAACCTCCTTTAGAAATGATACCAAACCCGCTCGATTGTAAACAGGAAATTAAACCGGAGCCATCCGATGCTACGGTTATTGAAGCGGATCCAATACAGCTAAATATGACGGTCGAGTGGGATAAAGAGCCGGTTCGAGAAAGTTCATCGGTGTTTTCACTGCCCGAACCGGAACCCTGGACCTGTCAGCGCTGCGGTCAGAGGTTTCCCTTCAAGTTCGAATGCGCTAAACATATGCTGCAAAACCACCTGGAAACAGTCGAAACCATCAAGGTTCAGCTGGACTTGAATAAACTAAACACCAAACTACTGGAGATGATTAGTGCGTCTTTAACAGTTTAATAAACGAAAGGGTCCAATTAAAAAAAGGGGCACATTTTGGTGAGTATCTTTTAACAAAAACGAAAGTCATGTCTGCAATTAGAAATCAGTAGGTAGCTTTGGAAAATGCTCAGGAACAGTAGAAGATAAATCACATGATTTTGATTAAACGATTGATTTCATGTTTATTCGATATTAAGCCATTAAAATTGATGGTAGAATATTTAGCGCTGATGCATCGTTTGCAGCGTAACCAGCTGGTGTTCGGCCAAACTGTCCAGATTCAGGTTTTCCGCATTGTGGCTGGGCGCATGCCGTCGATAGTCCTGCAGCCTGGAAAATACTCGCGGACAGAATTCGCACTTGATGGACGAGTCTTCCGTAATAATTCCACCCGTGCCGCTGCCACCGCCAGCCGATTGCATCAATGCAATCTGGTCCGGTTGCCGCTGGTGCTTCGCTTGATGTCGTTTCCATTGGATGTGCTGCGAAAAACTGTCGTTGCACAGTTCACAAACGTACGGACGCTCGCCCGTGTGTGTACGAATGTGGTATCTTAAATGGTGGCTATACTTGAATGATTTCGGGCAATATGGACACTTACGGTCACGGATTTCTTCATGCACTGCCTTCATATGTCGGGCTAATGATCGTTTTTCACGAAATTGTGCCAAGCACTCGAGACACTGATAGGGACGCTCCTCTACGTGATCTCCCAAGTGTATCATCCAAGATTCCCGGTCAGGAAAAGTTTGACCACACACCATACAGCGATGCTCTTTGTTAGCGTTTGCCGCTATGGAAGGTTCCATTTTCGGGAAAACCTGCTGATCCAATCCACCTTGAAATGTTCCCATCAATTCTCCTATCCCATTTAGGCTTGTTATGGCATCCGCTATAATACTGCTTTCCGAAAGGCAATCTCCTCCCGTAAACTCCTCTCGATCATCCTGAGGAGCGGATGACTCCGCTGCGGTAAAACGAGAAGCTCCAGCCACACTGTCGTCCTCTCTCAGTTCTACCTTGACTTGAATTTCTTCCAGTAAGTTTCGCTTTGCTCGTAAAATTTCATCGCAATGTTTGCTTCGCTTCTGAAATTGACAGATCTCATCCATGAATGCCACGCAAGCGGTACAGATTCCTGAGGGGAAGTCATCGCGAACTGTAATTTGTACACCGGCGCAATAGTGAATTTTCTCGATCAATTCACGGACGTAATTGCCATCCGAGGTGAACAAAGCAACGACGTTCTGTTCCGAGAAGCACAGTCGGCAGTAGCCTTCTGGATTGTCGCTTGGTCTAGGTGGAAAATCAAAACATTTTTGGAGGGAGAACTTACTAACTTTACTTTAAACAAAACTTACACGTCATCTTGCAATTCCCTAGCGGAATTGGGTTCCGCCAGTGGTCTTTTCGTTTCCATAATTTCTACAAACTGTAAAGCTAAATGTAACACAACACAAAATTAAATTACAGACGCACCACAGAAAATGCAGAAAATTGATCAGACGAAACGTTGTTTACTTACACTTTTACCTTTTTTTTAATTGGTGATAATATTCACCTCGCTTGTCATTACGCGCATGGCCCCGGTGGTGAAAACATGTGTCATTTTTGTCTTCAGGTTCAGGATGCACTTGCATATAGGGTCACTTAACCATTATATAACCTTTTTCCTATGGTGGGCAAGGTAAAATATGGTCTAGAAAATGAGAACCGTTTGTCTGATACAATAAATTTTACTATGTGGATTATTCAGATTACTTTAGAAAGCGGAATATCAAACGTTTTTATCCGAATTCGTTAAATAACTAACGAATACCAAAAAGCCGGAGCTCAATAATTACTTTCTTCAGGATACGTCCCATGCCGAAAAGCTCAGGAAATTTCTACTAATGTTATATTACAAAAAGTTGCAAAATTTCAATAATTATATTGGATGACTGACCTATTGACGAATAAAAACATCAAACGGGTTGAGCTTCGGCACAGAAGAAAACCTTGGTTGCGTTTAACTAGGCATTACTTTAAATCATACTTTAATAAAATGTTCAAACACTGTTATCTTGAAAATTACAGTTTCAAGTAGATGCGCAATAATATATGAGGTAATCGTGCTTAATCATCATTGTAATATCCTAAGAACAGAAGCGAATAATTGCACCTCTGTTCTCTGCAATTGTTGCTCGATGATAGGTACTTGTTACATAATATATAATCAATTATTTTTTGCCGGCCTGTCTATGCATCTTTCTTGTGACTTTCTTTCCAAGATCGTATCACTTCCGCTAGCTCTGCATCATTTGCTAGCGTTCTTACAAAACCCTGGTCCAGCCTGACCAGTGCACCCGCAGCACTGCGGCTCCAGTTCCAAAGCGCGAAACCCACATCTCTCGTGCGCATGTCCTGCTCGACGCTGGCTAGATTTTTCGTAACGGTTGTGTCGATAAAGTTCACCCCGGTACCGTCCAGCACTAGCAGTTCCACCGGTGCTTCGTAGGCTTCCATTACAGCTCGAATAATTCGTTCCCGTATATATTCGGCTGACGAGAATGCTAAATCTTGCATGGGTTTTACCACTAGCACACTGACTCCATCAATCATAAGTGGCTGCATAGTAATCTTTGGTACCGCCATCAGATACAGCAAAAAGCAACAATTTATCGCAATCCCCACTAATATTCCGTAGTCTAAACCGAGGAAAATGCTGGCTATTACGGTTCCTAAAAAGGGAATCATGTCTAGTTTTTTGACGCGCCAAATATCGGCAATCCCTCGGTAATCTACCATGAATAACATAGCCGAGATTATCACAGAAGCGAGTGTCGCCTTAGGAATGTAGTAGAAAGCATCGGCTAACAGAGCAAGTGACGCCAGCAGTAGAACCGAAGTTACGGCACATCCTAGAGAAGTTTTTACCCCACTGCTGTTGTTGATTGCAGTACGGGTAAATGATCCTGCCACTGGGAGAGGCGAAACAAACGATACCGCTATATTGCAACATCCAAGTGCAATCATTTCTTGTGTGGCATCTACAATCTTATCTCTGGAAAATGCCTTTCCAATAGAAATAATCTCTAACGTTGACACCAACGGAATCGCAATAATAGATGTTCCCATGGTTGAAATCATGTCCGAAAAGGAGTAATATGTACCGTTGTTAGTGATTGAAAAAGGCGGTATGTGGAATGGCGGTACGCCCGAGTCTACGTGACCGGTCAGTTTGAAAGGTTGCACACCGTTAACATAAAATGCGTATGCCAAGCTGGCACCAATGACCACAATCAAAGCGTTACGAAGTAACGACAAGTATTTGAAGACCGTCCGAATATTACCTTGGCCACAGTTGCTTGTTAACTGAAAAGTACAATTATATCATTTACGTTTTGACCATTAAAAGTATTTGAACTCACCTTAAAAACAACCAGAAATCCTATCGAGCAAAACCCGAGCAACGTATCCCAAAGCCTGGTTTCACCGATGTTGGTGATGACGTTCTCCCATGCATCAATGAAATCGCTGCTTTTCCCAGGACTACTGATGCCGAACAATGATTTCAACTGTGAGCTTCCAATGGTCAGACAAGCTGCCGTAGTAAAGCCGGTAATGACCGGCATCGATATAAACCGTACCAAAATACCTAAATTTAGGACACCGAACAGTAGGGTGATCGCTCCGGCCAGCAGCGTCAGCAGTGCTGTGCCGTAGCCCAGCTGAAGCACCACCCCCTGAATCATAATGGCCATAATGGAGGTTGGAGCAATGGTTACATCCTTAACGCTGCCGAACAGAAAATACACCAAACATCCAACAAGATTAGAGTATATTCCGTCTTGAGGTTGCAGGTTCGCTAAAATGCCGTAGGCAATACTTTGAGGAATTGCCGTCAGGGTGACTGTCACTCCTGCGATAATATCCGATGGTAGATGATTGAGCTGGTATTTGGGCAGCCAATGCAGCACGTGAATGCGTCTTCGAACTGTTGCTAAGCTGCAGAGTGTGCGCAGTCGCGGTCGAATGCGCAAGTTCGGCAAGCGTTCTCGGTAATCTTGGATACTTAGTTCTGCAAAAGATTGTGTGTGTGTTTTAAGGCTTATTTTGTTCCAATGAAACGCAAAAATTACTCACCGTCCACTGGCTGCTGGTGGTACATGCCGTTCTGAATTGCCATCGTTCTTTAATGGTTGTTATCAGTTGTAAGAGCCGTGCAACAAATTGTATTGAGAAATAGTAAACAGAACTGCTACCCAGACTCGTCGCTGCGACCGACAATTGTGCTGATTTTGTTTTTGTCGAGAACGTTGAACTGCAGCTGCGGTTGGTACCGTATTACAACCAGCAGCCACGAAGGGTTTACTGTAACTGAATGCCGTGTCTGCCTATGAATGCAGCTTCGCTTGGTAGCCATCCGTAATTGGTTCATAATTGATAAGTAACTAATAAACGAGTAGGAAAAATCATATGATGAATGGGAGCTGGGAGACGAAATTTTGTCTGTCATTTATTACCTGTTCATTGATAACAACGATGCCAGATAGACGGACGTTAGCGCGTGCTAAAAATTGGAACGAGAGTTACAGTGGACCATTTTGTTATATCAGTTTCTTTTAATATCATAATATCAGACTTTATTGTTTTTTAATTTTTAATATGCGGATTTTTTTTTGGTGATAATTCGCGTCAGGGACGATTGTCAAACTAGACAGTGTCTGAAAAAAAATGTAATTTTGTTGATCCCACCCAATATTGTTTTATGGGTTGCAAATCAACGAGTGTATTGTGTATTGCTTTCATCTGTGTAGGATGATAATTTAGGTTTACCGGGTGATAACGACAAAAGCTACAGATAAAAATACTTACCGTAATCCGGGGACCAATTGATCACGTTTATAACAAAATGTTTTGCAAATCTATGTTGAATTTTTTTTTAAATATGCAACATTTTGAATATTTTGCACCAGAAAACTTCAACACCACTTTGAGGCGAAATTGCTCAATCTATTCGTCCACTCCTTCTAAGCTAAGCCTTCTAATGCCGCTAAGAATTGATCGCAGAATATTATGCTTAAAAACATCAAGAGCTCGTCAGTCGCTCTCTTTCAACGTCAACGCTTTGTGGCCGTTGAGTACCAACGGAAGAATTGGCATCTAGGAGATACAGAGACTGTAGATTGCAGAGACGCCGAGACACTCAAAATCCGCTAAATTTTGAAACAAAACGGAGAGTACCATCATAAATGAAGGTAACTCTCCGTTTTCGCTCAAAATTTTTGAGTGTCTCGGCGCCTCTGTAATCTACAGTCTCTGTACTTGGAGAGCGCGAGTTTCGTACGCCATTGTAAGTTACGGGACCTCTACAGAGACTATAGATTACATAGGCGACGAGGCACTCAAAACCGCTCAATTTTGAATCATAACGGAGAGTACCATCACAAATAAAGGTAACTCTCCGTTTTGATTCAAAATTTAGCGCATTTTGAGTGCCTTGTCGCCTCTATAATCTATAGTCTCTGCAGAAGGCCCTATTGGCGGCCGCTATTCGCATTTTTTTTTACTTCACGGCATCGTTGTAACATGTCACTAACGTATCAGGGTAAAAAAATTCGTCGACCACTTCAAAAGTACCTCGCTCCATCTATCATTATCACTGCAATTCCAATCCAACATCCTTAGGACTACCACGCTCTACTATATGTTTCATTTTGGCAGAGTTTATGACACTATATAGGAGCGTATGAGCTTTCGTGAAGAAGGTACCGTTTCTTTGCACGCCTGCCCTGCCGTCTTCAACTTTCCAATGCAAAGTTGAATAGCAAATTCAATAGCCCGTCACCTTGCTTCAAACCATCTAACGTCTCAAACGAGTCCGATGTTTCACTCGCTATTCTGACGGTTGATTTTGAACCATCAAGGATAACACTATCAGCCTAGTAAGCGTCCTGTTGGAAAACCATGTTCAATCATAATACGCTACGGCTCATTTCGTTTAACTGGATCGTACGCCGCCTTGAAGTCTATAAACAAATGGTGGGTCTACAAATTGGATTCTCGGAATTTATCGAGGATTTGTCGCAAAGTGAACATTTAGTCCGTCGGGGAGTGTCCCTCTCGAAAACCGCACTGGTATTCGCCACCAAGGGTTTGCCGCAACGGTCTCAGTTTATGAAACAGAATGTGGGAGAGAATTTTGTATGCAGAATTTACAAGAGTAATGCCCCAATAATTACTGCATTCGATTCGGGGCCCTTTTTGTGAATAGGCCATATGATCCCTTCCAACTAGTTCGTAGGTAGTTTCTCCTCAGTCCATACCTTTAGTGTAACCTGATGGATTGCACAATACAGCCGTTCACTCCCGGCTTTCAAAAATTCTCCTTTCCAGCTGTTTTGTCGTTTTTCAGCTCTCTAGCTGGTTTTTAACTTCGTCCAAAGCTGGTGGATCCAATGTGTGTCAGATGTCCGTGATGTCCGCAGTCCGCAAACCTTGCAATACCTAGAATTAAAGGACAACCCAAAATACACAAACCAGGAACATAAATGAGGAAAATAATCACGGCAAACGGATCACTCACGGAAAAGATTGCCAAGTGGTTGGTAACCGAGTTCCAAAGAATGCTAGTAAAATTCCTGACAACGCACGGAGAAAAAAGATGGGAGGTAACTTAAAGCTGACACGTTTGTGTATGGAGCAGAACTACTTCACGTTCAGAAATAGCTACTACAAACAATTGAAAGGTGCAGCGATGGGCAATCCATGATCACCGTTCCAGTGTGAACTTGTAACCGTTGGTTACAATTTATATTTTAGCTCCGCCAAAATCCAAAATGTTGTCGCTAGTTGCTCAGTTTATTCCTATATCCTAAGTCCACCTGTGAGCAAACTTTGACAGAAGGAGTGGTAGCTCTCTAAGTCCTTGGATGCAGAGGCCACTCACGGAGGAAAGTTTACTCAAAAGTAGATGTTTTGTAAAAGCATCCCTCTCCGGGAGAGCTGTCAACGATGTGGGTGATAATCTTCCAAGTCTGCGGACGGATGGATGATTCACGTTGGAAAGCTTTACCGAGAGGTAGAATGCAGATGGCTGTTTGAGTGATAGCACGCCAAGCCTGGCGCGGTTTGCGTCCTGGGTGGAGTGGTCATTCTAACTAGTACGCTTTTACTGAATTCACCACTGCCACTCACAGCAATATAGCTGATATCACTCCAAGCCTGGCGCGGTTTGATGCGTCTTTTCGGAGTGGTCACCAATATTTGTAAGCTCACAGATACAAAGGGAAAGACGAATCTGGCATTCAAAGCCACGGTGCAAAATCACAGGAAGGGTTGCCATTACAATAGGGCATTGTTGACGTTCGGGAAAAATTCGTTCCCAAACCTCAACTGACAGATCTTTTAAAAGGCTCAGCTGTTATGCTGAAAGAATTTTATTCTGTCGCAACAGCGAACGACAGTAAGTCGCGTAAAAAGTTTTCATTTTACTTAAAAATAATAGTGGTGCAAAGTGATTACTCTCTACAAGAATAGAGAACAAAAGTATTGTCAATTGCTAGGAAAATTGTACCATCCAAAGTGCGATATCGCTCATAAAAGTGCTATTTTGCATTAAATCGTTTCGGTCTCTTCGGCGCACTTATTGCATGGAATATAACGAAAAAGTGTGCCGAAGATACCGAAACGATTTAATGCAAAATAGCACTTTTATGAGCGATATCGCACTTTGGATAGTACAATTTTCCTTGCAATCAGCAATATTTCTCAGTAAAAAGTAGTGTTCTGAAAGGTAAAGAAAGAAGAATTATTATACAATTGTGTCAGTCGTGTAAAAGAAGAAAAGTCAATTATTTAAAACCTATTGTTATGATAAAATGTGTATAAAACTTACGGCTAATTAACAGGTTTGTATTATAGTGCTAAGAAAAGTAAAAAGCGACGACACAACAAAAACTACAGTTAAAAGTTATAAAAAGATAAACGAAAAGGTAAATTACATGTACAATGTAAAACTATGTATAAACTATGTATTGCTGGTGTGCTGGTGTTGTGTATGCTTAAAATTAATACGGAAAGTGGCAAATATCCCTCGGCAGGTCCTCGAAAGACCTTTTTATCTTGGTTCCAGATACATTCCACCGAAGGCGACGTTTGAACCGGAAGGTTATTTCGGAGTGCTTGTTCCGGCGAACAATACGTCATCCGGTACTTCTGTTGAGGACAGTTCTGTTCCGGCCAACAATACGTCAGCCATTGCCTCTGTAGAGGACACCGTTTGTTCCAGTAATCAATACGTCCACCATTGTGGCGATAGACCATCGATGCCATTGCTACGCGAGGCCAGCGTAGGCGGTGGTAGGCCGATCAGGGATCGGCATTTGTTGAAAAGAACCGTACGTGAAACCAGAGCTACGCCGGCGAGCGTAGGCGATGATACGCCTATCAGGGATTGGCATTTGCTGAAAATTCAACGCTTCCCGGTCGTGAAACGATCTGTACAAAAATAGTCATCCGTAACACCAGCATGATAAGTAGATAGATTTAAGCCAAAACTTAGTAATTAAGAGGAAACTGACGAGTGTATAGGAGGGAAATAAACAGAAAAATTCTAATTCAATCTGTATTCCTCAAGAGACAGAGATAGCTCCATTTTGCACCATTTCGTGATTTCGTGAATCCGCTTAGTTCAACTCGAAAGGAGTTAGTTGTTTGTCGTTTTGCTTGTGGATTCCAGTCGAGTGCTTCTCTGCAAACCTCGTTCGCTCCTTTCCTCAAGGTGTGTCCGATCCACTTGATGACACCGACGATGGAGTTCCTCATTGGTTATCCAGTTATCAGGCCACCAGGCACGAATGATGTATCGCAGGCACCGGTTAATCAATACCTGCAGTTTTTCCGTTGTCTCCGCTGAGACACACCACGTTTCGCAAGCGTACAGCAGTACGGATTTAACGTTTGAATTTAAGATTCGAGTTTTCGTACGTAGAGTGATCTGGTTTGAGCGCCGAATGTTTCACAGGCCTGCAAAGGCACCCCTGGCCTTCCTGATCTGTGTGGCTATATCAGTCTTGGTACCACAATCGGGCGTTGTCTGGCTACCAAGATATTGAAAAGTCTCTATCTGCTCAACTTGTCCCGCTTACAATCAATTGCTGCAACTAATATCTCATCCATAACGATGAGAAACAGTAGCTCTGTCTCAGGCCAGCAGTAACCCTTATAGGGTCGGACAAGACCCCGTTGTGTAAAACCTTGCACGAGAAGGTCTCGTTCTGAGCATCGATGAGATGGACTAGCTTATCTGGAACTCCTTTACGTCTAAGTGCGTCCCAAATGTTTCCGTGGTTGAGGCGGTCGAACGTCTTTTCGAAGTCAACGAACACCAGCAGAAGAGAGTCCTGGAATTCGTTGATCTGCTCCAATATAATGCGGAGCGCTGAGACATGGTTTATTACACATGATCGGCCAACACGGAATCCAGCTTGCTGCCACCGGAGAGTAGCGTCAATCTTCTCCTGCATCCGGTTGAGGATTACCTTACGGAGTACTTTGAGTAATGCTGATGCATCTGAGCTGACAAAGATGGGTCAGCTTTAAGCATCTCGGCTGAAATACAGTCTATCCCTGGCGCTTTATTGGATTTCATACTTGTGATGGCTGCTTCGATGCTGTTGGCATCATACGCTGCTGGTTGGCTTTGTTGGTCTCTGACATTTGAAACTCGGCAGAGTTGTTCAAAATGTTCAGTCATTTATCAGGCTGTAGTTAAAGATTTTGCCCTTAATCCTCAACACGCATAGAAGGTCATCAATGGTCCTCCACCAAATCACACGCTTCATACACTGCTTTATTGCTGTCCCTGTGGGTGGTGAATGTCGTGCCCGCAATAGGATCTACTGCTCAGAATTCGCGTTCTCCCGTCTTCTTCCATTTCGTTTTACGTCACCATCACCATGCCAAAATCTTCTTCCATTTCGTTTTACGTCACCATCAACATGCCCAAACCAAGTCGTCGTGAAAAATTATCAGGTGGTTTTAGAAAATTCGAAATAACGTCTTTTCTTTTTACGTCCACTTTTTTACGTCCAAAATTTGAATTACCGTCCTCTCGTTTTACGTCCAAAATTTGAATTAATGTCTTCTTTTTTTACGTCCCTCTAATAGTGGACGTAAAACGAGATATGAGTGTACTTAAGCATGCCGCTTTACTAGGGTAATGAAGCCTAGTCACGCAGACCGTGTCTCCCGTCTTAGGTATAGCTGGCGGGACACAGCGTTTCATAAGTCAGTCACCCGCACCGGATCAGTCACTGTTGTACGCCGCCCCTAACCTAGAGACAGGCGTTCACGGCTGGCAAGGCTATACCTTTTGTCAACACTCAGCGGAAGCTTGAGTGCCTCCTTCCCTGTCGGTATATGACCTTAGTTTCTACTGGGATTGGTTTCTCGATCGCCGCTAAGGTTGCTCGTATTCCGACTGGTACCACGAGGAGGTAGGAATAGGAGCTGCTGGATAAGAGGCTGAGGACCGAATACCGTAACAACAAAAGACTTCGTCTTTTGAGGCTATCCTCGGATTTAGCCATTTTTGATATCTTTTACATGAGCGGAGTTCCGTGTAGTGTAGGAATTCACAACTGTAGATGAGGTTCAAGCAAAGTACGGCTGAGAATTCCGTATGTTGAAGGTCAGATGCAGCAGCTAGTGTAGTGATATTAGGTCGAAAATAAATGAGTGGAGACTGATCTACTTAGGAGCAAATCCAATAGAATAGTTTGATGCAGATTGGAACGGTGACAACTGGTTTTGTTTTCTACTGTGCTGGCACAGCGGATCTGTGTTGTACACTTTTGGGTGCTTATTTATGTACATCCTGTAAAACAGTAATTTAGTAATCAAAATTTGAGAAAGCTGACATTAACTTGGTCTTTTTACACTATTCATAGTACTGTTGCGTTTTTATTTAAGCTAAACTGTTTCGTACATAGATTAAAGCCTCGATTAAAGCACTCCTTGGGCCCAACCGTAACTCACCTATCATTAAGCCAACTGTTTATCAGTCTCTCTTCGTTTTCATCGGATTTAAAAAGTGGCATGAACTGCTCCTTACGGTACATATACAGTGAATACTGTACCTCACGATTCCATTGCCACAGCAGAACGTGTCGACCTTGCAGTTTCAAATCCGTGACCGTGCTCGAAAGGTTTTTCACTACCGTAGAGTCAATGGACTTAATTAGCTCCCCGTTGATCACGACCAGGTTGGCTTCGTGCTTGGTAGCCATTTTGATGATCTTCCCTCGAAGGTATTCGGCCGACGAATAAGCCAGATCGTTCGTGGGTCTTAAAATCAGAGCTGTCGTTGTATTTGTCTACGAATATTAATGTTTTGAAATTATAAGCTTCTATCGAATGTTACGGCCGTACCTTCACTACATGATGATCGACTCTTGGTCGAGATATTAGATATAGGAGAAAGCACAGATTTACAGTGATCCCAACGACAATGCCAATCTCCACACCGAAGATCAAACTTACCACAACCGTCACCAGAAAGGGTATGATATCGAGCCGTTTGATGCGCCACATCTCAGCCACCGCACGGTACTCGATCATAAATACCATTGCAGCGATGATTACCGCTGCCAGTGTGGCCTTCGGGATATAGTAAAAATACTCGGTTAGAAGGCCCAGCGCCAGAAGTACCAGCATTCCGGTAAACACGCCGCCGAATGGAGTCTGAACACCACTGCTGCTGTTTATGGCAGTTCGTGCAAATGAAGCCGTCGTTGGGAAGGACGATGTAAACGAACCGGCAACATTACATAAACCAAGTGCAATCATTTCCTGTGTAGCATCAATCGGTTTTCCTTTAGAGAATGCTTTTCCTATCGAAACAATCTCCAAAATTGAAATTAAGGGTATAGTAATGACAGAAGAACCTAGCAGCCGCATCATTTGGGAAAAATCGTAGAATTCTCCGTTGAACTCGGTAGAGAAGGGAGGAACTTGCAATGAAGGAAGCCCGGGAATGATCGGACCAGTTAATCGAAAAGGATGATGATCGCGGTTTGCTAAAATATAGGCTAATGTTCCTCCACTGATCACTACCAGTGCGTTCCGTAGAAGACATAGGTACTTGTTAAACATTCTCCAACGTCCTGATCCGCGGTCTTTTATAAGCTACAAAGAAACGGTAACCGATCAAAAAATATATTATTTTACTATAAACTGTTGGCAACTAACCGTCAGGCAGACGAGAATCACGAGCGAGCCAAATCCGAGCAACGAATCCCACAGTCTCGCTTGTCCTGCATTCTCAAAAATGTTACTCCACGAATCAATAAAACCACTCGACTTTCCTGAGCTGGAAATACCCAGCAGCGATTTGACCTGACTTGTGATAATGGTAATGGCGGCAGCCGTAATAAAACCGGTTGTGACCGGCATTGATATGAACTGCACCACGAAGCCAAAATTCAGCATGCCCAGTAGCAGCATAATGCATCCGGAGAGGAAACTTGACAGGATGGCTCCGGCAGGTCCCAACTCCAGCACCTTTTGCTGGACCATCAGTGCCGTGATAGCCGTCGGAGTGATTGCGATTTCTTTGACGCTACCGAAAATGACGTACACGAATGGTCCTACAAAGCTCGAGTAGAGCCCATACTGTGGCTCTAGGTTGGCCACAACCGCGTAGGCAATGCTCTGTGGAATCGACGTCAAACCAACGGTAATGCCAGCGATTGCATCCGAGACCAGCTGATTGTAGCTATACTGGGAGCTCCACCGTAGAAACGGGAATCTACGGATCGCATTCTCGCGGGACCAGCAGTTGCGGAGCTGGCGCTTCAGAAGGGGCCCCGGATCTATGCATTGCTTCCGGTAGGGTGGATGGAAATCTGTAAAGCGAAAAAGTCCGGTTCTAGTTTAATGCGGTTTGTCAGCGCAGAGTGCGATAACCGTATGTGATGGAGGCTATAAATCTTATCTTTTACGATCTACAAATGGCTGGGTTTATTACGAGTCAATGATGAATTGAAGATGTTAAACGAAACTGGATCATTTTGTCGCCGGCAGACGGATAGATGTTCAAAAACAAAGGAATTTGGGTTTATTACTTTTGAAGAAGGATCATATCTTTCACATCGGAGAAGCGTGGCAATGATGTGCGAATTTTTGGTATTTATTTGTTGTCTGATAAACTAGACTTGCTAAAACTCGAACAGTAATTTGGATCATATCCTGTTAGTGGAAAAATCTTCAAAACATAAAATATTTGACAAAAAACACATAAATTTTGGTTATACAGAAATACTAATCAATTAATCTATCATTGCCAGGCATGCCAGTCAAAAATTATACCGGTTAAAAGGTTATCAATTATTGTCAGCGTTCTCTGACATTGCAAGTTTTTCTTGGCACTCTGTGTTTCAGTTTTTTGGGACGGAAAGATTCTATAAAATTTGTTTCTAGAATCGAAGTAAACGAAATCGTAGGTGTATAAGATTGTCGTACCGGGCCTGGGAAGCAACGCAACAAATATTTTTGTTTGAGAGTAGCTTGTAGTAGCTTATTCAACTTTTCTATAGCTAAAACCAATGGAACAAGCGCTTGTTAAGCTGCTATACAACAAAAATGTTCCTTGGGAAAAGCGTGCTAACATGTGATTTGTTGATTCGTTCATTCTCAACCGTGACTGATATTTATGCTCGTTTCATTAGTGACTCGCTAGTTTTATTATGTACATTGTCTATATTAATCAACACTCACAACCGTAGCATGATATTGTGGCTGCCACGAGGCGCCCTTGGCGACGGCCCACCTTGGCGCCCCTTCGTTTCCTAAATCAGTGTTCCTTCCAAGTTTAACACTTTTTCGTATTCGTCCCTTATCCAATACTTCGCTATACTTGACGCATGCATTGAAAAAATGGACTAATTTTGGATCGCGATAAAAAAATACACAGGCTAATTCATTGAAACAAATTTTGCTTAAATCCTACGTTTTTAAGTGTTCTGCAAAACGGCTTCGCGGCCCTGCTGGGCGACCTTACAGCAATTAACAGGAACCTTCACCATGGTCGATGAAAAGCTGGACGTCGCAGTAGTCACCTTGGCGATCAGCTGCTTCTCCGTTTTGGCCACATTTTTTAATTTATTGGATTTTATTTTAAGTCCTCTGTTTGAACTTAAAAAAATTCAATCGGTCGAAGTTAAGGGAGGTTGGGATAGTTGGCGATTTTTGGTACGTTTATCTTCAACCTGTTTATCTTCTCCAGTGATTTCTTGACAGTATGGGCCGAGGCCTGGTCCAGCCGAAAAAAAAACAACACCCTCCTTCACGTGATACTTCTTGATGAAACCGGCAACTTACGGCAGGCACTTAGTGCAGCATGTATCCCTGTTGATCGCAAACCCCGAAGGAAAAAACTGCGGCTTGGACATTCCCTTCTCGCTGATCGTCAACTATAAAAGGACCTTCTTCGGAAACTTCTTGATGGGGGATGTGATATACTCGGTCCCCTGCAAATCGTTGTCGTCTAGCGTCAAGAAGTTCTCGTCACTCATTATGACCACGACGTTGTCCTTCACTAGAAAGCTGTTCTTCACAAACACCTTCTTCTGGGTGATTGCCTGCTGTTCAGACACCGCCAGCCTCGACTGATGTTTCCACATTGTCCATTTTACCCAACTTCACCGTTTTCTCCGATCTCCAGGTCCAAGGCGCGGAAAGATACGGCCACCTTCCACTAGATATTCAATCTAGTCGTCTCAGAAGTCGCAAATCGCTTTCGACCTGGTCGAGCCATCGTGCACGTTGGGCCCCCCTGTTCCTGGTACCGGTGGGGTTGTTGAAGAGGACTATTTTCGTCGCACTGTCGTCCGGCATCCTTACGACGTGTCCGGCCCACCGTAGCCTGCTGAGTTTCGCTAGATGTACGATGGGAGTCTCCCCAAGCAGTGCCTGTAGCTCGTGATTCATACGCCTCCGCCACTCTCCGCTTTCAGTTTGTACTCCGCCAAATATCGTCCGCAGAACTTTCCGCTCGAACACGGCAAGGGCGCGTATGTCCTCCGCGAGCAGCGTCACGGCTTCAAGTCCATAAAGAACTACCGATCTAATAAAGGTTTTGTACGTTGTTAGCTTCGTGCGGCGGCGTATGCTTCCTGATCGCAGCGTTTTACGAAGGGCAAAGTAGGCCCGATTTCCCGCTTGGATGCGCCACTGGATCTCCTTACTAGTGTTGTTGTCCGCGGTCACCAGCAATCCCAAATACACTCCTCTACCACTTCTAGTTCGTCGCCGTCAACGGTTACCGTCCGTGGGAGGCGCGCGTTTGTTTCCTTTGAGCCCCTTCCTTTCATGTATTTGGTCTTTGACGCATTTATTTTTAGCCCAATTCTCCTAGACTCCACTTTCAGTCTGGCGTAGATTGCCCCCGCCGTCGCAAAGTTTCTGGAAATGATATCGAAGTCATCTGCGAAGCCTAGAAGTTGGCTACCCTTGGTAAAAATCGTGCCTCTCGTTTCGATGCCCGCTCGTCGGATCACCCCCTCAAGAGCGATGTTGAACAGCATGCAGGATAGACCGTCACCTTGTCTCAACCCTCGTCGCGTCTCGAAGGGACTCGAGGGTGTACCAGAGATGCGTACGAAACACATCACTCGATCCAATGTAGCTCTGATCAGTCGCGTCAGTTTGTCCGGAAAACCGTATTCGTGCATTATCTGCCATAGCTTGTCTCGATCGACTGTATCGTATGCTGCTTTGAAATCAATAAAGATATGATGCGTGGGCACGTAGTACTCCCAACAGTTCTGCAAGATCTGTCGGATAGTAAAAATTTGGTCCGTAGTTGCGCGAGCCCCCATGAAACCCGCCTGATAATTCCCTACGAAACCTTGTGCTATCGGTGACAGCCGGCGTAACAGGATCTGGCAGAGTACTTTGTAGGCGGCTTTTACCAGCGTAATACCACGATAGTTGCAGCAGTCTAGCCGATCACCCTTTTTGTAGATGGGACAACCCACTCCTTCCATCCATTCCTCCGGTAGCTTTTCCTCCTCCCATATCCTCGAAATAACCCAGTGTAGAGCCTTTGCTAGCGTTTCTCCGCCATGTTCATAAAGCTCTGCCCGTAGGCGGTCCTTCCCAGCGGCTTTATTGGTCTTCAGCAGCCTGATTGCTCGTTTGACTTCTTGGAGATCAGGTGCTAGGACATTACTATCTTCCATGGGCGCTCCTAGGTTAATTTTCGTTCCGCCTCCTTCTGCGACTTCGCCATTGAGGTGTTCATCGAATAATTGCTTCCATCAGTCGACCACCTCGCGCTAGTTTGTAATTAGATTCCCTTCCTCGTCCCTACACATGCCAGGTTTCGGTGGGTAGCCCTTCCGAGTTTGGTTCACCTTCTCATAAAACTTTAGCGTGTCCTTTAGCTCGGAATAGTTGCTCTAATTCTTCACGATCTCTGTCCTCCTTTTGGCGCTTTTTTCTCCTCAGGATCGTGGTCAACTGGTTCCTAGCTCGTCGGTATTTGGCCAGGCTCTCTCGAGTGGCAATACTTAGATAATTTTTCCAAGCATTTGGTTGGACCTTAACGCTCTAAGTTTTCTTCTGCACATAACAGGGTTGCTACGATTGGCGATGTATAGGTGCATTCATGACCACGTGGCAGGATTATTGTATTAAAATGGCTTAAACCAGTTCATTTTTAATGCATACGTCATTACTGATGCATTACTGAAAATTAGGCCTCTGTTGGCGCCGCCAAGAGTTAGCGCTTAGTGCCCTTGGCGGGGGCCAGTCTGGCTAACACTGTCAACACAGGTCAAGACCGAAAAAACCCGTTTATCTCAACGTTTTCAAATACCGCTCAAAAACAAGTACAAATATATTTTCAAATGATTTTGTTATAATATTTCAAGGCATAAGGGCTTAAGTTATAATTCTTGAATACCATTTACAAAAATGCAACTATATTTTTTGGCAGCTAATGCTAACAAACTTTTACACGATTATCAAAAAACACTCTTAATTCTATATTGCGAGCATTAGGTAGTACGAAAGTGGCGGGAATATTTCGAAACGCCGAAATAAAGAACAGTTGGCCTTTCATTTTCATATCCATAAAGTCTACCCGCGGGATAATATATCTTTAAATTCTGACGTAGGGTACGGGTGGGTATTTCCAGCCCATTAAGCGGTAGCCTGAACAATATTCAGGAACTACGTTGAAACTATATTTATTCGAGACAAGATTTTTATACCAGTTGATAGAATAATATTTACTGAATATCGGCGTGTATTTTGGTCTTAATAAAACGCTACTGAATTTGAGTTATAGTCGCGAGAAATGATGAAGTCGCTGCGGCTAAATTGAGCTCATTTTCTATAGTGGTGTCTGTGTTTTTTAAATCCGACAGGCCGAAATATCTAGCACAGCAATTAAATGCTTTTCAAAAACAGATCGAAAGAGACAAGAAAAGAGAGACCGATAGATAACTTCTCGCTATTGCCCAAAGTAAATTGATATATACCAGGTATATGACAATGCGAGCTGTCATATACACTTTGCACTAACACATCTACACTAGTTCTGAGATTTCGAGCATTTTGTATGGAAAATTAGTTAATTTTTTAAAAAAATCGTTGGATACGCAAGATTTGTCTTTTTTTTCTTAAAGCTTTTATGTTTATGCTTAGAACATTATTTCTAGTATGTATTTTCATGAATACAATGAAGTGCAACATTCCAAATTGCAAGCGGAAATTTTTTCGTCAGAGCGGTATCAAGATGTCTCAAAGAAATGTCGTTATATCGCTTTCCTACAAGTAGTAAAACAAAAAAGATTTTTTTTAAAATGCTCGGACATGATTGTTCAATAAGCAGCATGAGCAACATTGTTATCCGCCCGCGATATTTTTCGTTTGATTTCTGGTAAGCTTTTAAAGTGTTAATTATCTTCTAAGACCGTTTTGTAGCAATCTAAGATTACTTTTTATGGTTTTCTACGTAGTGTTGAGACGGGTAAATTTATGATAAAAAGGTATCATCTTGGAACAGTGACTTTTCAAGCAATAGCACAAGCATCTATTCGAATAAAACTATTTTTTAAAAGAAGACATCAAAGGCAGATATTCAAGAGCATCATGCAAGCAAAATGTTGGATGGAACGTGTTTTAATTCAAGCAACCGTATACCGTATTGATCGTGAAGTATTACATTAACATTAATTCATTTTTCAATTGCACATCGAAATAGTTAGTCACCCATGTTCTCAATTTTTTTACGCATAATAAAGAAGGCTACAAGTGCAAATGACTTTAAAATATATTCCTTACATTTCATTGTAAATGTTCAAATATTTGTCTGGAATAATATAGCTGCATTCATTAATTACAATTAATTTAGTTTTAATTTTCATGCAAGTTCCATCATATTTCAGAACTATTTCTTCTTCTTTCTACACACACTAATGCAACCCTCGATGGTCACATACCTGGTATATATCAATTTACTTTGGCTATTGCCTACATTCCGGGCTCATTGAAGATCATATTTCAGAACTATTTCTTCTTCTTTCTACACACACTAATGCAACCCTCGATGGTCACATACCTGGTATATATCAATTTACTTTGGCTATTGCCTACATTCCGGGCTCATTGAAGATAATTGCAGTGACAACAGCTTGCTGCTGGCGCTAGTGTATCACTGAATCGTTCATATACACTAGCGCCAGTTGTCACTCAAATACCAAATATGTCAGCACATATATTGGTAGTAGTGTAAATAACGCACCATACGCTGGAATTAAAAGCAAAATGCTGCTAATGGCTAGTGAATGAAAATTGATTTATATTTTCATGTCAGAGGGGAATTTTTGTGTTCTTCCGTGATAAAAAGAAGTAGAATTGTTCTGTGATAGCATATTCACAGCTGTTTAGTTTCTAGAATAAGTGAACGTGATCATAATTGTATGTTTTCCAAACCATCATCAAGAGCGGATACGCGTAAGCGATTGCTGCTAGTTTTTTCAGCCTGGTTACGTGCTAGTGGAAAAACAGTGGTTTTGATGTTTATTGAATGAAATTAAGCAAACTACTTACATTTTTATGAAAATAGTTATAACACATTAAAGCCTATGAGTGCTACATTCGTTTCAGTATTGTTATATAGCGGTAAAGTTTTTATTTAGGAAAGTGTAGCCAAAAAAGGTAATGTATACCGAAATTAGTAGCGTGATGGGAATACCCTCCCGTACCCTATTTTGATCTAAACCTGATGAAGACGATAGAAAAATCCCCACTAATTGCTGGCATTGAGCGCGATATTTCAGCTCCAACAGCTGCCGATAAATCTCGTCGTTTTTGCGACTTCACGAATGTTTCATTTAAACTATTGCAATTTGTTTGACAGAAACAAATGGCTGGGGATAAAAAAGGAATATTGAGTTTTGTCAAAATGAATATTGAAATTGCCAAGACTGACAAAAATATTTATCCACGTATCGTAAGCTTACGTTGCCGTTTGATTAATCGTAGTTTTACGACAAAATTTACATATTTGCATGGAACGACAAACTGGCTCGGGGATTTTTTCCACTCACCTGGAACGAAACATGGCACAGCCTCAAGCTAAAAGCTTTGCTTTAAACTATAAAAAAATTGCAGTTATTTTTTTTATAGAAATAGAAATAATTTTCCAAATTGATGTTTAACTAAAACAGTAGATGGTCGGCATGGTGCGATTCTTTGCTGAGTTTTTGCAAATTTTCTGCCTAATTATGCTTTAAGGTTTTATTACAGATTAAGAAGAAATTAAAAAGCTGTTTATCATCTACCACTCGAGCACTTACCATCAGGAATCTGATGATTGGGATAGAGATCTTTCTCTGCTATGATAATCTCGTTCGTCATGAACTTAAAATTTGTTGATTACTATGCAACACAAAACAATGCACTTTTCTATCACGAAACACTATTTAAATGCTTAAAAAACAATTGCTTGAATTTTTTTAAATACACTTCTGACGTCTGACAGCTGCTGCTCTGTCTAAATTTCAACTGCGCCGTCTCCGTAAAGCAAACAATAATGCTAAGGGGACATAACCGACTAAAATTTTTAACAAATCTTATTTTTGATGCAAGATCTAGATTCTATAGACTTTTCCGCTTATTTTGATATTAATTTTGTAACTATCCGACCAAGGGAAATGGCTAAAAAATAATCATACACCTATGTAAGTCATGTCCCGCGGAACAAACTCAATGCAATAAAATGTTGCTTTTGTCAAAACGCGGTTTTCTCGGAAACTGAACAACGTGTTGGAACAAAGTTTTCTTTGTTTTATTGATAGATGTTTGGGAAAGATTTTCATAACTTTTTCAAGTCTTTTTGGTCCTCCAAACCAACAAACCAAAAAAAAAAGTTTATTTGCAATATTTTTGTGTTTGATTGTTTTTGACTTCTTTCCCTAATCAGTTCGCAACCAAATTAATATCAAAATAAGCTGAAAAGTCTGTAGCATCTAGAATCTGAAGTAAAAAAATAGTGATTTTTGCAAAAATTTTAGTGGGCCATGGCCATGTCCCCTTAACAGCGTACTATAACCACACTACAGCCAATCGATGCCTTGAAACGACTAATGAAACTTGTTGCATTACAGCGAGAATGCCCTTCCGTAACACTGACGACTGGGATAGAGATCTTTCTCTGCTATATGATAATCTCGTTCGTCATAAGCGTCCACTTGGTTGGTTATTATACATTACAAAACAATGCACTTTTCTACCGTCAATCAAGAATTAATCCCTAAAAATCAATTGTCTAAGTTTTTCTAAATACACTTTTGACGTCTGACAGAATCTCAGCTGCGCCGTCTCCGTAGAAGCAGACAATAATACTGCCTGTGTTCTATGACCGCAACCGATCGATGCCTAGAATCGACTAATGAAACCTGTTGCATCACGGCAAGTGCGACCTTCCGAAGCGCGGGTGTTGAGGCTACGCTATAGCATAACGGCACGCGTACGAGATGAATCTTCAAGCATCAAATTGCCGTCGTCACACGTAGATACGGTTATCATTGTTCCGGACAGACATGCTGTTTAGAGTATTACGTTTTATGCAAAAAATGTGGCACTACCTTACTGTTTTATGGGATGTCGATTGACACATTTTTCCGTTACGCTCAATGATTGTCACATGTGAGATAATTTGAGTGCAAAAGAGTCGGCTGTTGTTGTTTTATTTCCGCTGTTTAAGCAGTGTTCTATTCATTAGCGGAACTAGTGTTCACCTCTAGGGAGGCTACCGACACCCAAAATAAATCGATCGTTTTAAAATTAAAAGTATATTATTTAATGCATGAATTAGATATAATAGTTCAGTCGCTTTTTTAGAGCGGCATTAATTTATGGGTCATTCCACGCGAAGTGTCTGAATCATCTGTAATCAACCTTCACGGATTGTTAATTTTAGATCAAAAAGCAAAAATCCCAAGTTTGGTGCCACTTGGACTTTCCCTTGATTCATGGGAGTCCCCCTTTTATAAGAAAAAGCCTTGTCTTTTTCTAATTCTCTTATATCTCCGAAAATATTCGATTTAACACCATCGTGTTCTTCAGACTCATCGCTCATCACCAAGAGACATTCCGTCCTATATACACTGGCGTGCCCAGACATGAACAAAAGGTGGGACATCCGACCTTTTAGAAGAATGTTTTGGCCTGGAAAAACAGAGTAATCGGCGAATCTTTTATTACTTATCATAAAAATACCGGCCGATTAGGTTCGAAACTGCAGACTTTCGAGTGCCATTGGATTTAAAGTCTAAAAGTTGACTAACAATTGAACCTAGAACTAACAATTGAACCTAGAACTATAAAATTGAACTTGAAAATGGGACATAATTAGGCTTGAATTTGAATTAATTTGAACTTGAAGTTTTATTTCAAATCGCATTTGGACACGCACTAGAAATGACATTTTTTATATTCTCTCACAGGTTTCATCTCCTTTCTGTTTCGTCTTTCCTCTTTTCCAGTATGGTTTCTTTAGTTTTTATTCCGTTTTTTCTTTTTTTGTACTTTTTTCTTGGTTTTTGCTATTACTTTCCTTTCCTTTTTCCTCTTTTTACTCTTTTTCCCTCGTTTTTATTTTTTCTGCCCTGTATGTTTTTCGCATCCCATGTCCCGTTAGTTCTTATTTGCAAACCTGTTCTATCTCATGTTTTTCACTCGTTTTTAGTTATTTTCCTTCTCGTTTTCCGTCTTTCCTCTTCTCTATTTACCTCTTTTTTGTTGCCAGTTTTCGAGTCAAAATTTCAATCTCTTTTCTTTCTCACTGTTCGTCTTCGTCGGTTCCGTTTTTCTTCTTGATGCCCCATTTTTCCGTCTTTTTCTAGCGTTTATTCTGTTATCCTTTTTCCTTGCCTTTTGTTTTTCCTTTTTTTCTCTTGTTTTTCTTTTTTTGCGCCATTTTCCCGTTGTTTGTTTCTTCTTGCTCCCTTTATAGACCACCCTTTGATCTTTTTCTCCCATGTTTTAAGTTTCTTCTATCGTTTTTCTCTCTCTCACTATTCTTTTTTCATTTGGTTTCTCTGGTTTTCTGTTCTATATTACCTTTCTTGTCTCGTACTCCTTTTTTTCTTTCGCTTTTTTTTTCTTTTTTCTGCCAGCTGTTACCACTTTTGCTGTTCCTTTTCTTTTCCTGTCCCATTTCCTGAATGCTGATTATTGTTTGGTCCGTATTTTGTCTTATTTTGTTTTGTTTTGCTTTTTAAATCCTTCTTTATTTCGTTTTTGGTTTTCATCTGTTCCGTTTTTCATCTTATTATCTTCCGTTTTTTTCCTCCCTTTTTTTATTTTTTATCCCATTTTTTTCGTTTTCTGTTCTCATTTCTCGCTTTTTCTGCTCCGATGTTTTCTTCTTTTTTTTCCTCCTTTTCTATCTTGCTTTTGCTCCTTTGTTGTCTAGCTTGTTCTCATTTTATTTCTCGTTTTCCTGTTTTCTAATGATTTTTCTTTCTTTTCTCTCATTTTTCGTTCTCCACCTTTTTTGTCCAGCCACCTCAGTTTCTCTCTTTTTCTTCGTTTTCATCTTTTCTGTTCTTTGTGTCTTTTTTCTGTTTTCCCTCCTATTCTGTCACGTTTTTTTCTTTCGTTTTTTTCATGCCAATTGTTCCTCGCGTTTTTCTTCCTTTTCTATCCCGTTTGTCTAGTTTTCGTCAGGTTTTCCTTCGTGCTCTTTTCCGTCCCCTGATGACTCATTTTTCCATTTTTGCTTCTTTTTCTGAAGAGAAGCAGAATATGGACTACTTTTAGATTCAGCGGAAATTCATCTGTGATTTTGCTGAGCAAATTTACGAACATTTTCATTCATGAGATATGAGATATTAATTTTTTTTATTAGGTAGGGTACGGGAAGGTATTTTCAGCCCATTAAGCGATGGTATCTATTTTTTCGGCCTATGGCCTAGTTCTAGTGGAAGAACAGGTAGTTTTGACGTTCTTTGAATAAAAATAGTAGATTACTTACAGTCTTGAGAAAATAGTTATAACAAATCAAAATTATATGTCGGCAGGGGCTAATTGTAATTAACATCATCTTAGATAACTACTAGACTATGATAGTTAAGCTGTTTACTCGCCTTTGATCGGCTCTCCAGCGGTTTTGAAGCTCAAGTACAATCTGGGTAGCAGCCGCATTGACCGCTCCCCAGACATCCGAGCTAGAACACATCCATTGGACTAAGTTATCCGGAGTAGTGTCCTGTCCGCTCACTGCCATCATGTTGCTTCTAGCGCCCACGAAACGAGGGGATATGAAGACAGCAGGTTCTGCAGTTTGCTCTACATCCACGCATTCAGGACACGCGGGGACTCCGCATGTCCGATCTTGTGCAGATACTGTCTAAAACAACAGGTGGAAGTTGACTTCGCCGTGGCGCCTGTTGACCCACCCGGATAGTTCCGGGATAAGTCGATGTGTCCACCGGCCTTTTGTGGAATTAGACCATGCCCGCTGCTATGTGATCATCGAGGCCGACCCAAGTAGCACACTTTTGTCACTTCTAGTTGCTGCAACCTATTTATGACTGAAATCAGTCATTAATCAGTTACAACTAGTTTATAACAACTGTGCTAGTAGAGGATCTTGTGGTACTCCGTATGCCTCTAGTTCCCCGTTGGTTGAAGCACTCTACGTCCTCGCTGATGCTGATGCCAATAGGCGATAATTATTATAATTGCTTTCTGCACCGACTTGCGGTTGTTCACCACGATAACCTTTGCTTTATGATGCGCTAGCTCCAGTTCTCTAAAGCGCATCCCATCTTCAACAATGCTTGTAGAGTGGGAAGCCGTCAACTCAACCTCTCGGATAGATTTACCGTGGACTACCAAACCAAGGTGATGTCGTCCGCAAAGCCGACAATCACCACCCTTACCGGGAACTTTAGCTTCAACACCTCGTCATACATAACGTTCCACAACACCGCGCCCAGTATGGAACCTTGCCGAACCCCTGCGGCGATTGGCACGCACTTCTGACCCTCCTCCGTGTTGTAGTACAGCCCGAACGATTCTGGAAATAATTTTCCAGAGTCCTGTACAGCGACACCGACACTTGGACGTTCCGAAGCGATGTGGCTATGGAGTCCCAGCTAGCGCTATTAAAAGCATTTATCACGTCAAGTGTGACAACTGCGCAATAGCGGATACCCTTCCACTTGCGCTGGATTGCCACCTCGGCTGTCTTAGTGATACACAAAATGGTATCCACCGTAGATTTGCCCTTTCGGAAGCCGTATTGGTTCCTTGACAGACCGTTTGTACCCTCAGTGTACTTTACGAATCTGTTAAGGATGGATAACCCTCTCCAGCACTTTGCCGGCAGTATTGAGTGTATCGAGCAGACAAATCGGCTTATATGACACCCGGAGGTTTTCCCGGCTTCGGCAATAGCACCAGGTTCTATCGCTTCCATACTGACGAATAAGGTGCATAAGGTATTCCAGGGGCTTGCGATGGGTGCCATGTTTTTGTTGCCAACATCTCAGCACATCTCGACAAAGGTTGGCAGCAAATCTACCTGTCAGACGGGCGCTATTTCTTGCATTTTTTGAAATAGCGCCCTTCGTTAAGTGGACTGTCAAACACCGTTCGTTAAGATACGGATAGCACCCCGCTGAGGTATTCTAAGTGACTTATCCTTGAAGAAATATCAATCTTTTTGGCGGTATGAGTTATTGGTGGAAATTCAGTTGTGCAGAAGTAACGTTGCAAACAGATAATTTTCAGTGTAAAATGTCATTTTATATTCACCTCAGCCTTGACGCATCATGATGCATATGCCAGTGTTGGCAGTTCATATAAGGTGTGTTTGCCGGTAATGAACTCCTTCTAGTTTCCGTCGATTTCTATTTACAAATTGTGATGTTCATAAGAAAATGCTGAAATAAAAGTTTTAACAATTAAAACTAATTAAGTTAATAATTATTATCGAATATGTGTCGTTTTGAACTATATCTCTTTGAAATATATAGGTATAATAACGAAATAAAAGGGTAAGATAGTGGTGAAGAAAAAGATTTCAAACACCTAAAGAGGCCTATAATGGTAAACCTGCCCTTGTAGATAAACTGTAGATAAACTTTCAATTTTGTTTGTTTTGAGTTCACTGATGAGTTCATTACATGTATCTGGTGCATGTACAGGTGTTTTTGTTTATATTTTTATATATATCGTGGAAATACTGAAAATTTCATGTAATGTTTCATGTACTACTATTTTTTTAAGCCTTTTCTAACAGTTGTTAATTCTCGCTGGAGTTTACTACCATAAAATAGTGTGAAACGGATAGCAAATTGGTGATAAAATTCCTTGAAAGAAAATAAAGTGCAGCGTTTTCAGACCAAGAAAGGCCGGATTAAGATATACTGCACCTTTTAATTGGAACACAAATAGTAGTGACTACTTAGCTAGCCCGTGTGATAGTTGGTGATAGTTTATAGCAACAACGGCTTGGCGATAGTTTCAGTGCACGCTGCTGTCTGTCGGTGATAAATAAGTGGGCTTTAGATAACTTGCACAATCGCCGTGAAGCACCCCACTTGGCATGCAACTGATAAAAAGTAAACAAGTCCAACCGTTTAGTGATATGGGTGAAACGTGCAACAGCGAGGAAAGATTAGTGAGTGAGTCTTCGATTGAAACCCCAAAAAGGTTGTTCTTTCACAGTGGAGCAAGTGGCAACGCGCGTTCAGTCCGATACCGGTTAGTTAGAACAAGTGATTTTTTTTAATATCAAATGGACAAACAAAATGTAGAATCGTACAGAATGTATCGGAATCTTCCCCAGGACGAGAATGGATTGACACCGGCTATTGAAGGTAGGAGTTACCTATTTTCTATCGATTACGACAAACGATGACGCTAACGCATGGCCTGATAAGAAACTAGCAATACTAGCATGACTTGAAGGAAAAACGAGCAAAAAAAAAATTGAGTGCAAGTTCTTCGTTGGGGGTACCCGGGGTACCGAGTGCTTGGGTTGACACCTATTGATAACAATTGATTTTGTTTTTCTATCTTTAATATTTCAAAGAAGATGAAGCGTTTAGACAATTAGGTATCACGGAATTTTCCATTGATTCTATCTTGCATATGTAATTGCGTAGATCAGTGGTTCCCAACCATTTTTTGGTTCACGTACTTCCTGGCAAAATTCCGTATACTATTTTGCAGTAAGTAAAATCGACACAATTAGCAGATATCGTCAAAGTAATCATCCCATTGCTACGCTTCGTTTGGTATTCTCAGGTTAACACTGTTCTGTTCTGTTTCGTTTCTAATCGTTCTTTAAATAATCAAGATAGGTTATATTTGCAAAGTTGATGATATTTTCGATAGATTGTAAATGTGTTTCGAACGAATATTTTGTTTCGGACCGTTTACTTAAGCTGGAACTACCGCAATTTGCAGTATACAAAAAGATATTTTCGAATTTTCGATGGAATATTGAGCATTAGACTAGAACTTTTCTATTACTTCAAGGAATAAATAAAGATACTTTTAGGTGCTTTTAGTAGCCTTACGATAAAAGTGAACCATAACATGGTGTAGGACTTTTTAACCTAAGCCGTGGTACCAGCGCGTGAGAGGCCCTGTCCTGTACAGATGAAACAGTGAGGCTTCACTGTTTCAATATTGGCGACTATGGACATGTACATTACAACGGCAGCTGCTGTGTGATTTAATTATTTTGAAATTGAAAGGGACACTTGTTGTGGTTGGCCGAACCAGTAAGTTTGCGCAAAGAATGTTTATGTTTGCATTTTGTTTGCAAATAATACAACTAGCCATGTATGAAGTATATTTATTCGCATCGCGACCAATTTTGTCAATTTGCAAGTATTTTTGTTATTGGTTTCAAAAGTTAATGGCTATTAGTTTATTTAGTGGCACTTTAACTTATCGAAAGCTAATGCAAGCGCTAGCACATTTAAAACCTATCGAACGCACTACTCGCTGGCTAAAAAGTAAGCGGTTAGCTGATTAGCGGTGCCTACCTCTGCATTTGAACATTCAATCTTGACGAACATGATGCTCTGAAGGTAAACCGTTAAACAACAGAGCCCAACCATCCGTTTTCTTCATATATCGATATACTGTAAGAATATATTTGAAACTGAGGTCTAGCATGAAAACGTGGTAGACGAGATATTCTAGCATGTCATATGATGCAGAAATTTTCAGTATCGAGAACTGCACTCAAAGACTAGCGATGGAATTCTTTACATACTGCCGGTTGTATTGCTGTCAAGTATAAAAATAACTGACAAGCAGAGTGCCAAGCAATGTTGCAGATCGAACGAGAAGCTAACGATGTCTACTCTCACGCAAGAGAGTATGAGAAGCATAGCATTCAACGCTTACAGCGCTCACGCAAGTGTAAGACAAACAGCCGTCTTTGCTGTGTGCAGACATTCTGCTACCTACACACTCGCGAACTGATCGTCATGAGGCTGTGCTCATATCGTCTTTTTACATAGCCTACTCGCGAGTCAAATAATTCTTAAGCAACCAGCTGCTCATGAGGGCTAGTTGCGCACTGGGATACATATTTTGCATTACTTTTTCTTGTCTTGTTCATCTTCGCCCTCGATTCTACTTACGGGCAAGAGTGCGAATCCTTGCGAGTAATTAGTATCAGCAGCTCGGGTTGCAATGGTGAACGAGAGCGACGACCGTTGCCGTTAGCTAAATAAAAAAGCAAAAGCATTCGCAGTGCATGAATAAATAAGAGCGAGGGTCCGAAAGGGATGCTTAAGCCGGCACATTCGTCAGAATGAGTACGCATGTATGCGGAAATTAGACCACACGAGTAGGGGCTTCGCAACACTGGTGCCAAGAAAACTTGCTGGGTACAGAGAACGATAATTATAATTGAAAATCTTTCAACCCGCATCATTTTTAGCTGGCACTCCGCATGTTAGTTGGAAGACAATCGTACTTCACATGAATCTGTCGTAATAAATGGTGCTTTCAACTATTTTCGAAAAAAATTGACAAGAGCGAATCAGTGTTAACGACAACCCAGATTAATTGATTATTATTTACTGTTTAAACAAAAGTTGCTACTGACAAATATTTTATGTTTTGAACAAGTTCGTTAAACCAATAATAACGTATATCGTTGGTCAACTGGTGAGTAGTTTCCTGCCAGTTATCTAATGTTACTTGGTGCTACAAGTCACACAAAAGTTTTCGAATTGCAGTATCACCATCAACCATCAAGCACGTGTGGTTGTGACTTGATGGTTTAACTCTTTATGGAACTACAAAATTTAAGAAACTGACAGAAATGATACATAGGGCAAAGGCCTTTGGAAAACTTGATCTCGACTTCATCTATCAAACATTATAAATTTGCGAATTGTTGCACATTTGAAAAATGTCCAGCATTATTGAATTGTATCTATACGTGTGGTTCTACGTCACCTCAGCATTCATGCCCCTAGGCACAGAGCTAAATCCTTTTTCCTTACAATTTACACACTGGATTATCAATTTTATTAACAGGAAACGTAATGTCAATTTAATATGAAACCGCTCGTTTTATCGAACGATTGATCGACTTGTTGTTTTGTTGTTGTTATTGTTGATAGTTAATCAATGCGCTAGTGCGCTGCGCGTGGTCTGTTAGAATGTCTACTGTCAATTTTACTCGTTTGAAATACGATCAGCTCTGTTTGTTAGCTAGAAAGTTATACTCCTACTGCTCCTGCTGATAACTGCATTAAGTGAATAAATAAGTATTTAGTGACACAGCACATTTATTTTTGCTTTTTGGGGGTATGCTCATAATCAGTAATCAGAGCGTTACGTGGAATATTTCTGCTAGAAAATTTAGGGAAAATCCTTTAGACCTTGCGAATTGCGATAATTCAAAAGGCAGATGGGCGGTGTCGCACGTATAGAAACGATTGATTATTTATAGTGGCAACCTGTGGACACCATCAGCTATTAACATGATTTTGTCGTTCACTACCATCAATAAAACGTTGATTTGTGACTGTTTAAAAATTTTATCTAGCTATTTGCTTTCATTTTTTATTTGCGTCATAAAATAACAAATTTGCCTGTAGTGAAAAGTGTTACATTTTCTTTTGCTTAACTTAAATTAAATTGTTATTTATTGGTATTTTTTATAACGATAGTTTTTAGAATCAACGAAGGAGACGTTAGAAGAAATTAACGCAACAAAGGTGTTTGTAGTATCTCATAGGAGACACAGACGATAAAGGGAAAAGCGGAAAAATTAGGTAAGGGAGTGTCATTGAAGCAACGTTTGTGTACCGTTTCTCTTTACCCAGGTGGGGGGACCTGCGGATCAAACCGAGCTATCAACCTTTTCGCGTGTTTAATGGCGGATGGTGGGCGCAACTTTTGGAAAATATTTCAACGCTTTTGGCAACTTTGCTAACGTACGCTTGACAGTTTTGCAAGGGGAAAATGTCAACATAACGTGAGCAGAGTTGCCAAAAGCATGTTATTTTTTTCGTTAGTTGTACCCACAAGCCATAAAGCCCTATAAATGTATACCTTTATAGGGCTTTAACTAGCCGCCATTAGGCACGCGAAAAGGTCGATAGTAATGGGAGTCACTTGTAACCAGATTCGAACCCAATTTTTCCTTCAGGTATTGTGAATCGCAGATATTGGTGAAACTTTGAACAACAGCGGACTGGAGCGAACGTCTTGTCTCCTCTGAAATACAATATAAACAGTAAACACCTTCGTTTTATTACTTTCTTCTACCGTCCCCTTCGTCGATCGGTAAAACTACGCTTATAAAATATTAATTAAATGCTTGACGTTATTAAAAGGTTAAGACAAAACACGAGGTTCATCTAAAACAATTTAATAATTCGAATAACTAACAATGATGAAGACGAAAACGAAATTTAAACAGTTATTTAAAGTCTAATCGCATGGTGTTAACCCCTTTCCTGTTTGTCAACGCTAAGTATCCCTTGTTACTAATTTTCTGCTAGCTTTTCTTGCCCATTGAGCCAACTGGCAGGACAAGTTGTTCGAAGTTGTTCGAGTTGAAGTAATCTCTGGCCACATTTCGCAACTCTGAATTTTACAAAATTGAATAGCAAGCTTTCAATTCGAGTTGCAGAATGATTTAAGTTGTAAATAAGTGCAAAATTTCTTTTTAAAGTAGTTAATGGTACTGGATTAAGTTAACTTATGAAAACGATTGGTTTCAATCTTCAGAAGGTACTACAGCCTGAATTCGTTAATTGGGCCACGACTGCACTCTAGCTGATTCGCTAATTGGGCCGACTGACAGTTGTTAGAAATTTCTAAACTCGAAAATTCCATACAATTTTGACATTCAAGTTGTCACATAGCCCAATTAGCGAACACCCAATTAACGAACCGCCCAATTAACGAACCACCAATTAACGAAACTTTGCTGTAGAATTTTTTGGCCCGGGTGGCACGTTCTTCATATTTATTTTGGACATTTGTGCCTCGCCGCTTTTGCCTTCTCATCATCACCTACCTTAGGAGAAGGAAAAGGGATCAGGAGGAACGAATGGGAGAATTTGGATGGGCAAAAAAAACGTCACAAAAACATTTAAATAAAAGAAAACCTGCACTCCCGAATAGAGATGCCAATACCGGGGGTATTTCGAAAACCGGTTTATCGGTATGATGAATGCAATACCGGTAAAACCAGTAAAAGTTAATAATCGAAAACTACATATACATTTTATTTTTTGAAGAAGATCTTTCCATAATCAATGGTACTCAATTTCTTTCGGCATAACTAATTGACTATAGAAAAAATTAAGTTTTAGAACGCGAAGAGAATTTATCATGTCATCTCTTAAACGAGAACAAATGTTAACGAATAAAATTCTAATGAAAAAACTTGCGGAGGCAGAGAATCTTCATTCAGTTTCCTCGAAAAAAGGAAGTACCTTACAGAAATTTATTAGCAAAACATTAGCAATAGAGGTAGACAACAAATTTTGAAACAAAATTCAAACGGGACAACGCATGTATTTAATGCTGCGCAGTATGACGAATGTAGCGTGTTGTTTCCCCTCTTTTGTTTATCGTAAAAAGCTGTACAAAGTTGACAATGTACAAAACCTTTATTTAACCGGTAGTTCTTTACAGACTCAAAGCTGTGACGTCGCTCACAGTGGAAATACGCGTCCGTGTCGTGTTTGACCGGAAGATGCTGCGGATGATATTTGGCGGAGTACAAACTGAAAGCGAAGAGTGGCGGGAACGTTTTATGAATCACGAACAACATACACTTCTTGGAAAGATTGCAATCGTATATCAGGCTAAAGTCAGTAGGCTACAGTGGGTTGGGCATCGTGCTCGATTGCTCGACCAGATCAAAAGCAACTTGTGACTACTGGGAAATCAGCGATGAGTGGCCCATGGAGTGGAATGAGTTGAATGGAGACAACTGCTTAAAAAGCACGAGGCACTCCGGCTCTATGCTGACAACGGCGAGGTATTTCAGGGTTTTCCCTTTGAAAAAAAATTACATATTTGCGTTATTACTTATAGAAACAAAAAAAAGCAAAGCCTAGGTGCTACATTCCGTTATCGAAGCTTGACCTTCTGTTTTTATACGACAGACTTCGCAGGTCGTCTTCGAAAAGAGCCTAAAGTTTTTAGCTAGGTTAGGAAACTTAGCAACCCCAAGGGGATGACTTAGCAAAGCGTTTAATCCGTCATGCGGAATTGCAAAAGAGTTAAGCCCTTTTGTCCGGAGCAAACCATACCACCATGCCCCTTATAAGTAGGCATGAATGGGTTTGGGAGATTGGCATACGCAGGCCTCTGAGAAGCGCATCTTTTGAAGATACCGTAAAATGACCGCTTTCCATCCTAACTTGGAACCGCAGGTCTGTAAAAGACCGTAAAGTATCGTGTCCGATTTTGCTTCTTTCGCAGATTTTTCTCATAATGTTTGCTTTTAGCTGAAGTAGCCGACGCATTTTTACGAGAAAATTCTGCTAGAAGACTCACCGCCAGTGTAGCAAATATAAATTTTTATCTTTACTCTTTCACATTTAGTAAAAGGGAATAGATAACCCGGCATAACTTTCCAGCATAATATTCAACACAAAAAAACTTGTATTTTCCCATTCTTGTTGCTAATTTTGAGTTATATTCGAAAACCAGGGATTTGAAATCATAGATTGAGTTGCTACATAGTTTGAGGGTGATGGTTTGATTGATACGTTTACGGCAACATTCCGGGGATACAAATACGATTCGATAGAAACTCATAAGTATATTGTAACTTATCTTATGGGATGTCTATCCTCTGTGGCATTGTGCACTGAAAAATAACTTATTGGTGATTGCAGTGTGTTTTCTCAAATCATTTGCGAGCCTCCTGGTCGTTCTATATCGTAGTCGTAAACATTCTCAACTGAACTGAGCGGAATATTTCCGCCTGCTCATTTCTAGCCTATGATTTCGCATTGGTATGTCAAAAAGGAAAAATAACTAGCTGCTAGTTAGAGCTACCCAGTTCAATCTCTAGCACGTCAATGAATGGCGCGCCATGCTTATCAGTCAGTCAGTCCGGCGAATTCCGGTGGCATAAGCAGTGATGCGATTTGCTTCATTCATTGTGCTGGCCCGAAAAGCTATTGTTGTTGTACTCTCCGATTGGTTCTTCTTGCCAGTGTGGGGGGTATAAGTTTCCAAGTTCAGTGCTGATTTACATCAGTTCGAGGGGTGACGATTTCCGAAGTCGAACGGAAGTGTGCTCTGTGTTTTTTAATTACGGAACGATCGTTATGTGATACTGTGGCGGGCTAGGTCATGTGTGTTTATAGACGAAGACGTTAAGTTTTACTTATGATCAAAAGTTGTGCCGGTTTCTACTGGGAAAAATGGTCCTATAAACGAGATAGTTGTGGAAGTTGCCAATGATGACAAGCAAAATTCTAAATATAGCTATCTCCCGTCAGTTCTATGCAAATATTTAGTACAAATATAGTAAACGATTGGTTGCTGACGTTTTCAAATACTGCTAATCTGTGTTTTGTGGATATTCCGATTTTATTTGCAATCCAATTAACAAGTGACAATTTATAGCAGTCAGATCACGAGATCGACAGAAACCTGAGAGCTGTTCTATGAAACAATTTTAAACCCCCAATTTCGTGAGTATATATCTTTAATTGCATTCATTATAGGCAAAGGAAGAATGGAAGAGTTAATAGCCAGTTATGGATAGATCAACACTTCACGATGTGTCAACACTGATCACAACATTTTACTTTTTACACTTACGGTGACGATGGCTGTTTATGTGAAAATTTTGAAGTATAAAAGAACAGAAAAATAGGCTGGACGATCTCATAACTCATAAATCATAAATTTGTTTTTGATTGTAAAGTTTAAGAATCTTCAAACAAATACTTGTGAGATCCGTTTGGTTTAGTCTATTAAGCAAGAGTGAAAATTTTATTCCAGTAAACAACAGTGGTTACTATGACTATTAGGTACATAAATTATATATTCTAACACTCCTCCCTAAGCTATGCATCCTAATAGTTTCTTAAAGTGTTACTGTTTAGTTCTAAATGTTTAGTTCTCGGATTATAACCTTGATTACGCGCAATGCTTATAGCTGATTGGTTATCACACCACACAGGAATAGCTTGTGCACCGAAAATCTGCGTTTGAAGGTAACTCCACCAAAGCGCTTCTTGGATGGTACGAGAGAGTGCAATGTACTCTGCCTACACTCGCATCTGCTGGTGTGGACACCGAATTACAGTTCACCATGTTGAACCTTCGTAGAATGCTTTCGATCTATTGCTTTTGATCCACAAACAGCTTCCCCTTTGCACGGTCTCTTGTGATTTTTAATCCAAGACAAAAAGTAGCTTCACCGAGATCTTTCATCCGAAAGCGATTGCTGAGAAAAATTTTCAATTTGTTCCTCAGCATAGAATCATTAGAAAATATCAAAAAATCGTCCACATAGATTGTGAAGAAAAACATCTTCTGTCCGTTCAGCTTAAAATATAAACAGTGATCCACTTGTGAACGTTCCAATCCAAACTCTTTCGAGGCTCCATCTAATTCGCAGTTCCACACACGGCTAGACTGTTTTAGCCCATACAAAGCTTTTTGCAAACGACAGGCCTGCTTTGAGTTTCCTGTAAATCCCTCCGGCAAATCCATATATATAATTTCGTTTTTCAATTTTCCTTGAAGGAACGCACTCACAGCGTCCAGTTGATCGATATCCAAATTATACTTCACTGCAAGTGCCTAAAGGTAACGAATCGTGGAATATCGTACAACCGGAGAATAGACTTCGTCGTAATCAATTCCCGGCCTCTGAGAACAACCCTTAACGACCAAGTGTGCCTTATATCGCTCGATCTTACCATTCGGATCTCGCTTCGTTTTAAATCCCCTTTTGTTTCGAATGGACTTCCTATCTTTTGGAAGACTGGTTAACTCCCACGTATTGTTCTCCTCTAAGGCGTCGATTTCTGCTCGCATGGCTGTTATTCACTGTTCGCGATCAGGTCTACTGAGAGCTTCGTCGTAGTTTTTGGGGATCATCAGACCGCATTTCCGGCTGAATCGACAACTGTGGAGAAACAGCTTCACCAGTAAACGAACTATAAGTTACAAAATCAGAAAACTTGCCTGGACATCGGGCCTCCCGGTCGCGGTGCCTCAACCCTTGCTGCTGTTTAGCTGGTCTGTTAGATTGCGACGGGAGCGCAGGCTCGTTGTCTGCATCTTCGTATTCAATATCACTGCAGTCACTTCCCGATGAAACTGGTGCGCTGTCTGCTTCATCGTCAGCTTCATCACAATAACCTGGCGGTTGTTCGATTGTATACAGCACCATGAACTGCACTTGTTCTGCAGCGTCCGCAATATCAAGTAAATTTTGCGGGTTCTCCTTCTTGCATCATCGCCACGTCACGACTGACACGGATATCACGCTTAATCGGAGCATAGACTCGATAACCCTTGGTATCATCAGCATATCCCACGAAAATTGCTTTCTGGGATTTAACATCAAACTTTTTACGTTTTTGCTTCGGCGCATGAACCAATGCCAGCGAGCTGCTTCTGGAATTATCTCCGAGGATGTAGTAGGACTTCTGTTCACTAGATACGCCGCTGTTGAAACTGCCTCGGCCCAAAATTGCTTCGGAAGTCGCGTATCGTTTAACATGCAACATACATTTCTCAATAGGCGTACGGTTCATTCGCTCTGCTACTCCATGCTGCTCTGGAGTGTACGGGCATGTCCTTTGATGGCGTACTCCATCCTTCTCGAAACTGTCTCGAAAAACTGCGTTCACATATTCAGTCTCGTTATCGGTTCTTAAAATTTTCAGCTTTCGTCCTGTCTGACGTTCGGCCGTAGACTTGATATATGCCTGAAATGCCTCGTTTTTCGTTTTCAAAAAATATAAAAACACTTTCCTGCTGGCATCATCAATAAAAGTCATTACAAATCGGCTTCCACCTAGGGAAGGGATTTCCACCGGACCGACTAAATCCGAGTGCACCAAATCTAGCAATCCTTCAGTTCGGGAATTACTGGAAGGAAACGAGTTTCAGACATGCTTTCTTTCTACGCAAGTAATGCATTCCGGAATTTCACAATTGGTCAATTCGATACCATCTGCCATTCTTGTCAGATTTCGTAAACTTTGAGAATTGAGATGTCCAAGCCGTCTAAGCCTGACTTTAAAACTTATTGTTAACAGCGAGTCCTCGTGTTCTCGATTTAACATATACAGATCATTTACCTGTTTTCCCGCTGCAATAACATTTCCAGTCTTTTCACGCACTTCACAACCATCTGATCTGATCGTAAGACCCTTCTGACAAATCTGGAATCTGCAAAACCGGACTTCGACCGAACCTTCATTGAGTACAAGCTTAACCAAGCCTTTTGCAACTGACGTCATACTGGCGTTATTGGCCGTGCTCACCGGATGTGACCTCTGTTCTTGATTCACGAATCCTTACTGTTTACTTACTTAAGTGGCAACGGTCCGTTATCGATCCTGCGCCGAACGAATTATGGTCCTCCAGTACCGTCGGTCCTGGGCTGCCGTTCTCCAATCCCCACGAACACCAGCTGAACGTGCATCGTTTTCGACAGCACACACCCACCGGGTGTGGGGTCTGCCTCGGAGTCTACGGCCTCTTCCTGGTTCTCTGCTGAAAATAGTTTTGGCTACTCTTTCATCTGGCATTCTGGCCACGTGTCCAGCCCACCGCAGCCTGCAACATTGCACTACCTTCACTATATCAGCACATTTGTATACTTGGTTCATGCGTCTGCGCCACACTCCATTTTCCATTTTGCCACCAAGTAGGGGAGTGTCGTCGTGGTTAGGCCACGTTTTGGAATTCGCCAACAACTTGCGTTTCAAAAGGAATTTTGAAATCTAAATACATCGTTGCAAAAATCTAAGAATAAGGTATATTTCCGGAAAGTTTTGAACTGGTTGCTTGAAAAATAAAAAAGTTATAGGCATTTACGTGAAGACAAAAAATGTTGTCACAGTCGGGCCATGTTGTACAGGTTGGGCCACCGTAGAAAATCTAAGACATACGTATTGAAATTTTATATATAGACATGAAAAGAATAAATTCCGTGAACAACGGCTCATATAGTTACAAATACCATATTTTTAATTGCATTTAATTGCGAAATTTTGGCGAGCTTGTAAAATCAATATTGCTACAATCGCCTTTTCTGAAGTGTACAACTACAATGAAAAAACAACAAAAATCTAGGTTTTTATCGCATTAATTTTGCTTTATTTCATCACATTTTACGTGACTGACATTCTCTAGTGATTATTGCGCTTCTGCGCTTAAAATTATGGTGGCCCAACCATGACTACTCAAATGGCCCGACCTGTACAAATAGCGCTGTATAAATAGTCTTCGTGTGCAGCACAACACACTTCATACATTTTCAAAATTTATCTCGATAATTGCATTTGATGAATCATTTCTTGAAGAAAAGTTCATTGTGCCTGGAAAACTTTTTTGTAAGATTTAGTCACTGAATTCAGTACGGGTGTTTTGAACACACGATTGAAACTCACAATATTGTGAAAAGTCAGCTATCACAGTAAGAAGTTTTACAATGGTTGTATCATAGATATCATGAGTTACCAAAACTGTAAAATCGTGATGGCCCGACCATAACATGGTGTTAATGGTAAGTCCCAATCTCGTCCCTTCCCTTTTAAAGGGCCTGAAGGCCTCTTCCACTGCTCTACGGTTGATTCCGATGATATCGACGTCATCCGCAAAACCAAGAAGCATGTGAGATTTCGTGATGATAGTTCCATTCCTTTCCACGTTTGCCCTTCGTAATGCACCTTCCAAGGCAATGTTGAATAGCAGGTTAGAGAGTGCATCCCCTTGCTTCAGTCCATCCAACGTCACGAAAACAGCTGAGGTCTCACCCGCTATTCTAACGCATGATTTGGATCCGTCCAGCTTCGCACGAATTAGCGTAATTAGTTTCGTCGGAAAACTATGTTCTAGCATTATCTGCCACAGCTCATTTCGTTTAACTGAATCGTACGCCGCTTTAAAGTCCACAAACAGATGGTGCAAGTTGTACTCCCGGAACCTGTCTCGCAACTGACGCAGGGTAAACATCTGATCCGTCGTGGAGTGACCCTCACGAAAACCAGCTTGGGACTCGCCGACGAAGGACTCCGCTAACGATCTCAGTCTGCAGAACAGGATACCTTATAGGCAGAATTGAACAATGTAATTCCTCGATAGTTTTTACACTCGAGTCGATGCCCCTTTTTAAAAATTGGGCAAATGAAACCATCCAACCACTCCTCTGGCATCTGTTCTTCCTAACAATGATCTGGTGGATTGCTTCGTACAGCCGCTCGCTCCCCGCTTTTAGAAGCTCGGCAGGGATACCGTCCTTCCCAGCAGCTTTACCGTTTTTCAGCTCACTGATTGCCTTTTTAACTTCCTGCTGTGTTGGTGGCTCCACAGCTTGACCATAACTTACAATTCCTATCCTGTCCCTGCTGATCTCCGCATTTACCTCACCATTCAACAGTGTCTGGAAGTGCTCCTTCCATCTGGCTGCTACCGCCGTTTTGTCGGTAAGCAGGTTGCCAGCACTATCATTGCACATCACAGGCATGGCAAAATTCCTGCCTCTCACCGTTTTGTAGAAACTCCGTGTGTCGTTGCTGGCGTATCGCTCCTCTGCGCCGGCGAGCACGTGCTCCTCATACTCGCGTTTCATTAGACGATGGATTCTTTTTTCCGCAGCTCTAGTCTCTCTGTACCTCTCTGTTTTGACGCGTTGCCGCAGTGAGCATGCGACTCCTAGCCCGGTTTTTTCATCTGTCACTCTCTGGCATTCAACAACAAACCTGCTGTTACGCTGTCTTCCACGCGTCGTGCCTACCACCTCTCTCGCAATTGTTTCGATGACACCATGGATGTTCCTCCACAGCCCATTTATATCTTCTCCTTCTCCACTACACTCCACTACACTCCAGCGTACTCCACTGCTACGCCGTCTGCCGTTAACCGCTGGATATTGAAACGCAACGTCCTCTCAGTGCGAGCTTTCGCCGTGTTCGACAGCCTTGCGCGAATCTTACTCACTACGAGATAGTGGTCAGAGGCGATATTTGGTCCACGAAAAGACCGTACATCGATAACATCCGAAAAGTGTCGACCGTCAATCAAGACATGATCGATCTAAGAGCTAGAGTCTCCGTTTGGATGCCGCCAGGTGTGTTTCCGAACATTCAAACGGGGAAAGTAGGTGCTACAGATGGCCATTTCTCTGGCCGCGGCAAAATTTATGAACCTCAGACCGTTATCATTGGTCGACAGATGAAGGCTATGTGTTCCAATAACTGAACGGAAGAATTCCTCCCTCCCGATCTGCGCGTTTGCATCTACGATGATGTGTTTCACGGCGTGTTTTGGGTACTCTCCATAGGTCCTCTCAAACCTGTCGTAAATCGTGCGTATAAGTTGATTAGGCTATAGTTGAAGAATTTGCCCTTAATCCTCAACACGCATATACGGTCATCTACGGGTCTCCACCGGATAACTCGTTGCTTTTGTTTTCCCAACACTACGAAACCGACTCCATGTTTTGCTTTCTTACCGCCACTGTAGTAGATGTGGTACTTGAAAGAAGTGCCTCCAATAGGGTCTACTGCACGGAACTCCCTTTCTCCGGAATTTGGCCACCGAACTTCCTGAATAGCAGCGATCTCCACTCCGATTTGATGCAGCTCTCGAGCAAGCAAGCCAGCCCGTGCCGGTTCATGGAGAGTTCGGACATTCCAGGTACCAAGTTTTAAATCGTTATCCCTTAATCGTTTCCTTGTCCCTTGCCGTGTCCTATACCGATTGTTCCGTCCTGAATTTCTTTGTTCGTGGTAATTGAGTTTTCGGTATACTACCTCACCGGGGTCGCGATACCTACATCCTGCTGATGGGTCTGCCGTCTTAGGTATAACTTGCAGGATACAGCATTTCATATTCAGCCGTCCGTTTCAAGACAGACGCTGTGTGAGCCGCCCCTCACCTGGAAAACAGGCGCTCTAGTTCGCACCTCCTAGCTTAGCTGGTTCAGTAAGTACATGAAGCATTTCCGGGTAGGGCCATCGACCGTTTTAAGTTTTATTAGTTTTAAGGACTGTATCGAAAAGTAATTAGCAACTTTTAAAAATTTTTTATGTCAAAAATGGGTGTAGTAATTTTTATGTACGTGCAAGCAAAAGTTTGTTTAAATATCTAAAAAAGTTGTGCAATCGATTTGTTTCAATTATTTTTTTACTTTTCGCTATGCCTTGGATTGATCTTGATATCAGAAAAAAATTCTGCACACTTTGGTGCACTGAAAACGGTGTTTTCTATCAACCAAATCGCAAACGGTTTAAAATGCACCACACAAGCGTGAACCTATTATCGATAAATAAGGCAGAGTTATCCTTGAACGATCTGCCTTGGTCCGGAAGAAAACCTGGTTCCAGTTAGCCCCCGACAAATTCTGAAGTAATATCTCATATTAAACGACAACGATTGGTAACAACGTCTTATTTGGCTAAAATACTTAACAAGCATTGCGATAATTCAGTGCATCAAGGTGCGTCAAGACATACAAGAATCATAAGGTATCTAAGAAATCCGGAGAGCAACAATCTCGAACCTAAATAAGAGCACGGTAACTATAAACGGATAATAATAGACAACGGCAACAAGTGCATCTATATGGACGACGAAACTTACGTCAAAGAGGATTCAAAAGCGCTTCCAGAGCCGAAATTCTACAAGAAATCGGCGGACGAGGCGGTGGACAATACCGACAGTACGATTGCGCTGAAAAAATTTGGGCAGAAGGTTTTAGTATAGTAAGCTATTTGTACATGTGATCTGCGATGCGCATTTTTTCCACAAAGTGTGCAATAAATGCTCAAATTTACAAAGATGAATAATTGTAAAAAATATTGTGGCCCCTCTACAAACAGTATCAGTCTCCCCTTCTCTTTTGGCCGAATTTGGCATCTGTACATTGCGCTAAGTCTGTAATGTATTGCCTTTCAGACAATAATATCCAATTCGTCGAGAAAAACATCAATCCACCAAATTGTCCAGAGCTCCGGCAAATTGAACGTTACTGGTCGATTGTGAAGAGGATCTTCAGGGGGGAAGGAGCAGTTTCCCAAAGCCTGGAGGAATGCGAGAAAAATTAAATAAACCGAAAACAAAAATTGAAATAATAATCGTATTTCATTTTTATTCACAGATAGTTGTTGCTAAAGACTTTTCGATACAGTCCTTAATCACTCTAATTAGGTTTTATTATGTTTTTAGGGGTGAATTGGGCAAAATGGACTATACCTGCATTTCGCATAGTATGGAATGGTTAGGATTTGATTCTTCTGGTTTTTTGACAATATTTGTAAGCTATTTGAGTTCGTTCACGGGCGGTAAATAAGTTTTTATACTGTTTAATTAGCTTTTAACATGATTTTTGAGGAAAATAGGGCAAAATGGACCACTTCCCGAAGTCTGCGCAAAATGAAACCATCACCAATTGATTTCCTGCATTTTTCTACATAAGAATAGGTATCTAGTAGGATTCCAAACCAGCGGCTTCTAATTCTTGGGATTACGAGCTTGATTTTGCCCATTGTGCATTGTCTTCTTGGAAAGCATTACGTAACTTTTCCCAGGCTTCCTTAGCACCCTTCGCATCCAAGACCAAACTATAATCGGTCGTTTCGAGGCTCAAACAAATCGTGGTGGATGCTCGCTTACTCACTTCCTCATCGACATTTTGACCTTCCGCCAGGACTACAGCGGACCAAGATCCTTCTCGGATGAGCGTCATTTTCATCGCGAAGGCCCAAGTGGTGTAATTTTCACGACCCTTTAGCTTTTCAATGACCGGCATAGCGACTGCATTCATACGTCCAACTGCACCGCTTCGTCCATTGCTGGTTCCGTCTCCTGCGCCACTTCTACTACATTGCACTACACGTCCATTACTAATTCTTTCTGCTTGGGACATCTTTTTCTTCGGATATGGCCAGTTCTGGGTCCATAACCACTTGTGAGATCAGTTTGGCTTAGTCTATTAAGCAAGAATGAAAATTTTAATCCAGTAAACAACAACAGTGGTTGCTATGACTATTAGGTACATACATTATATATTCTAACACAAATAAAAATAAAATCGGTCGGTCACCAACCCTCATGAAATTTTACCTGAAAATTCATGACTTAGAGTAAGGAGGGGTAAAAGTACGATGCGGGTAAAAGTGCGATTCAATGATTTATCAGTGCGGATTCCAAATAAATTGACTACATTGGCATGGATGGGTGAGTACTTTGACAGCTTAAATCCATCATAAACATTTGTTGTTTACGAATCATAGTTGCTGAGTTATGGGTAAAAGTTATTTTAGAACGGTTTTGATGAAATATTTCGTTGTACGGCAAATACGATATCAACAGGAGGATATTACTTATTCACAAATTGTAGCAGCGTTTTACATCACTCAGATATCTCTCTTGAAATTGCGGTGAGAAGAATTTACAAAATATATGTTGCTTGTCCATAATTTAATCAAACCCCGTCAAGCGCCTAGCGGGGCAAAAGTTCGATTTATTGACAGGGTAAAAGTTCGATTCATGGATCGAGAATCTAACTCATTTTACTGACGGGACGACGACACTATGCAAGTCCTTGCGACTTGTAAGGTACTGCGGGCGACGCTGTTCGTCCGTCAGCATTAGAGCCGCGATTCTCAACGGGGTTGTTCGGGGAAAGGTTTCGTTTCACGGAGCGAAAAAATTCGTTTGTTTCAAATGAAATTTTTATACCTAACAACCTAAAAATATTTTTGTTTCGAAACGAAATTCTATTTGTATCAAGAAAATAACAGTTTTGAATTAAAAGTAAAGTATTGTCAAATTGAGTTTTCGATGTAAATATTTTCCTTTCAATCATACATATCAGTTTGAAACGAAATGAAATTTCTGTTTGCGCGTAAAACAACCATAAATGTGGTTGAAACTACATTTTTATCTTTGTTATAGAGTAAGGATGCGATTTAATGATTTATCGGTGCAGATTCGAGTAAATTGACTACATTGGCATTAATGGGTGACTACTTTGACTGCTTGAATCTAACGTAAACTTTGGTTGCTTACGAAGCATAGTTGCGCTGAGTTATGTGCAAATGTTATTTTAGGGCGGTTTTGATATAATTTTTTGTTATACGGGTAATACGATATCAACAGGAGGATATTACTTGTTGAAAATTTGTAGCACTGTTTTACATCACTCGCATATCTGTTTTGAAAATACGGTGAAAAGAGTTTACAAAATATATTTCGCTTTTCCATAATTTAATCAAACCCCGTCTAGCGCCTAGCGGAGTTAAGGTGCGATTCACGGACGGGGCAAAAATGTATAGCTTATATACAACTTTTGGCACTATATTACAGATACTAGAAATGGAAGATCTGCAGAAAACTGTGCTCTACAGATGTTGGTCGAAGGAAAACAATGTTCTTCCGCTGATGAAACATAAAACAAACGTTTGGGAAAGTTTCAATCTGTCGGAGGCTGCAATACACCAGCGGAAAATAGGAAAGGTGTAAATTAAGAATATTCCTTACCGAAACATACCGCAGATTGACGATACACTCCCTCCACAATTATGGATCACCCACAATTATGGATCACTTTTGTGTTTCAAGTGAAATAACTCAGTTAAACAAACTGTTTGAAGGTATGAAGCATTTTTACAACAAAATATACCCTATTAACTAGCTTTTAACACATAAAACATCCTTTAAATCCCGACATTGATGCTTTTTCAATGAGTGTACAAAGTTGTTGTCGAGAATCTATCAAAATGTCTGTCGTTTTTTCAATCAGCATAAGCAGTACGTTTCTCATTCATAAGGTTGCTATGTGACATAATCACCAATTTTCGAGCAAAAAATGTCTCGCACATGAAGATTAAGCTAAGTTCTTAACGATTCAGCGAAATATTGGGGATGGTTTTCCTGTAAAAATAAGTAATTTTCAAAGTGATCCATAATAGGGACCAAAACAAGGTAATTTTTCACAATTATGGATCACTTTGATTCCAAAGTAATTTTTTCAAATTCAAACAGTTTAGCACCTATTACAAACGTTTTTTAAGCAGAATCTAAAGCTGCACAGATCTGAGTTTTAGGAAAATGCTGTTTCTGCATTACGCAGGACAGGAAAGCTACGTAAGGTAGTAAAACGCTATGATGGTACATATGCAAAGGTTCATCGCAAAAGTTAAGCGAATGTTAGCTCTAATGCAACAATCTAAAACGTTAATTTTTTCCTTAACTTTCTAGAAAAATTGTTAATGTATATTTTTCATTTTTCGGTTTATTGTCGCCTTTCCACTGTTTCATACAGAGTCGCATCATAGCAGCGATTAAAATAAACTCTTGCATCGATTAACTTTTCCGAGATCCACTGTACCTACATCGTTAAGAACAATTCGGAAAAAAGAAAGCTTCATCCTATACTAGTCTTTTCGGAGCCAACGCAGCCGGTGAGCCTAAGATTTTTTTTCCAGGACAAAAAATCAGTCGTGAAATTGCGAAAAGCATTCCCAAAGGCTGATCGGTAGGTGTCTTCGAAGAAGGACGGCAGGCATCTAAAGACAGACCAAAAGCCACACAAGGTCTTTCATACGATTTGAAACATGTTATTTTTATGTTATTACATGATTTGAATAAACTTCATTGAGTCAATTCGCTGCAAAAAGTGTATTGTTATTTTGATCCATAATATGATGAAAATTGTTTCATAATTGTGACCGCTTCCAAAAGTGATCCATAATTGTGTATTTGATCAGTCATAATATAAGCTTAATTTCCGTGGAAAACTTGCACTAAATGGGTTTAAGAACTGAATCAACTGAAATATTACATATTTCTGTAACTAAAAACGTTTATAAACTGCTTGTAAATAATAGTATGCGCTACAATTGATTGTTTTAAAATCATACTTCTGCTTAAATGGTCCATAATTGTGGGGGAACTGTAATATGGTTTTATTAGCTACACACTTAACAAAAAGCACCGAATTCGGTAAAATTTTACCGAATTCTAAACAGCTGAACGTTCGGTAAAAATTTCGATGGTGCCAATCGACGTTTACAGATCATTAGTAATGTTTGGTGCAATAAAAAATTTTACCGAACGTTCAGCTGTTTAGATTTCGGTAAATTTTACCGAATCGTTTAAGTGTGTACTGCTGTGCTAATTTCATGGATTCGAGCTTCGCACTTTTGCCCCGCGGTAATCGAACTTTTACCCCGCTAGTGGGGTAAAAGTGCGAATCGGCACTTGTTCAGAAGAATGAAGAATTTATTTTCAATAACACTATTATTCCAGATGATTTATAGTTGAATGTAAAGACATTGAGTAGCTGCATCACTATAAAATATATTTTGTTGTTGTTCTTCTTTATATCTCGCGAAAATTGATGACAACTTCAAACATCGCACTTATGCCCCGCCCTACTCTATAGGTCACGTTTATATGTTCCTAAACACTAGAATCACTCGTGTTATGGCCGCTTGAATTATGCCAAAAGAATTAGAACATGGTCCGAATAAATCGGATAATTTTCATTGAAATTTTCTGAGAAAATAAAAGACGTTTGGTGCAATTATGCTTTTATTCAAATAAGTTCATAAATTGTGCCCTCACAAAAAGTATTCCTGAAATTCTGAAACCTTTCGATCCATTTTGTACGATAATTTTGAAAAATACTCAAAGATGTGCCATTTTTATTCTAGGCCACCCGTTGAACATGTCTAATTCCGCACTAAACTTCAAATGTTAATTTTTATTTTTCCATCATAATCAAGGGGATTACCCTTCTGAAGTAGTTATTACCAGTTATTAAATTCTTGGGACACTTTCTCGTCACATTATCACAACTCGCCTCGTACATAAGTGCGTTCCATACTGTTTCAAACCATCCGAACCGAACCGTCCACTGAGGTGAAGTACGTTCACCACCGCTTGCTCACACTATTGATCACAGATAATTCGGTGTGTTGATCTGTGCGCTTATTTTTATTGTTTCAGTCCCGATTCTACCGCTGGCTTCGACAGTCGTCAGTTATTTTACTCCGTAATGACACCTAATCTTCCGGCTGGCGTGGTTCCGGATGGAAGCATTCAAGTTTTGGCGCTGGAAGCGACGAAACAAAGCGCCGCGGGCAAAAACGGTATGAATGGTTGTTGTTTGTAAATTAAACAACGGTACTTGAGCGTACGTACGTGTTCGGAATAATCGAGCACGGCAGCACATGACAATGGACTATACGGGACTATCGATTGACCTTGACTCCCCACGGCCGGTCTTTGCATTCAATTTTAGTTCTATCACATTACCATTTTGTTATCATTTCAGATGATGTGGAAGACGATTACGCGGAACGATTCCCACCGGTCGTGCCGCTCCTACTCGGCAGTATTCGAAATGGATGTTGCAGTAAAAAGTTGTTGAAAAAACGATTACCCATCCTTCGGTGGTTGCCCGACTATTCCAGGCAGTACTTCGTGGAGGACATCGTGGCCGGGCTAACCGTCGGGTTGACTGTGATTCCACAGGGAATAGCCTACGCCGTCGTGGCTAATCTTGAACCACAATACGGGTTGTATTCGGCTTTTATGGGCTGTTTCGTGTATTTTTTGTTTGGAACTTGTAAGGACATTACGATTGGTCCGACGGCAATCATGTCGCTGATGGTGCAAGTTCATGTGTCCAACCTGGGACCAGCGTTCGCTATCCTGTCGGCGTTCTTAGCCGGCTGTATTGTATTAGTGCTGGGGCTTTTGAACTTAGGTATGATATGTTAGTGAATCGGTTGACCGAATACAAAAATTAATCCCCTCTATTTTGCAGGTTTCTTAGTGCAGTTCATTTCCATGCCAGTAACGGCTGGCTTTACCTCGGCAGCCGCTATCACTATAGCCAGTGGGCAGGTAAAATCGTTACTGGGACTTCCGGGAAAATCCAACGAGTTTCTGGAATCATGGATAAACGTTGTTGAAAACATTCACCTCACCCGACTATGGGATTCTATTCTGGGAATCGGCACGATCGTAATACTCATGTTGATGATGCGGCTCAAAAATCTCGAGGGTCGTTGGAAAATAGCTGGCAAGTACCTGTCACTGTCTCGCAATGCTATTGTGGTCATCGGTGGCTCTCTACTGGCATATGGTTTAAGTACAGAGGGTGTGGTACCTTTCCTGTTGACCGGTAAAATATCTCTGAATAGTAAGGAAGTTAATATACACCTAACCTGACTGTATCTTTTAGGTAACGTAACATCCGGTCTTCCACCATTTCAACTGCCTCCGTTCTCGACGGTGGTTAACAATCAAACGTATACCTTCACGGATATGGTCTCCGAGTTGGGTACCTCGGTGCTAGCTCTATCACTGATTGCCATTCTGGAGTGTGTCGCGATTGCCAAAGCTTTTTCCAAAGGTAAGACAATAGATGCCACCCAGGAGATGATCGCGGTGGGACTTTGCAACGTAGCCGGTTCGTTTTTCTCATCGATGCCAGTGACGGGCTCTTTCACGCGATCGGCTGTCAACAACAGCAGTGGAGTTAGAACCCCTGCTGGTGGCGTAACAACCGGTATTGTAGTGCTTTTGGCACTAGGCTTATTGGCCAATACTTTCTACTATATTCCGAAAGCCACTCTTGCTGCTGTGATTATTGCGGCTATGTTCTTTATGGTGGAGTTTCATGCGGCAGCCGAAATCTGGCGTACGAAAAAGATCGATATCATTCCGTTCTTCGCGACGCTCATTGCTTGCCTTTTGATCGGATTAGAATACGGTATGGTTATCGGTATCGGTATCAATCTATGTTTTGTGCTCTACCTAACGTCTCGTCCGAAAATCGTTCACCGAATCGAAAGGGTGAACAACTGCGATCTACTGGTAGTTAGTCCAGATCAGAGCCTGATTTATTCGTCGGCGGAATATCTTAAATATCGGGTGCTGAAGCTAGCTCAGCAGAATCCTGTCGATCTGGTGGTAATCGAGGGATCTGCTGTCAGCTTCATTGACTCTACGGTGGCGAAAATTCTTGCCGGTATCATCGAGGACCTACGGGTTCAGGAAAAGGCGGTCTACTTTTGGAACTGGCAACGTTTGGCTCAGCATACCGCCTTTCGGTTGGACGCGAAACTTTTTGTACCGCTTTTTATACGTGGAGATTCACTGGTCGAGATTGTCAAGTGCTGGTCACTAAGCAATGGAGTCGAGGCTTGATGTGATTGTTGAAAAGAGCCTGTTGTTATTCTAGATTTATAAGATTACGTAAGCTACAATGTACGAGAGATGCAGAGGAAGACGAAAGTTTTTATTTATACATATCACCTGATCACAGATTTTATCGTGTGATTAGTAGAAATACATTTCTATCAGTCAAATTATAGAAGCAAAGTTATTTGGATGACGGATTTCATCCCTATGGTCAATGGTGACTGCTGTAAATCAATTGAATGCACATTGAGTGCTTCCATAAACTCCAACTCCGAATTTGGGGACTAGTTGCGTAAAAGCTGCTTGCTGTGCTAGTATATTTCACGGATGTGGCTTGTAAGGCTTGCACCCTAAAACCCTAAAGTTTATGCGAGTGAACCTGCATTATACGAGAGCAGTGACTGGGGTACTCTGTCGCAGATTCACCAAATAAAATTACAATAATAGAATTTCAGGAATACATTCACATATTGGTAAGTGTATATTTGATGACTTGGTGGCTACGCAACACGGCCTGCAGCTGTTCTGATAGGTGCTAGCATCAATTTCATCCCAATGACGCAATTCATCAAAAGAGAGATAGTTACAACTCAAATGGAAATAACTACAATAGGAGGAAAAACAGAAATTGTCGCTGCCTGTGCTTATTTTCCTGTGGAACAAGAGGATGCTCCGCCCAAAGAAGTAAGTGATTCTATTACATATTGTAAAAGAAGGAATATACAATTCACCGTGGGATGTGACGCAAACGACCTCCACATATACTATGGAGAAGCAGTGATGTTAACAAAACCGGTACTTATCTGCTAGATTTTATACCATCAACCACTTCCAGTTCATCGCCGTCAATAATCACTGTCCGTGGGAGGCAAACGTTACTTTCTTGGGAGCCTCTTCCTACCATATATTTGGTTTTCATCGCATTAATTTGTAACCCTATCTTCCGTTTTTAGTTTGGCGTGGATTGCCTCCGCCATCCCACGGTTTCTAGTAATGATGTCGAGGTCCTCTGCAAAAGCTAGGAGTTGGCTACTCTTGCTGAAGATCGTTCCTCTCGTTTCGATGCCCGCTCGCCGGATCACACCATCAATAGCGATATTGAATAACATACAGGACAGTCCATCCTCTTGCCGTAATCCTGTGCGCGATTCGAAAGGACTTGAGAGTGTTGATCCGTAGTAGCATGGGCCCCCATAAAGCCCGCCTGATACTGCCCTAGCAAATCTCTTGCTATTGGGGATAGACGACGCAACAAAATCTGGGAGAGCACCTTGTAGGCGACGTTGAGCAGCGTAATGCCGCGGTAGTTACAGTAGTCTAGCCGGTCGCCCTTTTTATAGATGGGATAGACTACGTTTTCCATCCACTCCTCCGGTAGTTTCTCTTCTTCCCAAATCCTTGAAATCAACGAGTAAAGTGTCGTTGCTAGCGGTTCTTGGCCATTTGTTAAGAGTTCAGCCGGGAGTCGGTCCTTTCCGGCGGCTCTATTATTCTTCAGCAGACCGATTTCTCGTCGGATCTCTTCGAGATCAGGAGCCGGTACGCTGTTGTCGTTTGTAGGTACTCCGAGGTTAACTTCCATCGCGTCTCCTGCTGCTATATCGCCGTTGAGGTGCTCATCGAAGAACTGCTTCCACCTGTCGATCACCTCGCGTTCGTTTGTGATTAGATTCCCTCCCTCGTCCCTACACATGTCAGGTTTTGTGTGTGGGCCTTGCGAGTTTGGTTCACCTTCTCGTAAAACTTGCGGGTGTCATTAGCCCGGAATAGTTGTTCTAGCTCCTCACGATCTCTGTCCTCCTTCTGGCGCTTTTTCCTCCTCAGGATCGTGGTCAACTCATTCCTCGCTCGTCGATACTTGGCCAAATTCACTCTCGTGGATATGCTCAGATAGTTTTCCCAAGCTCTTTTTTTTCCTCTCTATCGCTTCTTGGCATTCCCCGTCGAACCAATCATTTCGTGCACTCGAGGTTTCCACACCCAGCACCGCGGTTGCGGCCTCGTTGACGGCCGAGCGTAGCATACTCCTTTCGATTTCGAGGTTCGAAGCATCTAGTTCCACAGAGGAAGGCAGAGCTTCATCCAGGACGTGCGGGTAGTTTTCGGCAGTTCGTGGGTTGTCTAGTTGCTAAATATTTAGCCGAGGAGGGCAATTTTGTTGCGAGGTATAAACCGTCGATAGTTTTGAGCGCACATATACTGCTACTAGGTAGTGGTCCGAGTCAATATCCGCACTCCGCAGGGTGCGTACCTTGGTGATGTTCGAGAAAAACCGGCCCTCGATGAGAATATGGTCGATTTGGTTCGAAGTTGGTTGGTCAGGTGATCTCCAGGTGGCCTTGTGGATACTTTAGTGGGGAAAGAAGGCGCTTTTGATCATCAAGCTTCGGGAAGCCGCAAAGTTGATGCATCGCTGGCCGTTATCGTTCGTGTCAGTGTGCAGGCTATGGGGCCCGTACATCGGTCTATACATTGCTTTCCTGCCGATTGGGCGTTCATATCCCCGATGACGAACTTGATGTCCCGTCGAACGTTGCCTCCAGCTGCGCATAGAACCCTTCCTTCTCGTCGTCGGGTTTACCTTCGTGTGGGCAATGCACGTTTATGATGGTGTAGTTGAAGAAACGGCCTTTTATCCTCAACACGCACATCCTCTCGTTGATCGCTTTCCAGTCCATTACGCGATCCTGCATTTTCCCCAACACTACGAAGCCCGTTCCCAGCTCGTTGGTCGCTCCTTATGTCCTCCGCATGTCCTTATTTCATCGCCTTGGTCCATGCGGAATGTTCCGAGAAGATATTTATTCACTCTTGTTAGTTTTTTTTAGGTTTAGATAGGTAGCCGTACTAGGGCTTTCGCTACCGAGTCTCGTGATGGGGCTGTCATCTTGCAGTATCGAGACACACTGCTCCTCCTCCCCTGTTGGTATATGACCTTAGTTTCCACCGGGGCTGGTTACCCGTTCTCCGCTAAGATTGCTCGTATTCCGGCTGGTACCACGTGGAGGCAGGGGTAGGAGTTGCAAGATAAAGGGCTAGGAACCACAATGGGGTCTGTTTTACGCATTATCCAACCATTAACCATCGTCGGTGTCATCAACGGCCAATAGCTACAGAAATTCATAAACGTAGGTGGAAGTGGATCGGACACACCTTGAGGAAAGGAGCAAATGAGGTCTGCAGAGAAGCACTCGACTGGAATCCACAACCCACAAGGACAGCGTAGAAGAGGTAGACCCAGTGGCGACGCAGCTTAGCCATCCGGGCTGTAGACGAGAACCTGTCCTGGCGACAAGTAAAAGCCATGGTAGGTAACTGTCAGCAGTGGAGATCTCTGATTTCATCCCTTTGTTCTGCCGGACCGGCGGACATGGACACATAAGTAAGTAAGTAAGTAAGCCACTTACAATAAAATAAAAGCTTTGCCTCCTCGCTAGTTGACGCCAAATGGATTATGGTCTTCCATTACTGTCGGTCCTGGACTGCTGTTCTCCATGCCCTCGAATACCAGCTAAATTTGCATCGTCCTCGACAGCACACATCCATCGGCAGCGAGGTCTGCCTCTTCGACCATCGGACATTTTGACCACGTGCACAGCCCATCGCAGCCTGTCACATTGTGCAAACCCCCCCCCCCCCAAAGTCACTTGACATCGAATGGCCTAATCCTACTAATATTTGAATCTACAAGCGAGTGGTGGCTTGTCAAAGCAGACTCGGTAACCTCGCGGCTACGGAGCCTCCCCATCGTGATGATGTACTATTATTACAACCATGCAGATAACCAAATTAAACACAGTTGTAGAGCGAAATGCTTTCTTGTATGAATGCTATGGTGAGTTTCTGTGAGCCAACTGGTAGAACTTGTTAGAACAAGAACTTGTTTCCATTGTACTCATCGTAGGCTACCCGTCGCTAATTCGTCGAGCATCTCGACACTCGCAAGTCAGCTTCTCACCGTTATTCTATATTTCGAACGGATTGGTTTTTCGAACGAAACTGTTTTCGAACGAAATTTCCGCCAGCAAAGTCAAATGGGCAAAACATCTCGTTCGTAACAAGTCGAACGAAATAAAGATTCGTTCGAAATACAGAATAGGGGTGTCTATCTGGTTGAGCTATCCAGATATCCAGACCGTAGCCTCCCGACTTTCACAAGGTGTACCACATTCCATTTTTGATCGGCATAGATTGCCTCCGCCGTCCCAAGATTTCTAGTAATGATGTCAAGGTCGTCTGCTCGCAGTTGGATACTTTCGCTGAAGATTGTTCCTCTTGTTTTGACGCCTGCTCACACCTTTAATAGCGATTTTAAATGGCATACGGGACTGTCCATCGAACTTTTCGATAAAACTCGAGAATGCTACCGAAACACGCGCGTAGAACATCACTCGCTCACAGCCGTGTTAGTTTGTCCGGCTAATCTTTCTTGTGCACCAACTGTCATAGCTTGTTGCGATCAACTGCGTCGTATGCTGCCTTGACATCTACGCAAATAGGATACGTGGGCATATTGTACCCCCGAGGTACCGGAAGGAATTGTCTGAGCGTGAAAATTTGATTGGATAGTAGTACGAGTTCCCAAGAAGCCCGCCTGATATTGCCCTACGAATTCTCTTGCTATTGGGTGATCTGGGAGAGCCGCGTAATACCGTGTTAATCGAACCGATCGTTCTCTTTGTGAACGGCACAAACCATACTTTCCATCTACTCCTCCAGCAGATTCTCCTCCTCCCAAATCTTGAAAATTATCCAATGAAAAGCCATAGCTGGGATTTTTTTATAATTGTGGAATGTTGTCAGGAATCGTACCTTTCTGCGTACTCCCTGGTTAACTTCCATTTGGCTTGTTTCACTTATATCGCCAATGAGCTACTCGTTGGCTGCTTCCACCTGTCGACCACCTCGCGCTCTTTTGTGATCAGTTTTCCCTCCTCGTCCTCACTCATGTCAGGTTCGGAATGTATCCTTTACAAGTTTGGTTCATTTTCTCATAGAATTTGCGCATCTCGTTAGCCTGACTAGTTATTCTAGTTCTTCATGGTCCCTGTCCTGCTCTTGACGCTTTTTTTCTTCTAAGAATCATGGTCAGCTCACTCTATGCTCGTCGATACTTGGTCAAGTTCTCCTTAATTTTTCCAAGCTCTTTATTTTCCTCTTCGTCGCATGTACAATCACATCACTTATCAAGGTAAATCCCGATCCTAGCTTGTAAGCCAAGCTAAGATACATTTCGTGCACTTGAGGGACTGACGAAATCATACAAAAACAGGACTTAAAAATCATTTATTTTTCAATTTCTTCAGTAAAGCAGGATTTCATTTTGAAAATCCGGATTTTTCACTGTAAATCAGGACACCAGGGCAACGCATGCGAAAACAGGACATGTCCTGGTAAATCAGTACGTATGATCACCCTACCCGTAATCTATCTTCATGTATGTTTCGTCGTCAACGAGGATGTATGTTTCGAACTTCGTAAGAATTTCATTGTACAACTTCTGGACATGTCTTCTGGCCACCAGATACTGCTCCAGTGTCCAGTTCGGTTGCTGACTGTTCCGGAAAGATATATCCTGTTCGCAGACGAATCCTTTTGATGATGCTTTATCTGAAATTGCATTTCTTGGATACCGTTATCCGGCAGCCCTGGATTTTTCCTCTGATTGTGCTCAACACCTTCAAATGCAGCTGCCGATCCTTAGTACCGCAAAGGCGCTTGTTATGATCCTGCCGATCGACAGTATGCCGTTCAAGGAAATATTTGAAAGTGCTGCTGGTGAAGGTCGTCAGAGTTCAGTTACTTTTTTACTGATTTCAGTACTTGTTGCCACAATCGTTTTGTTGAGAATAGGGTTGCTGGTAGTAAGTAATAATCTGTTAATAACAATTATGAAACGTAGAATCGCGAATTTATTTTTGCTGAACTAGATCCGACAGTAATTCTATCACATAAAATGTTGTTTACAATGAATTTTATTATCAGTGAATTTTATAAGTAAGGCTTGTTCGCGACAAAATTTGGACACCCCTAAACACACACAGCTTCGGAAATACATTAACAATGAGTAAAATATTTTGCAGAGTGGTAGACGTATGTCTGTTCTTTCTGAAAACATAACACTTGTTTATTATTATAAGCGCTCAGCGTAAACTGGCGTTGAAAGAAGAGCAGGTGCGAAAAGCAATTGTGTGCGGTCGCAATGAAAATCCGGATCTCTCAATAAGAAAACTTGCCAAAAAGCTTGGATTGCCTCCAAGCACTGTTCACAGTGTTTTAAAATCGTTTGATACTTGCTTGACAACAGCTAGGAAGAATGAAAGTAGAACAAAAACGGATCTGAGGAACCACCACACGGATGCGAAGGTAAAACATATATTACGGAGGAGCCCAGATATTTCTGTACGTACCATTGCTCGTAAAATAAAAATGTCGCCAACATTCGTGCACACGTGCACATTCGTGCCAACATTCAAAGCAACGACAAGGCATGAAGTCCTTCAAGATGAGGACTGTGCCAAATCGTAATGATAAGCAAAATACGACGGCCAAAACACGCGCTCGTAAGCTTTATCGCGAATGACGAAGTTTCCATGAGTTATAATGGACGATGAAACGTATGTCCTAGAAGACTTTAAGCAGTCAAAAAGTCAAAAGCAAAAGTTACATCACTACGGGAACGGTTAACAAGGAAATATACCGTGAAGAATGCCTGCAGAAACGATTGTTACCGTTCCTGGTTCGGTGGTACCCTTAACGACTATAGGAAAGTAACAGATAGCCGTAGATTCCTATTCAGAATTCTTATCAAAACTACTTAAAGCCCACAGATTGAAGTGGCTGGCTGGGTTCGGATAACACAAAAAAACGAATAGCTATTTTTATTCATTACAATAAAACCGTTAATTTATTTGCCGATTGCTTTAGTTTTCCATTTAAATCTAATAATCGAGACGTTTTCGTGCGGAAGATGCACAAAAACAAAAAAAAAACTAAACTTTACACGAGTTATCGACACTTATCTTTAAGCTCCGATGTATTCGAGGCTCTCCGCACTTAGAGCCTCCGCCATTTTCAACTGTTTTCAGCCGAACAAACGAGTCGGTTTATTATTAATTAAGATTACCGGGGTGGTATAAATTTTTCATTAGAACTACGTAGGATTCTACGGGAAGACACGATAAAAACGATTAAGGTAGGCACAATAAAAAGGAAAGAAATCTATCGTCTTTGTTTCACAGAGGAGGGATTAAACCTTATAACGCTAGGAAATGCTTTCGCTGATCTTATACAACTACACTGATCGCTGAACGCTTACAAGCTAGAATTTTCCTACACGAATAGAATGAAATCAAAACTTTCATTTCGCTATGCATGATCACTGAGTACATTCATTACACGATGAATCGAATAAAAATAAAACTATCACTACAAGTCACTGTTTACACAACTTATGAACAAAGTAAGTCTCTCAATCAATGAGTCGGGAAAACTAGAACCTAAACAAGCAATTTATCGCCTATTCCAACAAAAAAAGAAACTAAAAAGAACTTAGAAAACAAAACAACTGTTAACGACGACCGTGTGCCGTTCACTGAATCATCTGCAGGTAGCGATCCTCTTCGAAGTACGAGCTGAGCGAGGTGCTCATGTCGTTGATCACCAGATTGGAGGATGCCGGAGGAGCGCTAGCACCACCTGTGCCAGCGGCACCGGCGGTTCCCGTCGGATGAGTGCTGCTACTGACCATGTCGGCGGCGGATTCGACCCAGTTCTGGCAGTTTTGTACATATTCGAGCGTACGCTGGTAGGTGTCGGAACCCATTGCCGACTGTGTACCGGCCGTCGGCGTTACTCCGGTGGCAGCGGCTGGTCCGACGCCGGTGGCAATGGCGGCGGCAGTACTGACAGCTGCAGCTGCTGTCCCAAAGCCGGTGGGAGTTGACGGAAGTGGTGGCGTTTGAAGGCTACTTTCCATGGGTTTGACAGCCGGTTGGTGGGCGGTACCCTGGCGAGGACTGGAGGATGAAGGAGTAGCAGCCGGCGCTAACGGTGCAACCGCCGGGGACATTTGCGATTGACTGATGTCGCCGCATTGGATTTCGACGTCTACTGGATGGGCTGGTTGCGTCGTGGTTGTAGGAGGAGTGGATTGTGGCTGTTGTTGTTCTGAAGTGGTGGAAAAGTTCGAATTGAAGTGATTGCTGAAGGGATTTTTGTACTGTTGAGGGTTGGTGGCAGCGCCGCTGCCAGGTGTTGGGTTAATGTGCAACGAGCCTTGCATCATCATTGCTAGACAGCAATGGTGGGCGCTCTGGTCCGTTCGGTGGAAGTATCCTATCAGATTGGAGCAAGCGATTTGTCGCAACGGCAATGGCTGCTGGTTTTGCGGGAATGCACCGTTTGTACCCTGTCGATTGAAGTTCTGCAGTTGGCATTGAACTGGTGTGGGTTGTTGTGGCGTCAACGGTGCCGGAGTACTCTCCATTGGAGACATCATCTGATGCTGTGGGGTTTGCGGTGACATCACATTACTCATCAAACTGCAGTCGTCGTTGCTGTACTGTGATTGAGGACTCATCAATACGTTGTTCAGATTGGATTGTGGTTGAGTGAAGGAAGCCGGTTTTGTAGTGGCGGAGTACGCCGGAGGCGAACTGCTGTTAGGTTTCCATCCTGATGGACCTGCTGCGTCGGTGGCTGTTGAGTTTGGCGTCGACATGCCTTGAGGAACCGTAGCTTTGCTCTCCTGGTCTGCAACCTGATTGAGATATTGTAGCATCTCGTCTGGAATGACCAGTTTGTTTTCTACCATTTCGCCCTCTTCAACCTCATCCAGAACGACTTCCTGGTTGGGATGTAACTTTCCCGATGCTGGTGCTGGGGGAATTTTGTTTACTGCTGCGGATGTAACTGTACTGGTTTTGGGTACGGCGGAACCTGGCCGTGGAGGACCATTGAATCCCGTGCCAAAGTGAGCACCCATTGCTTGTGAAGTTTGTTGATTTACTGGCACTGGCTCGGACATTCTTCGATCTACCTGACCCAGTAGTTGCTGCTGGTGGTAGTAATTTCCGCCACTCATATTGTTCGGAATAGAGTGACGGGAAGATCCAGCTGACGGGTTGCCCATCGACGCTTGGTTGAACCGTTGCAGGTGCGTTGAGATCAGGTGTGACGACGGAGGCGGTGGTAAACTTTGGCCACCGTTTGTTGCCGTTGACATCGAGCTGGATCGCCTGGAACTTCCCGGGGAAATTGGATCATAGAATGATGAGTTGTAATAGCTCGTTGGACGCATCGTCGAGATCGAGCTTTGCTGTGAGGCCTGACTACTTCTCCGGCTAATATCTGCCGATCGCATGCTATAGTAGGAGCTGCTAGTTGTACTGTTGTTGCTGTCCCGGCGAATTTGACCAGGGTTAAGGTAGGCATTCGTCATCATCGCATTCGTGCAGGATGGTGCGGGACCCGAGGGTGGTCTGAGGCCACCCAAATCAGTCTGACAGTTTTTGGAGATCGGAGACGGTTGTGGAGGTGGTGTTGTTCCCGGTTCCATCTTGAGATCGGTGATCCGTTTATTTAGTTCACCCAAACCGAAGTTTCGGTAGTTGTTGATCTCTGGAATATTGGACAGCATGTTGCTCATTAGCGAGCCTTTGTTGTTGATGCGGTTCTTGAAGCGATTCCGCGGAGCATTCGATCTCGATCCAGCTGTTGCTGCCGACGTTGGACCTCCCATGTCGACCATTTCTCGCAGGACGTAAGGCAAATCGGCAACCTACGAATGAAGAGGATTAGTATTAAGGTAGATGGAGTGAATAGAATAACCTTACTTCAAGATCTTCATCAACGTATGGCCATGCTGGGTCGTCAATCGCTGCCAAACTGCCCAGCTGCATACTGCTGCCATCGTAATCATCCACCAAACCAGCGGTGAGGGCGGATATCGACATCGGACTGTTGACGGGTGGCTGTCCTGGAGAATGAGCATCGGATTCCGACTTGATGCTGGGACTGCTCATGCTCGTAGTTTTGCCGCTCTGCATATCCTCACTACGCGGGCTTCCGTCGTACATATGATTCGATCCTTCGCCATCGTCTCCACCGTCACCGCCACTGCCGTGACCGCCACCACTGCCTCCGTGGTGACCATTACCCTTGTGCTTCTTGTTGGCGTAGAACTCCGCCCCGTGAACTGTCTTAACGTGCTTCCGCAGGGAGCTTGGGTCCGTGTATCGCTTGGTGCAGCCGGGTGCCTTGCACACATAGGGTTTCTGCAAATAAAAGAAAAGCATCTTGGTAACACTGGTTTCGTTTCTTTTCCATCTTCCCGATACATACCTCATTGCTGTGCGTGCGATTCTGATGCTTGGCGCGATCGGAAGCATTGCTGAATGCCTTACTGCAGCCTGGATACTCGCAGGTGTACGGTTTTTCGCCGGTATGTGATCGCAGGTGAGTCTTCAGGTTCTCCAACCGAGAGTACGCCTTGCAGCAACCTTCGAACTGTGGAAGGAAGTTGAACGTTTTTAGTTTTAGAATTCTTCGGAAATTCGGAATAATTTGAATAAGCTCTAACATTCTATTCAAACGAGGAAAAATGGTAAACTGAATAGCTTGGTTTGACAGTAGGCCGTATGAATAAAACAGTTTACTTTGCTTTTCCCGTTTAAATCGTATGGGAGCATTTGCTCTATATGTTTTATTCATACGGCCTAGTGTCATCTTCTATTGCAAACCGTCATTCACCAATGAAACAGTGAAGCTTTAGATGCAACCGAAACGGCTCCGATTTGATGCAGAAATGACTTTAACCGCTGTCAGTAAATTAAGGTCATCATTTTATTTGCGTTTTCTAACAAATATTGGGAAGAAGGCTAGCTAGCTTGAATGGAAATAAATTTTTTTCCTACAATGCAAAGTGTGCTCTTATTAATGTAATTATAATCCACAAATCGTATCTGACTAGTAGGTTTTGCTCGAAGGCTAGTATCGATTTGTAATTTTGACCAATAATTCCTTTTTTTGCTTTTAATTTTGGTTGTTTGTTCCAAATTTTCAGACTGATTCGTCTGTCACTCTGACATGTAATTCCGTATAAAATAATTAAAAGTTCAAAGCAGTTTTGGAACTCCAGTGGTCGATGGACAATAACGATAAAAAATTAAATCGGCTCAACGGAGCTGGTAAAAAAAGTATAGGTATCTGGTGGCTCATGGCCATAGTCATAACGAGGCTCGATTGCTGGCTGAAAAGCCTTTTAGAGTCCCGTGTCCTGATCCAAACAAGCGTCGCAGAAATGCATAGCTCAGTGAGTCTAACTCCAGTGATACTAATCTACCCAAAAGAATTGCACGTCACATTGAAAGAGCAAATACTACTCAAGTAAAATTCTCGGTGCAGTCTAAACTGGAGGCTGCAAGGAACAGGAATGTAGGAGAATCCTCGACCCCGAAAAGGCCAGACAATGTCTCCAGAAAGCCATCTTATAAGGACATCCTGAATTCTACCAAGATTGGAATCTAACGGCTTTCCAAACGTCGAACTAACTACCCAACAATTAGTTGCTACCCAAAAGGCAATCTTAACAAAAGTAGCTGAGCAAAGAAAAGAGAAAATAAAACCAAAGTTCGGCAACTGTTCACTCAGACAAGGGCATACGATCATCGCCTGCGAAAACCAAGACACTGTGAACTGGGTAAAGGCGACAATTCGTAGCATCAAGCCATGGGAGGAAGCTTGCCTAATAGCAGTGGATGAAACAGATATACCCAAGCCTGAAATTCTAGTGGGATTCTTTCCACGTAGTGTAGAGGATACAAATGAAGATATCCTTGCATTTGTAGAAAGCCAAAATGAAGAATTAATAGTCGACTCTTGGAAAATCCTTAAGCGTTTCACGATTAAACAACATCACGTTGAACTGATCTTGACGGTTGATAATGTTTCCATGAATACATTGGAAAAGTGTAACTTTACAGTTGACTACAAATTTGGGGTTGCTTACATAAGGAAAAAGGCTAATCATGGTCAAATTAAAGAGCATTCAAACGATAGGACGGTTAAGGGCAGCACAGAACAGTCCAACGGAACGCTGCACAGTAGCTACTGGTATAAGGGACGACAGGTCCGGCCGCAATGCTACTGCAAATGTTGAGGGTTGCTCTCACGATGCAAATGAGTGTTCTTTAGGAGTTAGCGGAGGAAGGAAAAATGGAAATTCTGCAGCGCCCACCTCCAATTTCGTATCTAAAGTGGATAAAGATAAACGTCTTATTCATCCACCGCAGTCTGAAGGAAGGCAGTTAGATATGCCTATGTAAGTAAACACAAATACAAAAGGCGCATAGAATGGCCGGATAAAGCATAAAATTCATTCAAGAAAATCTTCACCACGCAAAGGTAGCTTCAGCTATACTTAGTAAAACATTCATCAAAGGTCAATTGGACGTAGCTCTTCTACACGAGCCCTGGACTTATAACAGCAGGATCCTAGGAATGTCTACACAATCTTGTGTCGCCATCTTGGTCAATACTAATGTGAAAATAACACCAATTACTGAATTTATTAATAGGGATATTGCTGCAGTTTCATTAGAGGTGCCAACAACGAGAGGAAAAATGATGCTTTACGTGGTATCTGCTTATTTTCCTGGTGATGTTGAAGATGTACCTCCTCCAAAAGTTGCAGCGTTCGTCAACTATTGCAGAAGCCAAAATTGAGTTTTCATTATCGTATGTGATGCAAATGCTCATCACACAATATGGAGCAGCTCAGGAATCAACAAGAGGGGTGAGTCCTTATTTGATTTCATTTCTAAACATGCCATAGATATATGTATTAAGTGAATTTCTCCCACTTTTGTTAATGCGATAAGGGAAGAGGTTTTGGATCTTACACTCTGTAGTTCTATACTTTCCGATCGTGTGGTAAACTGGCGTGTATCAGATGAAATCTCTATCTGATCATAGACAAATTTTGTTTGAAATTGCAGCTAGTCAAGGAAACCTATAGAGATGCCTGAAAAATAAATTGGGATCTATATATCTCTAATATGAATCAATATAAACCCATCTTAAGTGATATAGATACCATCCCAGAGTTGGAAAATGGTACTAATTATCTAATAACAAATATTAATCAAGCTTATACTGCCAGCTGTCCTCTAAAACAGCGTACGACTAATAGAGATGTCTCATGGTGGAATGATAAGTTAGGGAGGAAACTACGCAGGAAAGCACGGAAGCGGTTTCATCGTGCTAAAACAACGTCAAACTGGTCTGAGTACAAAGAGGCACGGAGTAATTACAGCAGAGAAATGAAAAGATCCAAGCGAAGAGATTGGAAGCATATGTGTGAAAACATAGAAAGCGCTCCTGAGACTGCAAGACTTCAAAAAGTTCTCTCGAAAGATCATCTCAGATCACCCGGTCCAGATGGAATTTTTCCGGCACTTATTCAAAAGTGCAAACCGGTAATAATTCCCGCTTTAGAAAAATTATTTAGGTCAAGTTTTGTATTGGGATTTATTCCAAAAATTTGAAGGAAAGTCAGGGCAATATTTATACCAAAAGCTAATAAAAAAAAAGTCCTATCCCAAATCATTCAGACCAATTAGTCTCTCGTCAAATTTCTTGAAATTAATGGAAAAACTGATCGATGAGTACGTTAAATCTGAAATACTTCCTAAAAATCCACTACCCAAAGAGCAATTTGCTTATCAAGCAGGCAAATCAACGATAACAGCTCTTCACACTCTTGTAACAAAAATTGAAAAATCTTTCGCTACCAAAGAAATTCTCTTAGCGTCATTTCTTGATATTGAAGGCGCTTTTGATAATGCATCTTTCCTATCGATGAAGAATGCCATGAGAGATCGTGGCTTCAATGTAAGTATAATCGATTGGGTTGTGGAAATGCTATCAAACAGAGAAATATCAGCTAATCTTGGAGACACAGAAGTAAAAGTAATAGCTGTCAAAGGCTGTCGTCAAGGGGGTGTCCTATCTCCTCTTTTGTGGTCTCTAGTAGTTGATGATCTTCTCGTTAAACTGACGCATAAAGGATTTGAAACAATCGGATTTGCGGATGATATTGTTATCATAGTCCGCAGAAAGTACGATACTATCATCTCTGAGTGCATTAAACTTCACATTATCATGGTGCAAAAGCGAGGGATTAAGCATAAATCCTACGAAAACAACAATTGTGGCATTTACTAAAAGACGCAAAGTGTGCTTCACTGATTTCAAACTAGGAGACGTTAAGCTGTCTCTATCTACAGATGTCAAGTATTTGGGCGTTACCTTAGATAAACAACTTTGTTGGAACACGCTTATCGAACAGCAAACAAGTAAAGCAATAAATGTCTTTTGGGTCTGTAAAAGAACATTCGGTAAAAAATGGGGTCTTAAACCAAATATGATTTACTGGATATACTCAGCAATAGTTAAACCCAGAATCACTTATGCATCGCTTATCTGGTGGCCGAAAACAAAACAGAAAACGGCTCAAATTAAGTTGAACAAGTTACAAAGGCTTGCTACCATCTCCGTAACAGGAGCTATAAGTAGCACTCCCTCTAAAGCTTTAGAAGCTCTACTTAATCTTCTTCCTCTACATCAATTCATCCAATTGGATGCTGTGAAAAGTACTCTAAGGCTCAAGCGATCCATGAGGTTCCTCGATGGTGATCTCGTTGGACACTTGAGTATTCTCAAAGAGTTTTCCATAAATCCCTTAATATTAATGAATGAAGACCATATGCCTAAGCGTAACTACTTCGATCACAAATTTCGTGTTTTTGATTTTATTCGCTCTGATTGGAATGCCAGAGAACCTAATTTTCGCTCAGGTTCACTGGTGTTCTACACAGACGGATCAACATAAAATAACATTGCAGGTGCTGGTATAACAAGCCCAGGGATTAACGTTTCAGTGTCAATGGGAAAACATCCCACTTTATTTCAAGCAGAAATATTTGCAACACTAGAGTGTGTATCAATCTGCATAAAAAGAAACTATAAAAATGCAAATATCTGTATTTTCTCGGATAGTCAAGCAGCATTGAATGCTTTAAAATCAAAAACTCACACTTCTAAACTAGTGTGGGAATGTATAAAACTGTTGGAAAAACTTTCCTGTCGCAATATGGTCAACCTCTATTGGGTTCCTGGTCACTGTGGAATCAACTGGAACGAAACTGCTGATCAATTGGCAAACAAGGGGTCATCCATGCAGTTCATAGGACCCGAACCCTGTTTCGGACTACCTTCATGTGCCCTTAAAATGGAACTTAGGAAATTGGAAAAACTAAAGGTACAGTCTAACTGGAATATTACCTCGAATGTCTGGCAATCAAAACGTTTTATAGAGCCAAATGCTCTTCAATCACAAAAACTATTAAACTTTTCAAAATCCGACTTGAGCACATACACCGGTTTGATAACAGGACATTGTCCTTATAAGTACCACCTGAAACTGATCGGTAAACTTAATGAAGCTAACTGTCGCTTTTGCAATCATGAGATTGAAAGCTCTGAACATTTGTTGTGCGACTGTGTTGCACTATATCATAAACGACGTAGGTAGATATTGTGATAAGGGGCTGACTCAGCCCTGTGATATTTGCAATGCTGCTCCTAATCAGATGATAAATTTCATACGAAATGTATCACCTAATTGGGATAAATGCCGACAGTAGTTGAGGTGACTCATCAAACTTTGATAGCTCACTGATACGACATGGCATCAATTAAAAGAGGACACACCACAATAGATCAAAATAATGGTCGCGGTGGTAAGTCCCCAACACGGGAAAAAAATACTCCAGTGGTTCACCACAATGCAATTGTACCATATAATAATACCTTTCCATTTGAAGGGTCGAACAATCCGAATACCTTAGGAAGTTTGTTAGCGACATATAGCTCACTTACCGTGCACTTGTGCGGCTTCTCCCCGGTGTGTCTTCGCATGTGAACCACCAGCATGTACTGAGCCTTGAAGGGTTTTTCGTCCCGCGAGCAATCGTCCCAGCGGCACACGAAGGACTTCTTGTTCGCGTGGATGTGATCGTTGTTGATGTGCTTCACCAGTTCGTCCTGAGTGTTGAACTCCAGCGAGCAGTCCCGCCAGTGGCAGTTGGTTTCGATGAAGTCGCCGGGCTCGTCTTTCGGATCCGTTGAATCGACCTTGGAACCGCCCATACCGTGGCTGTCCATCACGTGCATCGGACTGAGATTCAGCCCGTGCGCTCCGTTGTGCGTGGTGGATGTGGCCGCTGTCGAGGTTGTCGTTCCATTCGTCATACCCTGAGTGGAGGTCGGACTGAGCTGGTGGTTGGATGTGATCATTGCCGACCCGTTCGGTGGACTGCCTTTGTGCATTGGGATGTGATGCGACGGTTCCCGTTTGATGCGAGACTTCTTCTGGCCGGCGTTGCTGGCACTGTCCGCCTCGACCCGAGTCACATGATTTGTGGAGCTCGGCTGTTCTTGCTTCTTGCTGGACAGATCGGTAATTTGCTGAAATTTAGAAGGATATTTCGAATTAGTATTTGAAACTGAAGTGCGCTGATAGGCAAAGACTTACTTGAGGCTTCGTTAGGGAATGTCCCGGGTGCAGTGGATGATGCGGTGGCAGTGAGAACATACTGGCTGGTGGCGCGTGATGACCTGGAAGTGAATGCAAAAAGCCACTGCTCCTCAGCAAATGTTGTAGATGAGGAGGCATTGCACTGTGTACTCCAAGGGCCGGTCCAAGTGCGCTGGCCGAAAGGTGGCCGTAAGAACCGCTGGCACTGCTACTGCGGGATGCATTTACAAGCGATGCTAGCGAGTTCGGCGAGTAACGTATCATCGAGCTGATGTCGAATGAATCCGAGTATGGCGATGAGGATAAGGCACGTTTGCGGCTAACGCTGGCCCGTATGCTTCCTGGCCGCGGACTGTTGAGCCGGCTGGCCGCATCGATGCTGAAGTGGAAATCGGCACTGGCCAGCGAGCTCGCCGGATGCAAATCCGCGATGGCATTGCGTGCGTTGAGATACTCCGACGTGAGACCAAGACCTGCGAAATAAAATGGCTGACATTAGTTACGAAATTTTTTGAAATAAACCCACTGTTAAAAGGGACAATTTTCTCCACATTCGAAACATAATCGTCCGCTCGTCAAATAAACACTATCATTGAATTCCACTTCGCATATCATCGTCACGGTCACTGCCAAATCGCGTGACGAAAGTTAGTGCGGACGGTTCGGGTCGAAAAAAAAAAGAAAAACAAAATGCTGTCCAGCGGCTGTCAGCTCGTAGCGGAGTGCAGCAGGCAAAGCAGTTTTGAAGACTCAGTTCTGGTCTGGCCCCTGCAGTAAGCGCGCTGCAGCAGTAAAACATACCACGAGCGCCGTGAGCTGTCACGTATAAATTGCAGTCATGTAAGACCTTGATTAATACACTCGGTTCGCCGTTCGTCATCCCATCTTTTGGCCGGGCCGACCGTGCCGCCGCTCTTATTTTTCATATATATCCACACATAAATTTAATTTACGAGTTTATGACTGCGTTTATAATGCGATTTGGTCAATCTCTTATGCGCTTCGCGTAAGTTGAAGCCCGCATGTGACTCGCTCCTCTATCGATATTGCCATTTGCCAACGCAATTCCAGCACAACCGGCAACATTATGGTGATGATTTTGCGTAAATTAATTGGACACACGTAGTCCGCATAAAGTGCCAATAAAATCGGCTGTGTCGGTTTCTTCCGCGGGGGCCACGGTCGTCGGCTATTAAAACAAATGAGTGACATCTATATTTCATTTTCGCCCTGTCACAAGGCAGTTGTCGCGAATTGGCTATAAATAATTGCCGCAACCGCAAGTCAACCAAGTTGGTGCAAAAGTTGCCTAAATTGAAGTGAAAATGAAGCTATTTCTCCATTTCGTGGAAGCGAACGTGTCTTCACCTGCCGATGATGATGATGATGCAGTTGGCCAACTCTGGGTTCTGTGTGTTTAACTAGCATCGGACGTGATTAAATTATAAATAGTCGCACATTCGTTCGCACTAGGTCTCCGGTTTTTCCTTCTTGTCTGCTACAGTATTGTTTTTGGATTCTTGTCATACGCACGCTCCGGCTTCTCGTTTTCGTTCGATCGGTTTTTTTATGAGCTTCACAGAATATAATTTGAATGCACCAGCACAGTACCGTATGCCCAGCCCATCTACCTCTTTCCCAACCGAGCAAGCAAGGGCCGATCGAGGGTTCGTTCCGTGCACCTACTTCTCCATTCAATTTAATATCCAACGGAAGTTGTCTTCGTCATCTGTTTGCTAGTAATGGCAGTAACTGCAACTAGCCGCTACTAACTAAGACGGTTCGAAATTACCGCATCGCCTTATTTATAACTCCGGTTCTAAGCTAATGTGGCCCATTTGCTTGCGGTACGCGTTGTCGTTTCGAATTCCGCCTTCCCAACCGAACCCCAAGAAGCGTGCGCTAGCAGCAGCAGCTTGTCGACGCCGGAAGGCGTCCCGCGGGTCCAGGTTAATGGAATAACATATTTAGTCGTCTTTCGCTTAGTACAATGTGTCATGGCACAGCCAGCAGAGCTAGTGCGGAGATCGTTTACTAGCTTTTTCCTGCCTCCGCCCCGCAGGCAGTAGCATTGCTATTGCATCGCGCAAGACGCACGAAAACTCGAAAACTGATGGGTGTGTGATTTATTGTTTGTTTACGCGGGGGTGCAGCGATGTCAAACGCCACACCGGACCCCGGTTGGAGCTGTCAAAAATCGTGCTTGATTAGGTGTTGCTATTGGTAATTTAATTGCTTTTGTTCGGTCGTTTTGTTTAGATGTTTGTTTGTTTGTCTGTCTCTGCCCGATCGGGGTGTTGCCTTTCAGTGCAGGGAATAAATCAGTCTCGATCATGTTCGGAATTTGGGTGTTGGAATTTATGTTAAATAATAGAAAATGTTGGTAAACATTTGTAGAGATAATTGTAACAATAATAGATAATTATTGCAATTATAATATATAGCGGTTTTTGTGTACCAACGATGATGCAGAAGTACGCCGTAAAAACAAAAGATATCTGTAATGAAACCACATGAAACCCCAGCGCAACTAGCATTGTCGTGTGCAAGTTTGGTCCAGTAAAATTCTAGAATGAAGCCGAACTAACAAGGCTTGTAACATATATTCTGTAGTATACAGAAGGTTCGAAGAAATATCGGATTCTCTAAGCCGAGGAATGATTTGAATTGCTGGTGTCCCACACAAAACCTTTCCAAATTTTGCTTGCCTGTACCGTTTCAAGCCAAATAAGTAAAATCGGAGCAAGCAGAACAGGAGAGTCCTGGCTATCTGGTTAGCGATTTTGCAGTTTAGTACCTAAGATCCTAAGAGAAGTTGTGCTGCATCGAAAAGGGAACCAATTTGTCATTATGATTTTTCAGGCTTTTGTCGTTATGTTTTATTAAGCACCTTTTAGTCTAATTATTGGTCAAATCATCAATTAAGAATCATCTTTCTTAAGCAAGAGTCCAATTTTCTAAACTTTTCTTTTTTCTTCCACTTCTATTTATATTTTTGTCGAAAACAATCGTAAAGGAGTTCACTGGCCTCAAAAATTGTGCGTAAGGGAAATATGATGGAAATAGGAGCAGAGCAGAAGCTGAAATGTTTGTGTGGTCGCGGAAAATCCCGGTCAGTCCCACAGGTGTATCGCGAAACAGATGGGAATCAACCATTCGACCATTGTACCGAGTGATAAAATCGTTCAAGGAGATCCAAACGACCCAGCGGCGAGCTGGCAGCAGAAGAAAAGCGAAGACGACCGATCCCGTGAAGGCAAGGAAGGTGAGAAACTACTTCAAGTACAATCCGAACCTTTCGATTCGGTTTCGGGACGTGGCCAAGAAGGTCAATTTTCCGTCTTGTACGTCCAGGAAACAAGGAAGTGGGTTGGATTTGATGTCTTCAAAGTAAGGAAGGGCCCAAATGAACCGATAAACAAGATACTCCCGCGCCAGGAAGCTGCACCGCAGCTGAAATGCATCGCAATGGACGACGAAACGTACATTAAAGCGGACGTCAAGCAGATCCCCGGTCTGGATGTTTTTGTCGGCTTCCCGCGGTATGGTAGTCCGAAGTACCTTCTTCCCCCGCAAAGATATCCACAAGGCCACCTGAAAATCACCAGACCAACGAATAGAAAACCAAATTGACCATATACTAATCGACGGTAAATTCTTCTCTGATGTTATAAACGTTCGCACCTACCGCAGTGCGAATATAGATTCGGACCATTTCCTAGTTGCAGTCTGCATGCGCTCAAAAGTCTCGACGGTGTATAACACGCGTCGAAGTCGTACGACGCGACTCAACAACGACTAGCTACGAGACACCGGAATTGCCTAGGAATACGCGCGGCAGCTGGAAGCAGCGCTACCAACGGAAGAGCAACTTGGCGCAGCATCTCTAGAAGATGGAGAAGGAAAGGTTGAAAAGGCATCGCCATCGGTAGTACTGCTCTAGCGGCACTAGGTACAATGAATCCAAACCGAAAAAACGATTGGTTCGACGGCGAATGCGAGTAATTAGTGCTCCCGGCGAGTTGCTGAAATACTGTGGTGACGCACTGGCTAGAGCGCTGCACTGGGTCATTGTCAAGATTTGGGAGGAGGAGCTACTACCGGAGGAGTGGACGGAAGGCATTGTGTGTCCGATCTACAAAAAGGGCTAAAAATAAAAAATAAGAAAACTCTTCCAATTTAATTCTACTATGTGTATTTTATTCATGACAGATACGTATTTCGCCTACGACTTGCAGGCTTCCTCAGTGTCTGTTTTCGAACACAGACGGAAACTGTTCGAAAACAGACACTGAGGAAGCCTGCAAGTCGTAGGCGAAATACGAATCTGTCGTGAATAAAATACACATAGTAGAATGAAATTGGATAAGTTTCCTTATTTTTTATTTTTAGGTTTCGTATTCTACTAAGACGCTCCAAAAACTTCAGTACAAAAAGGGCGACAAGTTGGATTGTTATAAATACCGCGCAATCACACTGTTGAACGCCGCCTACAAGGTACTCTCTCAATTTTTATCACCATTTGCAAAGGAGTTCGTGGGGCAATATCAAGCGGGATTCATGGGTGCCCGTGCCACCACGGATTAGATTTTCGCGCTTCGGCATGTGTTGCAGAAATGTCGCGAATACAACGTGCCCACGCATCATTTATTCACCGACTTCAAATCGATCGAGATCAGCTATGGCAGATTATGCACTACTACGGATTTCCGGATAAACTAACGCGATTGGTCAAGGCGACGATGGATCGAGTAATGTGTGTTGTTCGAGTATCAGGGGCAGTCTCGAGTCCCTTTGGATCTCGAAGAGGGTTACGGCAAGGTGATGGGCTTTCATGTTTGCTGTTCAACATCGCTTTGGAGGGTGTGATAAGAAGAGCGGAGATAGACACGAGTGGCACGATTTTCACGAAGTCCGTCCGGCTTCTTGGTTTCGCTGACGACGTTGACATCATTATACGTACCTTTGAGAGGATTGCGGAATCGTACATCGGACTGAAAGCTGAAGCCAAACGGATTGGACTTGTCATTAATGTATCGAAAACAAAATACAGGAAAGGAAGAGGGTCTAGAGAAGTGAATGCTGACCTCCCCCCCTCGGATTCATTTAGACGGTGATGAAATCGCGGTGGCAGAAGAGTCCGTGTATCTGGGCTCACTGGTTACCGCAGACAACGACACCAGCAGAGAAATAAAAAGACGCATTATGGCAGGAAATCGTGCCTACTTTGGACTCCGTAGGACGCTTCGATCGAACAAAATTCGCCACCGCACGAAGTTAACAATCTACAAGACGCTGATAAGACCGGTAGTCCTTTACGGCCATGAGACATGACTATGCTCGTGGAGGACCAACGCGCCCTTAGTGTTTTCGAACGGAAGGTGTTGCGCACCATCTACGGTGGAGTGCAGATGGAAGACGGAACGTGGAAGAGGCGAACGAACCATGAATTGCATCAGCTGCTTAGGGAATCACACATCGCTCACACCGCAAAAATCGGTCGCCTGCGATGGGCTGGGCATGTCGTGAGGATGTCGGACGGCAGCCCGGTTAAAAAAGTTCTCAATACCGATCCGACTGGAACGAGACGGCGGGGCGCGCAGCGTGCAAGATGGATCGATCAAGTGGAAGGCAACCTGCGGACCCTACGCAGACTACGTGGCTGGCGAATTGCTGCCATGGACCGAGCGGAATGAAGACGACTTCTTCGTACAGCAGAGGAAACCACGACCTGGAGCTGATTAAGTAATGATTTTGCTTCTCTGACCTGCCACAGAAAGTTTACACTTTACACTGGCAAATTCAACTACCTCGACATTAGGAAAAAAGTGATGAGGTCTTCCCGTCCAATACGTAAAAAAATATTTGATTCGATTAAACCTACACGCAGTTGATGTCCTGAAAGTGAACAATTTTGTGAAAGTGTAAGCCCACCCTTTGCCTTCAATCAATTTTATTATTTGAACAATGAAGCTAGACCAAATTGATGTCCTGAACGTAAAATGAGTTCGCAGAAAAAAGCAACTACCCCTTTGTCACATCCGATTATATCAAAATTTTAAGAACATACTCGAAACTGAAGTCTTATATGAAAACGAGGTAAACAAGATGACGAGTTTTTAAGAGTGTGTAATTAGTTATCAGCCATAGTCGTCGTAGGTAATACCGAATGCTCACGATGGCCCACACTGATACCCGCTTGTGGAGCGACGGCGTAAGATGAAGTAAAACAAAATCTGCAGCCGTATATCCTGTTCACGCTCGGGGGCTATTGACAGCTCACGAGCTGTTGGTTTCATGAGCGGGCTGCGCAGAACGACCCTACGAGGTTGTGTGGTCGCAAGTGTGGTCGGTAGCAGATTGTATCCACACAGCAACTGGGGTTGTTTGTCGTATGCTTGCGTCAGTGGCACGGGCGTAGCCAGAAGTGATCCTTGGGGGGGGGGGGGGGGTGGCTGTTTACAAGAAAAAATCTTACATAGCCTAACCGTAAAGAGTTTATTCAGGAAATGGGGAATTATTTTCAGTTAAAAGCTATTTTGGTTGAAATTGAGCGTTCTTCATTAGACAAAAAAATCAAATTGGAATAATAGAAGATAAATGTTAAAATTTTGGTCTTCTGGTTAGCATTGACGTACGTTTATGTTCGAATCACGGCTGGGAGAGATTCTTAGCGTCCATAGAATCGAGTCTCTTCTATCCGCGGCGAGGGTACTGCCGAAGACTTATTCTGCATGATTTACAACATCGCTTTTAGGGTGATCCGACGAGCAGATATCGAAACGAGAGGTTTAATTTTCAGTGAAGGAAGCAAACTTCTTGGCTATGCTGGTGACTTTAATATTAAGGCTAGAAAATTTCCCACGGCGAAGGCCATCTACGCTAAACTGAAAGCGTAGGCTCAGAGAAATGGGCTTATAATAAACGCGTTCAAAGACCAAATACCTGAATGGTAGATGCTCAAATGAGACGAACGTGTCTTTTTCGCGGTTGGTAATCGTTGACGGCGACGATCCAGAAGTGGCAGATGAGTTCGTAATTGTGGGATCGCAGGTAGCCCCGCACAACGACATCCAGCGGCATATTCAAGCAGGACTTTGCTCTTCGCAAAACGCCTCGATTAAGAGGTATAAGCTACCGTATGAGTCTGACAATGTACAAACCCCCAATTAGACCGATAGACTATGCTCACAGAAGGCTTGCGCGACTTTGCTGACGATATTTGACGGAGTACAAACTAAAAGCGAAGAGTAGCGATGGTGCATGAGCAAAGCAATGCCGCCGGTATAAACGTCCTTGAAAACTTGACCCTTCTTTATCGACAGACTTCGCAGCCGCTTATTAGAGTACAGGAAAACTACGGTACTAGTGTAAAAATCCCAGTCGAGATTCGAACCTACAAAGACTGGCTTGTTAGACCAGTGTCGTACCCCGGAGCTCACGGAGAAAGATCGTACAACATGCCCCGTACACACTCCTGTGTTCTTAGGGATGGGCCGTTCGCTCACGCACAGTTTAAATAAACCAGTTCACAAAAAGAGCGTTCAAATGAACGGCTCTTCAAGAAGAACTACGATTCTTCAAACTTACCCAAAGGTGACACGAAATTGGGTTTGTGAATCGTAATTTACCGAACCGTAATTAACCGTGAACCGCGAGCCGTTCATTTGAATCGGTTCGCAGCAGCAAATGAACGGTTCAGAGCCGCTCACACAACTCACACCGCCCACCTCTAGTGTTCTACACAGCTGGCTGTGAAATTTTAAGCTTGAAAGTGTAAAGAAAATGAAAAGTCGCCCCCCCATCGCTACGCCCATGCAGTGGAGTAAGCGTTGGATGCTGTGCTTTTCACACTCGCTCGCATACGGGTCGGCATCGTTTGCTTCTCACTCGGTTTGCAACATTGGCTGCAAGTATCGCGACATTACGTTAGTAAACGTCGCCTACAATGTACTATCTCAGATCCTGTTATCCCGGCTGTCACCGATAGCACAAGGCTTCGTAGGGAATTATACGGAGTACAACGTGCTCACGTGCATCACATCTTTATTGACTATAGTCATAGACTACAGTACAGATCATACAGTCGATCAAAACCAGCTATGGCAGATAATGCACGAACAAGGTTTTCCGGACAAACAGACGCGATAGATTTTGATTGATTGATTGCTGGATTGGATTGAGTGATGTGTTTCGTGCATATCTCGGGGACACTCTCGAGCCCCTTCAAGACGCGGCAAGAGAAACGACTTATTCTGCATGCTACTCAACATCGCTCTTGAGGGGGTGGTCCGACGAACGGGCATCGAAATGAGTGGCGCAATCTTCAGCAAAAATAGACAACTCATAGCTTGTGCAGATGAATTTGACATCATATCCAGAAATTTTGCGAAGGCGCCAGACTGAAAGCGGATTCTGGCAATATTGGCCCAAAATTGCGCCACAGACCAAATATATGAAAGGAAGAGGCTCAAAGGAGACAAACGCGTGCCTCCCGCGGATGGTAACCGTTGCACACTGCTGCCATTTCAGAAAAATGCTATTATTAGTATTTACACAAAAAACGCATAATTTTAAAATGCTAGTGTCTTTGAAGAAGTTTAGTAATAAAATATAGCGCACCTTTTTGCACAAAACTTCCACCAACAGCACTCTGCAGAAACCCCGGAAAAAAATCAATTGAAAAGTGTATTGTTTTTTGATAAAATTCTTTGGCGACATCCATTTAGTAGGTCACGCAAATTTTGACCAAAATCAAGCCCCCCTTTGTCACACATTCGTGACTCCCCTAAGAAAGTACGTCACGTCACGTCACGGCATCCCCCCTCGCCCTTCACAACAAAAAAATTAAACAATAATTCCAACGTTTTAATTTAAAGCTGTCAAATGAATTTCAGCAAATAAAAAAAGGAAAATTTTCGAGTTTATAAGTCATTGATTCACGGATTTTGAAGATGATTTCCAATTGCTGCGATCGGATACGCTTCAGAAGTCGCTGATGTGTCGTCGATTAATGTTTCGCGCATATCCACGTCCTTTATACATCCATCCACTCAAATTCGTCTGATCTAGTTGAAAGAATCAGGACTTCCTGCTGACGTCTTGCAGCAACACGCCTTGGAAGAACTTTTCCGACGGATTTTGTCATTTTGTGTATTCATTCAATTCATTCAAATCATTCAACACTACCTCAGATGCGAAATTTATTCCGCAAGTGGCAGAAACTCTATCCTTCAGAGAGCTTTTGAGTGAGGGGCAGTATAGATTATACCAAAAAACCTTAAAAGCAGCCGTGGAACTTCGGTATGAGTTTATGTTCATCGATTGAGTTCAGCACGAATATCAAGGGAAAACATTGCCATGGGTCTCCGGTAGCACCCAGTAGCCCCTAGGAACTTTGTGCGACTGCTATTTGCGGTTGCAAAAATCTTTTAGGCAGGACGGTACTCAAGCAGCTTTTCAGCGGTGTATTGCATATTCTATAAAACCTTAATGGAGAGTTCATACTACATAGAAGAATAAATGAGTCCTGTTCACACACACATCTATGTTAAAAAAAAGTTTTCATTCATAAAATTTCACTATTTGTTTTAAAATCCATCAGTACGTTAATGTTATAGAAGCCTTCAATAGTTGTGTCTTAATTTTCCGAATAAATTTTCCATTTGATTTTTTTCATGTGACGTCACATAACTTCATAGTATTTCGCTGTTTGGACCATTGTGCACGGTGGCGAACTAGAAGCAGTAGATGAGTTCGTGTACTTGGAAGTTCGTGTAGCTGGTGACCACGGCCAACAACGCTAGTAAGCAGATCCAAAGGCGCATTCAAGCTGGAAATTGAGTTCGGTGGTACGACAAAACAAACATCGTTGAAAAATATAGAGAATAGCAGTGGTCCGAGATTGCTTCCTTGAGGCACACCCTATGTGCTGCCGACCTTCACAGTGAGGGAACGATTACTCAGGTATGATGCAAGCCACTTGTTTGAGTGTTCGTTGTTATCACAAACGTTCTCAAAAGTAAACGAACAACGAATAATCGAATTCGGAATTGCAATCGAAACGAAGTGAAGCTTTTCCTATCAATTCAAATGAACAAATTGGGCGAAATGATTATAATATCTCTCTAAATAACTGTTCGGGTGGTAAATTAAAGTTTTTTGTGCCTCAAGTTAAGTTTCACGAGTGATTTGACGACTGAAACGGCTGAAAAAAATTAATGAAAAACCGACAGCGAAAAAATGAAATATAGTGATGAATATTAATTGGTCACTAATCTTAGTATTTAGTGTAATTAATGACCGAAAAAGTAATAAAACGTATAGAATGCAATTTTTAGTGCTTCGAGTTGCAAGATCTTATTACGGCTAGCAGGTTAGTTGAACTAATTTTATATTTTTGTGATGGTTTCCCGAGTCTATGGGAGCATGTTGCTACACTGAAGAAAGGGAGGGAAGGATGATATTCGGTGCCATGCTGACTGCCATAAATGGAATCTGACGACCTTGTCGTTAAGAACCATTTACAGAAACCTGCGACTAGTAAGCAACCAGCACAAAAACTTGCAGTCACTAGGACGTTTGCTATCCATTTTTGCTATCAAGTTAAGGCGCGGCTTGCCGACGGGAAAATGTTTTCTAATGGTACAGTGAATACTCAACTATGGATCTTTGGAAATCGGCAATTTTTTTTAGAAATTTTTTCACTACGATAGGACCAGATAGAGAGAAATTTTCATAGAGAGATCCAGGCAAATTGTTCAGTGACGGCGTTAAGGTTAGTTTTCACAACTATTTTAACGGCTAGTTTTGACAATAATGATTTTAAAATCCAACGATCCAGGTAGATTTCATTGTTTCCGCGGTGAAACAGTTATCATCAGTTGTGAATATGATGCTTTCAGAATATCGGAATACCAAGGATTCACTACTTTCTTAGGAACTAAAACACGCTAGCACAATTCTCTCTAATTAGAACCAAACAGTCGGGTTTCCAGTTAGTATCCGATACCGCATCAAAAAAAAAAATAGAATCAATTGTTTACTGCCCGGTCCGCTGAAAAAATACGATCCTTCACTTTCCGCGGTACTCGGTTGCTTTGAACTCAAAGATGCTGACGCAGCTCGAAGGCCCGGCTTGCGATGCCCGGCCCGGTCGGTAACGATCGTCACGCGTAGCCAAAACAAAATCTCCCATTCCCCGGGCAGGATCTGAAAGTGAACAAACGGCAGAAACTGGATCGCAAAGCAAACACTTACCATGCAACGAGGCCGACGCGTGCTGCAGCGAGTAGAGGTGTTCCATGTAGCCGGGTATCCTGTAGGCTGGATGAAAATCGCTGGGATGTGGCACCGGTACCGAGGGAAGGGTGGTCTGTCCAGCAGACTGTCCCGGCCCCGGTGGACTGCCACCATTGGTAGTCGGCAATCCGGGGCTAGAGTTTCCGCCGCCGTTCGTGGCGTTGCTGCGTTCTTCGGCTGGACCGCCGGACGTGGCAGGAGGGGAAACGGTGTTCGGGATCACCGTCGCTGGGTGCGGTGGTAGCGCTGTGCCGGCGGCGGCCTCTGCGCTGGCCACGGCTGCGGCAACGGCAGCTCGGCGGGCGCTTAAAAATTGCAACTCAGCGAAATTTGCATTGTTAGACAGCCTGCAGGAGAAGAAAAAGCAAAAAAAAAATCAAATTAAAATATTATGTTACACACTTTGGGACTGCGAAGTTTCGCTTGATCGAGCCCGGGATCGGGCATCGAGAAGCAAGAAGATATGCTAATCAGAAGCTTCTTGTTCGCTAACCATGGACCGCAAAGGAAAAAAATAAATAAATAAATAAGAAAAACAGATCGGGAGAGGCCGCGTGTTAAAAATGTTTTAGAGTAAAGCGTAACCCGATACCCAAACCAATAAATAATCCTTTGATGGCTTTTTTGTCTCGGTGATGTGGTCGCGAAACGATTTTTTCCCCCTGCCTGCCGGTCGGTAGTCAACGGAAAGTCGTTTGCGAAATGAGTCTGTCAAGGCTCATGCATCGTTAGGTACGGCAATGGTAGTCAGCATCAGCAAATACTAAGATGGCGCGGATCAAAGGGACCAACGTAAGATCAAACATTTACACGGGCTTTGGATTTCAAACGCAAACTGTGCACGAACTTTTTCGTCATCCAGGTGCCGGACCGATTGAGATTAAAGCGCTAGCCGCCGTGAGCCGGAAGTAGCCGAATCGATATTTCAATCAAATATCGCTCGGTTTAACTTGCTCTGCTCCCGGTAGCCGGGCCGGGCTGTGTGTGTGTACGCTTCACCGAGAAAGCCGGTTTGCCTGCCGCACAACATCAAAGCGGGAAAAATTAATTAACAATTGCTTTTCGGTGGTAAAGTAGTTGGGATTGGAAGAAACGACGGTACCTCGGGAGCACACGTGATCGCGGTCGGTCAATGCTGCTGGTGTGCGTTTGTTGCGACGTTGCGAGATGCAAAACTGCGCGCGACCACGACCGAGCGCGGGCTGTGTTTTCACTTATGAAGTCACGCCGATGGAATCGCTTTTTTAGAACAAAACGCATAAATCATCGCGCAAATATCGCACCGGCACTGGCAACGGCACCGGCGTGTGTATGGCTGCGGAGGCAGCCTCATGTTTATTTGTGGCGCAACAAGAATGTTAAACGATTGCGATCGAGAGTAGGCTAAAGCGAGCGAGCGAGCAATTTTCGACATTTTAATATTTCATCCCCGGTGATCAGATAATAACATATTGTTTTGTTATGCTGTCCCGGGCGCGCGGGCGCACCGCAACGCATATTCAAATCAAGCGGAGCAGAATTCCTGAGAATCGGCCGCGGACGTGGCACGGCTTTCAATTGAAATGATAGAGATCAAACAGCATCGAACACATAATGAAAGCGAAGCGAACAGAACAGAGTCATCAATTGGGCAAACGAACTCTCGGAATTCGCTTGATTCGCAAACTGGGTTGCAAGTGAAAGGTCGAAGCCGGCCCGGCGGCGAAGCCAATCGATCTCCCACAAATGTCACGGGAAATATCTGCACGGGACCCAAAAATTTTGCGTCCAAATATTGACGTTTGTCTGGGCGAGTCAATTTAGACTGGTAATTGAATGATTCAATATTTGGTCGCCCCGTGTGCGAGTATAGTAAAAATGCTTGCTGTATCAACAAATTGGATTAAAAGTAAATATCTCAACGCACTCGTCAATCTCCCATGATCCAGGGGGCGCTCAAGTACGGACGGATCGTACGGTACGGATGGATGGACCGGCAGAGTTGCACGATCTCGCATGATGACGGACGGACACAGCTGATCTGACACACGGACGGGATGAACCGCTTGGAAGAGTATGTCTTAATCGTGCAGAAGACAGCGATCTCACCATCAAAAGCTGAAGCGGTTGAATGTGTTTATTTAGGAGCGAAACTAAAACTGTATAAATATATGCTATAATAATATCGATATTAGCAAAACAAACAGATTGTAAATATTGAGTTCGTCCCACATACTGGCTGGCTGGCTGGCGAGAAGCAATGACGATGTTGAGATCGTGCGGCGATGATAGATTCACGGCATGCGCATGTGTTGGACAACTGTTCGTAAGGTTGCTGTCGACGTACACATAATATGCTATATCGGTGGAACCCACGGGACCGCTCGAAAAGCTGTGTGTAGGTGAGCCCTGAAAGGAAAATTCACCATTAACAGCTAAAGTTATTGTTTAGCAGCTCGGTGTGAATTGTTTCTTCTAGGAATGCCGTTCGGCTGGTTCGAACGAGATCGGAAATCGTCCACACGACACAGTGTGGCACAGACACAATGGTTTACTCGCCTCGGGCGGGGAAGTGCTAAACGTAATTCATTAAACATGTTAATTAATTGCCGAAATAGGGCAACGAAAATGGAAATGTACACTAATTGGCACGCCACTGGGTTTCATTTCGGCTTGATTTGTCGGGGCGACCATGGGAAACCATAGGTACAACGCAACGTAAGTGTTCGCTAGAAAAGCAACTTTGTTGTCAGCTGAAAATTGGAGAAAAAAAATGAAACCTGCTAATCGTTTGCCGGGTTAATTGTTTATTGGATGCTGACAGATTGCTTAAATAAATTAGAGCTTTAGTATGGCTCTTCTATGGGAAGTGGACATTATACAGATTTTTGGATGAAATCTTAAACCAACATGTTTCTTATTATATTTACGGAAACTACTTACAATTCTTTTTCGCTTGGGTATAATCAATGTAGACAGTTTATCCCTTTTAAGAATTATTGAGAGTTTTTCAATTTTACATAGTGAGTTCGAGGACTGGTTTTTATTATCTAAGATTGTAAAGTGTTCTGCGGTCAAAATCTGGTCAGCTTGATCTAACGCATTTCTTTTAATCATGCATTTCAAAAACCTGAACGCCTCTTATTTTGTAAGATAATACGTACAGAATGATGCCTCTATTTCGATACTGACATTTGCTCTTTAATTATCAAAACGAACCATGGATTGGGCGGAAATCGAAAGGTGAATACCGCAGAGATGATAAAAAGAGTAAGCCTTAACGTTTATGTACGAAATGTTGCAAACAAGCTGGGACTATTATCTACAATCGTGCATTGAACCAAAAGAAACAAGCCAGACTGTCGACTTGTTAGAAGTCAGCGACTCCACGCGAACGAGTGTCTGGAAAAATGTCCGCTGCCTTTCTTGAATAAACACGTTTCGTGTTGTTTTGGCCGGGTTTGGCATTCTGCCATAACGGAACAGAGGTCCTGGAGTGGCATGCGCGTAGCGGATGTTTTTTTTCAGCACTATGCTGTACCGAGAAGTAATGATTACAGTATTATGGTAGCCCCCGGCCTCCCACCGCAGTCGAGTTATTCCTGCCAGCGAATAACAGTCGTCCCGGGCCTGCGTGTGGGTGTACGGAACGGGGCTCCCAAAATTCCACACAAGGCAAGTGCAACAATTCCTATAACAATTCCTATAACAATTCCTTCAATGACGCCGTCCCGGTTTCCAGCTCTGTGTCAGACCCGCAGCTGAACTCGAATCCTCCAGTGCTGATTTATTACCAGAACGTGCGCGGACTTCGAACCAAAATCGACGACTTTTATATTGCTGTAACTGAGTCGAACTTCTATATAATTGTATTAACGGAAACCTAGGTTGACGAGAAGATTCATTCCCAACAGTTATTTGGGAACGTATTCTCCGTCTTTAGATGCGATCGTAACCAGCAAAACAGCAGAAAGTCCCGTGGCGGCGGTGGTGTGTTGATCGCGATCTCTAATAAGCTGAGTTGCTCCACCGATCCTTCCCCGATCTACGAAACACTTGAGCAGCTATGAGCGAAAGTCCTAGTAGCCGATCTTTCTCTGAGCATTGCATTGGTGTAATCTATTTACCCCCCTACCGTAAGGACGACGCCATGAGCATCAGCGAACATATCGACTCACTTAGTAGTGTGTATTCCCGTCTAGCGTTGAGTGACCTAGCGCTGCTGTTAGGTGATTACAACCAGTCCAGTTTAGTTTGGAATGTTCCTGTAAACGGTTGTCCTAGCATCGACTACCAACGCTCTAACGCTTCCGCAGCTTGTACCGCGCTTTTAGACGGTCTCTGTTTCCACGGCCTGACGCAAATTAATCCAGTGTTTAACAGGAATAATCGCTTGTTAGATGTGATACTTGCCAATGATCCAGCCATACAACTTTGCTCGGTTACCGTGGCGGCCGATTACTGTATCCTGATGTTGACACGGCTGTTGAGCTATTCATTCGCACTTTGGACGGTTTGATCACCGATTTCGTTCCCATACGCCGACCCGCTCGCAAGCCTCCATGGGGAAACGCGCATCTCCGTCGATCGGCTTTTAATCGTGCTCCTGCTTCTTCAGAACAAATTGCTTACGCTGTTAGAAACACACCTAACGAAGTCATCAACCCCAACATCTTTCGTGTAACGGAGGAGATTGTGAAAACTGCCATCGGAAAATTAAAATATTCGTTAGTGGCCGGATCTGACGGTATCCCATCTTGCATCCTGAAAAAGTGTTCTACTGTTCTCGCTTGACCTCTCTCACTTGTTCAATGCATCAATCCAGCTGTGTAAGTCCCCTACTCTATGGAAAGAATCAGTAATGTTCCCTGTGCACAAGAAGGGTGATAAGCGCTACGTTCAAAACTATCGAGGGATTACATCGTTATGCTCAAGTTCTAAAGTGCTCGAGATAATCGTGTACGACGCTTTGTTCGCTAGCTGTTAACACTACGTTTCCTCAGACCAGCATGGTTTTTTCGTCGATTTGGTCTCGTTGAAGGGGTGCAAATTGATGCAGTGTACACGGACCTGAAAGCTGCGTTTGATTGGGCGGATCACGGCATCCTCCTTGTTAGGCTGGAGAAACTGGGAGTTTCCGCACCGTTCTGCAAGTGGCTATATTCGTACCTAACACACCGTAGGCTGAGAGTGAAGATCGGATCAGAGTTTTCCGACTCGTTCAAAAACATCTCGGGCGTACCACAGGGGAGTAACCTTGGACCCTTGCTCTTTTCTCTTTTTATACACGAACTATCAGCTCTTCTGCCACCTGGCTATCAATATTTTTATGCCTACGATGTAAAATTTTTTGAAGTAATTAAAATGGACTCCGATTGCATTGAACTGCAACACCTGGTGAACAAATTTGAAGATTGGTGCTCGAATAACATGCTTACCGTCAGCATCTCAAAGTGCTTTACCATCTCCTTTCATCGTAAAAATAAGCCTATAGTTTTAGGCTACAACATGGCAGGACATTTGTTACAACGCGTCTATCACATTCGTGATCTTGGTGTCGTCCTTGGTAGCACACTAACCTTCCGTATACACTACAACGACATTATCTCCAGACATTATATCAACAAATTTGGATCATTAGAATCGAAGCAGTTCCGAAAAAATTTCTACGGTATGCTTTGCGCAATCTTCTATGGTGCGATCCCAGAAACCTTCCGCCATATGAGGAACGCTGCCGTTTGCTTAACTTGTAGACTCTTTAAAGAAGACGTGCTAACGCTCAAGCCACGTTCCTGGCTAGATTGCTATTAGGAGATATTGACAGCCACGTTCTTCTGAGTCAACTGAATCTGTATGCTCCTGAACGACCCCTCAGAACTAGGTATTTCCTGCACCTGCAGGGACGGAATTCAAACTAGGGACTGTACGATCCGATGTATCCGATTTATGGCAATGCGGTTCAACGAACGCTATGGTTGGTTCGATTTCAACATGACGCCTAATAATTTTCAACGACTACACTCTCGTAGACGATAAATTTGTAATTGTACTATTGTATGTATTTACTGTCATATGTGTTTATATCATGGAGACCATTTAGTGTCCGATGATTTTTTCTACAAATAAACAAATACACAAATTAAGGATCGCGAAATTCATCAGCGATTTTAAAAATAAAGCCCAGTTAGCGGTTAGCCCTGGATATGATGATAACAGGACTCCAAGATGTTTGATGCACTGTACACGGAGGAGATTGTGGCTGGCAATACTGTAGTTATATTCGATTGGCAAACGCTTTCGATAAAAAAGAACTTATGTTGTACATGTCAATACTTAATGTTAAGAAGTTTGCTGCACACCAGTCTACAAAAATATTCAAATATTCATGCAGATCCACTTAATCCACACAGTTGCACAGTGGTCAAATTTTGAAAAAACGCGGACATTAGCAATTGGGTAAAAAATGCGTAATTTTTCAAGGGTGATGTCTTCGGAGAAGTTCAATAATAAAATATAGCGCATCTTTCTGCACTATTAGGGTGACCGTGAATTCACCTATTAGGGTGATACGAACTTATGTTTTTTTTAAATTTCATAAAAAAAATTTCTTCAAAAAGTTGTAGAACATGCTAAAATAAGCAATTTTGCTGAATATAGCAACTATCTATCTCTTACCGGTTGCGAAATATTGAGCGGATCCAAAAAAGAGCATTTATGCTCAATTATGCTCAATAACTTTGCACACAATTTTTTTATTGCTTTCAAATTTTTTACAAAGTTATTCAGTATGCTAAAATACACATTTTCTCTGAAGATTGTTTTATTGTTTGAAAGTTTGAAAAGGATCGGTCAATTAGGAAATTTTCTACTGTGTTTTTTCCGTGGTGCAATTTGATGTGGGACACACTTTATTATGATATTGATATTATGATATGCTGGCATAGAATTTGCTTAGAATACCTGAATACCTAAGCGAGGACACAGGACAGAGTTATCAATTCTCGGAATTCGTACTGGGTTGCAAGCGAAAGGTGCTCGTTATTTTGGTTATACAGTGTCATCTTCGATTACGTATAAATGGGGTGTACCGCAGGGTAGCAATTTGGGATTTTCTGTGGTTTGGAAGCTATGTTTTGGAAGTACCTTAAATCAGCACTTTAAATTCACATGTTACATTAGAATGCGTAGAAATAAACTTCAGACTTGAACCATTTTCCGAGTACGTTTTGTGGACTACAAAGAACTTCGGTTGGGGATAAGCTGATGTATGTATATTGTTCGGCATCATTCTTGAAGATATTATTCGAGGATCAAATGGCACCAAATGGTAACCAAGTCAGGTTTGATTCCGACATCTTAGCCTTGAACGTCCGGTGGCAGAGGAAATCCGACGTGTGCATTAAAATATAAACAATCCTAATGTCTCCTTGCTGTGCATGAGAGCTTCAATTAACGACATAAAAAAATAAGTTCAACATATTAAAAAGAATTGTATGGAGATTTCGCAATGCATGAGCGGAAAGACAAACTGTTCAAAGAGAATAATTACAAGAAGAAAGTCTTAAATTAACCGAGGCCAGATATTACGCTGTTTGTCGATAATCATCAGGCTTTGGGTTTTATGCTAAGGCCATCTTACATGGATGCATGTGGATTAAGATTCACAGCTCTTGAGAACGGCGTGGAATGCAAATATTATCGTCATTTTCGACAATGGCCGAAACAACAATAACATTCTCATCACTGCGACCTGTGCGTAGCCTAGTAAGTGACCAAATATCGAGTAAAGAGAAATCACTTTTCAACTTGTGCTATATGACGACCATATTTTTAACGAAAATTTCTTAAATGTTGTAATGTTTGGACGATTTACAAACTGTGTTAACGTGAAACTATTTATGATGAAACCGTCAAAATTATATCATCGTTATTGATAAAGTCTTCTTGTAGCCTGGCGCTAAAACACTTTCAGTTTTTTTAAAAGTCTAGGACTAAAATTACTGGAGAATCCTTACTTGAAGGAAGCGTAAAAGAACAGACACAACCTGTTTCTGTGAGTTCCTAGCTGGAGTTGCGACAAACAACGAATGCCAGACAAACACGCGATTGTGGAGTAGCCCCGCATAAGGGTACAGCTAATAATTTTGTTATATAACTCTCTGTTACTCGCGCTGTTGTATTTTGTACAACGCCTGTGAACCCGAGTTAACTTTATCTCTTAACTATATCTCGGGATTCCAGCAATGAAGAAATTTACTGTTTTCAAAGTTTCATTCAAGGTGCGTTAAAATAGGTGATCTAGTTTTCACAGTTTGTAGAACCGAAGTGCGCGGAACGATTGGTTAGCAACCATCGACATTGTTTATATTTTCAACATTTTCCGCTTTGAAAATTTCGGTGATCATCCAGGGTAACCCAGCGGGGGTGAAAAACAAATTTGAACATCAAAAAACCTCTCTTGACTAACCTTGGTTTCATAAGTTTTTCACCAAGTGGCATTAATATTCGAGTGAATTATGTTAGGTTTTAGTATGCCTATAAATCGAACTGGCGCGAGTAACGAAAGGATAACAAAGCTCGCATATGCCTTATTTACAAAAATGGGCCATCGACTCGAACGCAGCAATTACCGAGGTGGCACTCTCCTCAATTCTGCACACAAAATTCTATCCCGCATCCTGATTCTCAGACTAAGGCCGTTGCTGGAAACCTTTGCCGGCGAATACCTGTGCGATTTTCGAGAGAGACGGTCCACGACGGACCAAATGTTCACCTTACGACAAATCCTCGATAAAATCCGGGAATTCAGACCGGCAGACTTGCTAGACTTCAAGGCGGCGTACGATTGTGTTGAACGAAATGAACTGTGGCGGATGGATGGTTCGAAATCAAGCGTCAGGATGGTAAATGGTTGAATAATGCGCTCCAGAACTATCACGAAGTTCCACAGCCTCTTATTTAGCAACTCCTATCTCTACCTCCTCGTGGTACCATCCGGGATACGCTCCTTAGTGGAAATCGGACAACCGGTGGAAACTAGGGTCGTATGCGGACAGAGAAGGGGGCACTCATGCGAAGGCTGAGTGTAAACTCTCCGCCTGCAAATGACGGATCTCGGTAGAAGCATGTTCGATGAACCTGAAAATACCGAGAACCTGAGCAGAGGGTCCAAAGCCCCCAAAGGAGGATGGTTTTAATAGCTATTATCCATGGCTAAAAGTAAAAACATGAATGGATAAACCCCTAATCCAAGGTGTCATGCGACCCGTGCCGAGGGATGAATGGTGGGGGGGGGTTCTATAAATACTCAGCCTCAAACGGAGCCTGTGGAGTACCAGAGCGCCCTCCACAGTAATCAGCCCTTACCGCATCATGAGGGGCTCTGATGTGGCGGACTTTTCTTTCCCCTCAACTCGTGGGATTCTTATGGAAGACAAAATCAAAAATACAACAAGTGTGGATACGGTGGAAAACCCGTTCGCTAGAGGAGGCATCCAGCGTTCTCCACCAAGGGTGGAGAAGGATGCAACTAGGAGCGCTAGTGTGGGTGGCAAAGGCAGCGGTATGCCTACCACGCCGGACACAGCGATGAACGGCCCAGCGCTTATCAGGGCGATGGAGAAAAATAGAGACGCTGTACCTAAAGTGGTAGCAGCGTCACAGCAGCTCGAGGTAATAATCGAGTTTACGTCAGGTCGCGGCAATTTCTCCAAGGACCTGAAGCAGAGCTTGCTCATGCTTCGGAGAACCTTGAATGCAGCGACCAAAACGCACAACGACCTCGTGGCGCGTGCAGGAGAGGCTAAGAAGGTGACCGTGAAGGCGTCGAAGGCAGTACAAACGGACGCTTGCCCGTTGACGGAGTGTCGTAACGCGGCCCAGGAGGCTACGGAAAGCGCTACCAGCAGCGGTAAGGCATCCGCCAAGCGCCCGAGACAGTCCCCGGGGGATAGCACCCCTGGCGGACCGAAAAAACGCCTGATCGGTAAAAGCCCTCAGGCTAGCGGGTTGGCAGAGCTAACCGATGAACCAGCGGGAAGCTCCAAGACAGGTGGCCCGTGGACCGAGGTTAGGGCCAAGAGAAAAGGCGGAGGAGGCTCCAGTAAAAAAACTGCTCCACCTAAACCGGCAAGAAAGCGAGCGAAGAAGGGCGACGCTCTTATCCTGAAAACCGACGGGTCGAAATACTCGGAGGTTCTGAAGGCCATGAGAGGAGACGCTCTACTCAAGGATCTGGGCGCGGACGTACGGAGCATCCGCCGCTCACGCACGGGCGATATGATCCTCGAGTTAAAGAAGGACGCCACAAAGAAGAGTTCCGCATACAAGCCCATAGCGGAAGGAGTGCTCGGGGACGGAGTGAAGGTACGTGCTCTCACACCAGAAGTGACTCTCCAGCTTAAGAACCTGGACGAGATCACCGAAGTGCGTGAGGTCGTACAAGCTCTCAAAGAGCAAAGTGGAGTGGTGGTGGCAACCGAGGCGGTTCGCCTACGCAAGGGTCCGACCGGGACCCAGGTAGCCACCATACGACTTCCGCTGATTGATGGAAACAAAGCCCTGAAAGCTGCTAGGCTAAAAGTGGGGTGGTCGGTATGCCCACTGAGCGTGTCCAAGCAGTCGGAAGCTTGCTTCCGGTGTTTCGAGCACGGACATAAAGCCTGGAACTGCAAGGGGCCAGATAGGAGCCAGTTGTGCAGGAGATGTGGCAGTGCTGGCCATAAAGCAAAGGACTGCGCGGAGCCTCCTAAGTGCCTGATCTGTACCGGTAAACGGGACGCAAAGCACGTAACGGGAGGTCCAAGGTGCCCGGCCGGTGTGCCGGCGACTAAGCCACGTTCATAGTGCAAGTGACACAACTCAACCTGAACCACTGCAGCACAGCTCAGCAGCTGTTACACCAAGCAGTTTCTGAGTCAGCAATGGACATTGCCATAGTCTCGGATCCATATCGCGTCCCTGCCGGAAACGGCAACTGGGTCTCGGATAGGTCTGCGACGGCGGCTATATGGACAACAAGCAGGTTCCCGGTTCAGGAGGTTGTGTCAACTGCAGACGAGGGATTTGCGGTTGCCAAAGTGGGTGGAGTGTTCTACTGCAGTTGTTATGCTCCGCCGAGTTGGTCTATCGAGCAGTTTACGCGGATGGTAGACCGAGTATCAGTTGTGCTGACTGGTTTAAGGCCGGTGGTTGTGGCGGGCGACTTCAACGCTTGGGCGGTAGAGTGGGGAAGTCGTCGCACGAACCATAGGGGTCGGATTCTGCTTGAAGCTCTGGCAAAGCTCAATGTAGATCTGGCCAACGTCGGCAACACAAGTACCTTCAGTAGGAACGGTGCGGAGTCTATCATCGACGTGACTTTCGGCAGTCCTGGTCTGATAGGAGACTGGCGGGTAGATAATGGCTACACTCACAGTGACCACCAGGCGGTCCGCTATGGTGTCGGTCAGATAACGAGGCGGCAGGCGGCGAGTAGGGCCAACACTCCAACCACCCGTGGATGGAAGACATCATACTTCGATCCCGAAGTATTTGTGGAAGCGATCCGGAGAGAGTGCGGTGATCGCGGTATGCCCGATCCGAACGCTGATCATTTGGTTGAGGTACTGTCGCGAGCATGTGACGCTACCATGCCTAGGAAAGGTCGTCCTAGGTATGGTAGGTCACCGGCTTACTGGTGGACAGATGAAATTGCGGAACTCCGCGGAGCGTGCTTTCGTGCGAGGAGAATTATGCAAAGAGCTCGTTCGGATGAAAGCAGGGCTGAATGTCGAGTAGCACTTGTTGCTGCACGCGCAGCGCTTAAGAGCGGGATAAAAGCTAGTAAACGAGACTGCTTTGAAAGGTTATGTGCTAGTGCCAATGCGAACCCGTGGGGTGATGCCTACAGAGTCGTAATGGCAAAGACCAAGGGTGTGATGGCGCCCGCTGAGCAATCGCCAGAGATGCTGGAGCGGATCATCGAGGGCCTCTTTCCGCGCCACGAGCCAAGGCCCTGGCCCCAGGCCGCTGAGTCGTCCCACGGCCGACGTTCCAGTATCTCAGACCATAGCGTAGGATGGTCGGCCTCCCAGCCGAACATCCAAAGTAACGTGGGCGACGGCGGTTTGGAGGTCGGGGAGGAAGTGACGGTTACGAACGAGGAACTCATTGATATCGCTAAATCCCTAAAGGTGAGCAAGGCACCGGGGCCAAACGGTATCCCGAATATGGCCATTAAAGCGGCTATTTTAGAGGCTCCCGAATTATTCGGGGCAGTAATGAATAGATGCCTGGAAGCTGGCCACTTCCCGGACAGATGGAAGCGACAGAACCTGGTCCTATTGCCGAAGCCGGGAAAACCTCCGGGTGTCCCCTCGTCATATAGGCCGATCTGTCTACTCGATACTGCCGGCAAGGTGCTGGAGAGGGTTATCCTTAACAGACTCGTACAGTACACGGAGGGTACAAACGGTCTGTCAAGGAACCAATTCGGCTTCCGAAAAGGCAAATCTACGGTGGATGCCATCTTGTCTGTCACTAAGACAGCCGAGGTGGCAATCCAGCCCAAGAGGACAGGTATTCGTTATTGCGCAGTTGTCACGCTCGACGTGAGAAATGCGTTTAATAGCGCTAGCTGGGACTCCATAGCCAGCTCGCTTCGGAACGTCCAAGTGCCGGTGTCGCTGTACAGAATTCTGGAAAATTATTTCCAGAATCGTGTGCTATGCTACAACACGGAGGAGGGTCAGAAATGCGTTCCAATCACCTCAGGGGTTCCGCAAGGTTCCATACTGGGCCCGGTGTTGTGGAACGTCATGTATGACGAGGTGTTGAAGCTAAAGTTTCCGGTAGGGGTGGCGATTGTCGGCTTTGCGGACGATATTACCTTGGAAGTCTACGGTGAATCTATCAGAGAGGTTGAGTTGACGGCTGCCCACTCTATAAGCATTGTTGAAGATTGGATGCGATCCAGGAAACTGGACCTAGCGCATCATAAAACGGAGGTTATCGTGGTTAACAACCGCAAGTCGGTGCAGCAAGCAAATATCAGTGTCGGGGACTGCACTATTTCGTCAACGCGGTTCTTAAAACTCCTTGGAGTCATGGTCGACGACAAGCTCAAGTTCGGGAGCCACGTCGACTATGCCTGCAAGAAGGCTTCCACAGCTATTTCGGCATTGTCTCGTATGATGTCTAATAGCTCTGCGGTATATGGCAGCAAGCGAAGGCTTTTAGCCAACGTGGTCCAGTCCATACTCAGGTATGGCGGGCCGGTGTGGTCATCGGCGTTAGGTACCAAAAGCTATCTAGCCAAGCTGGAAAGCACCTATCGTCTCATGTGTTTAAGAGTGGCGAGTGCGTATCGCACAGTTTCACATGACGCAATCTGCGTCTTAGCGGGTATGATGCCTATTGGTATCATCATCAGCGAGGACGTAGAGTGCTTCAACCAACGTGGAACTAGAGGCATACGGAGTACCACAAGATCGGCCTCGATGATCACATGGCAGCGGGCATGGTCTGATTCCACAAAAGGCCGGTGGACACATAGACTTATCCCGGAACTATCCGGATGGGTCAACAGGCGTCATGGCGAAGTCAACTTCCACCTGACACAGATTCTGTCAGGGCATGGTTGTTTTAGACAGTATCTGCACAAATTTGGGCATGCGGAGTCCCCCGAGTGTCCCGAATGCGCGGACGTTGAGGAAACTGCAGAACATGTTTTCTTCATATGCCCTCGTTTCGAGGGCGTCAGAAGCAACATGATGGCAGTTAGCGGACAGGACACTACTCCGGATAACTTAGTCCAAAGGATGTGTTCTAGCTCGGACGTCTGGGGTGCGGTCAATGCGGCTGCTACCCAGATCGTACTTGAGCTACAAAACCGCTGGAAAGCCGATCAACGGCGAATAAACAGCCTAACTACCATAGTCCAGTAGTTATCTAAGAGCGTGCGTTAAGCACAATAGCCCCTCCCTGAAGTAATACCGATAAGGTGGTTCCAGGGGGGATTGAGGCTGGAGACTCGAGTAGGGTTTTAGTGGGTCTGGATCTTCACGATCTTCACGGGATACCAAACCCCACTCCCTGAGCTGTCTTCTCAGGTGTCTGATAGCAGATTTCCCTACTCGTTAAAAAAAAAAAAAAAAAAATAAATCAAGCGTCAGGATAGCTGGTGAGACATCAGACTCGTTTCTGACGTTGGAAGGTTTGAGGTAAGGTGACGGACTATCGAATTTGCTGTTCAACATTGCACTGGAAGGTGCTATTCGAAGGGCAGGAGTGCAGAGAAGCGGTACCATCATTACGAAATCTTACATGCTCCTAGGGTACGCGGGTGATATCGATATTAACTGTAGACCTGTGCATAAGGCTTATCATAAGTTCTGCTAAAACGAAGTATATGTGGAGGCTGGTAGAAAATGTGATAGCCCTTCGAGTGTTGGAACTGCGGTGGTGATAGATGGAGATACTTTTGAAGTATGGCTCAACACTTCTGTTCAGATATCACAACACAAAGCCTATTTTTGTGTGCCAGTCTCAATAAAATAAATTACAAATGGATGAGTTGTTGCTTGACCATTGTTCCAGTGATGACTTTGAGCTGAAGAACAAATGAAGAGGTTTCAGAAAAATCACAAATGACGCCTACTTTGTTTTCTCATCGCAATGCGCCCAATATTTAGGTGTTCTTTTAAGCAGTCTCACCTTCAGAGTACCCTACCTTGTCCGGCAGCTCTACAACAGTCACCGTTGCCAGCTCATTTGTAATCGTTTGTTACCCGAGAGTGTAAATTTTGCGTTTGAAAGAAATCCACCCCTCTGCGTCTGAGGGGGCTGTGGCTGATCAGATTCATGTTCAGCTGTCAAAATCGTGAGTGCAACGGAGAACGTGTGGCAGGTATTTCCTTTCAGCGAGTTGGCAGAAAATGAACCGTCAGAGAGGCATCCATTTGCAGCAGCAACAGCAGCAGTGGTAGGAACCCCTAGCATGTGCACCAATCGGGTGGTCCAAACCTCCGAAGTGAAGGAGTGAAATTTGCGTGAACCCATAGCCCGGTATTGTACCGTCCCGGAGCGTCATTGTTTGGCATCATCAACGAGCGAATGAAAGAGGGAATCTTCTTTGTTTGCACCATGATCGTAGCATGCTGCGATGATGCTGGTCCATTCTTACAAAGGATGATTGCTTTATTTGATAAGCAAATTATCTATTATGATGGGATTGTTTTTCTTCCCTCCTGGTTCAGCACCGGCAACAAGGAGAGTACAGGATAAAAAGCGATTGCGAATAATTGAGAAATAACATTTCATAAATAGAAAGAAGCGAAATAATATACTTCGCAACCGCTCTGGGACGAAGCACCTCGCGCGGAGAAGGACCAGCCGCATCGGCAGCAAGCGAGGAACACTGGCCGGAAGGGTTTCGAGGCTGGATTGAGTTGCACTGTGGCAGCCACGAAGATTAAATATGAGGAAGAAAATAACAAAAGAGGAGAAAAGTAAACAATTTGCTTCGAGGCATAAAAACGAGAAAATTATGATCGGCGTGTTTTCCCTCTTGTCTTCCTCAGCGCAGCGCTGACCAAGAGGAGGACTCGGCGAGTCTGCAACGAGGGAGCCGATCTCCTTCGTCAACCTTCGGGAGACAGCGCGAAGGGTGTAGATAATCGCGCATGACTTTGTTCTGGTGGATCGACGCGAGAGGCGTTCGATTGAGCGTGATAAAAATCACTGCTTCGATGGTTCCACCACACCACGGTCTCTACTGCTGGCCGTTTTAATTGAAGCCCCCCACCGTGACGCGGACATGATTGGTTCGAACCACGCCCACCAATTCAAGCCTCAAACCGATCACGCCTCTATACGCTCACGGTTTATTGCCGCGATCACAACGGAGCACAAAATCTTAATTCTTATATTTTCCCGCACTCGCCGATTTATCAGCGTAAACAGAAAAATCCACAATTCGCTGCACCAAGGTAATAAAAGCTTCTTCCCGTTTGGACGGAGAGAAATTTGCAATAACCGATTTGATGTGCCTTTTTCTTCTGCTGACCGTGCTCTGCGAAAACTTACTTGTAAAAATGCCGTACTGATCGTGACACACAGAATTCTCACAAAAAGTTTAACAACAACAACAACAACAATGACCACCGAAAGCAAAACAAAACATCACGTTGTAAACTGACTGACTGGTCGTCGCGTTTCGTTTGTAAAAGTGTCCGCATTCACAACGCCACAGTCGAAAACACGATCGGCACAAAACTGTCGAGTTTACTGCTGAAACGATCTTGTTTTGGCTCCCTGATCGAAAGAGAGTGAGAAAGAAAGAGTGTGGTGTAAGAGTGTTTGAAGGCGAGAGAGAGAGAGAGAGTAAGAGTAAGAGCACTGAGAGCGATTTTGAGGCCTCTCACAAGCAGTTTTTTTTTCTACGGATGCACTTGTGCACTTGTGTTGTTACTTGTTTAGGCTTCTGCCAGTGCTTTTGTTTGCTGATGGTACCTCGGTAAACCGGAAATCCATTGAAACATGGGCAAACCAACAAAAGATAAGGACAATCTAAGAGGGAAAAATTAATTTATTACCTTTTACTGGATGGATACTCAATGGAATGTTAATAGGTTTGTTTTTCGTTATATCACCAGTCAGTCCAGTCGAGATCAGATCATCAACTTTGTACGATCCCTTTCGAGCATTGATTTCCGCGATCATTCTACGGTGCGATGCGAAAAGGCCACCAAGAGCAAACCGAAGCGTATATGATATGCCCTTTCGAAACTGATTAAATCAGAAATTATACATTTTTCTACCCTTTTTGCATCTTCTCAGTATTCCTTGTCTCGGTTTCGGGCAGCTTTGCGAGCAGAATGTCAGAAACGTAGGACTCCGATGCTGCAGAAATATAAATATCTAAATTAAGCCATTATCTCAATGTTGGACTTTGGCCAACTGCCGCTGGGAGTAATAAAAAAAGACCAAAGTACAGAGGAAAACGAGACGAGCACTTAGAGCAAAGCCACGAATAATGAGGTGGTCTGAACGAATGGTCCAGCGAGCGAGCGCAACGACGACGTCGACGGGTGTGCGGCTGTGAAAATCGAATGCGTGACTTTTATCAGTATTCGAGAGCTCCGGCCGGTTGTGGCTTGTTTGTTCAGGAGAAGCGGTTTTCCCTGGAATCCTCTGCATATTGATTGTGTGATGCACCGTACTAGGGGACCACGGCCACATTCGATTTCGCATACGCGCAGGAAGGTGGGAAAACTCTGTCCGACGAAACCGAGGCTTCTTCAGGTATGAGCGACTCATGAAAAGGGTTTGTTCGCCGCGGCCGACCGACGCGACGGAGCGAACATGCATAATAGCGTGGTTCACCCGGGCATCTTAGAGCAAACCCGGCAAACTCTGGCAGCGAATTCTTTGCTCTTTTGCCGCTTCATAATCATCAACGCACCGGTGGATGTTTAGTTTATTCAGCCTCGGATGACCGGGGGTAGTTGGAAGCGGAAGGGCATTCGGGTGAAAAAGGATTGCATGTTTCTACCTGTGCTAAATTGAAGTCATTGCGTGCCATCAGACCGGATGCACTGTGTGGCTTTTGTTGTCCATTGTTTTGTACATTGGGATTTGCAGTTCCCGAGAAGATTGGCCCGAAGGAAACCTTGGGATACGTCTGCTTCTGAATGGAAGTTGAGTTTTGTTTGCAGACACGATGGGCCAGTTGTCATTTGGTTTCAGCTGATAATGCTCTGTGCAGGATGGCGGCAGCAAGAGTTTTCAAATTGTACTAATGAGCGCAAGCTGTGCGTTAACAATCATCACTAAATTTGGTTTCCAAGATTATATTGTAGATAACCAACGGAAGGCATAATTTAAAATGAATGAAGAATAATTGTCTGCGTCAAATACTTTGAAAAAACTGTAACATTTCAAAAGGGATGTTTGATGTATTTTTAAAATAGTAAAACAACCTTATGCGTACGTAATAATTTACAATGATTACTCGATTTTATGCCCATTTTTTAACAGGAAAAACAAAACACTATGCGTCTACATTGCATTCTAGCCACTTTGTTTCTTAAAAAAATTGTATTTGAATGACAAAAATTCTTGGGATTTTTATATGTTGTATAAAAAAGTCTCCGCTTTTTCTAGAAATTGGATTATTTCGTACCCAGCGCTCCTACAGATAATTATTCCTGCATGAACATTCGAACATTAGTGGTTTATTTGAATGTAATTTTATGGAATAAATAGCTGTTAACTTGATCGCATCGTTTATACGATGTTGCTCGTTAGAGGGTAACCCTTACGAACACTGACGAACTAACATAACACATAGAGGAAAATCCTTTGAAAACCATCGTTCTACACATTTTGCTTGCACACTAGCACCCGCTGTTATGCATGTTGCGGAGCAGATTCTATTTGTATAGGGTTTTACACTGTAGGGTTTTTACATTTGTACGGTTTTGTAAACTCGAAGCAACACTCGAGCGCCGCGTGTGGCCATGTTGTGAAATATGCTTTTTTGAAAAATAAATAGTTTTTGAATGGACGGTGGAATTGATGCGAGTGTCTCGTCTGTTCGTCTGTGATTTATACTTCATTTGAAAGTTTTCTGAAGGAAATTAACACTTTTTTCAAACAAATCAGTTTAGTGCGATTTGGCTTAAATTATTCAAGGACGCTTATCATCGATTTTCGTTCTTGATCTTTCACAGTTCTTCACACTTATTACTGTTATTTTTTATCATCTTTTGTGGTGTTTTGGATGCTCTTGATAGCGTCTTTTTATTGTCATTTGTAGTTTTTTATCGCAGGACTTGTCGCCTTCTTAGCATCAACTTATATTCTTTTCGTCGTATTTTATTGACTTTTTTGTCACCTATTTGTCATTTTTGCGTATCTTTTCATCGTATTTTTGTTATCTTTCGTCTTTTCACCTACTTGTCGTAACTTTTTTGTGTCCTTTCATTCGTTTTTTCGTCATTTTATTGTTTTCACTCAACACCCTTTGTTTTTTTGTTGCCTTGTTTGTGTATTCGTCGTCCTTCGTCGTATTTTGGGAGTTATTTCCTGATCCTTTTATCTTGTATTCTTCGTTTATTCGTCGTTTTTTGCCCACTGTTTTTCGCATTTTTCTAACTGTTTTGTTGCGGTTCTGGTGTCTTTTCATTATTCATTTTGCCATATTTTCTTCGTTTTTTCTTGTTCTTTTCAGCGACTTTTCGCATGATTTCTCGTCTTGATATTTCGTTGTTTTCGTCTTTCATTGTTCGTCATTTATTTTTTTGGCATTTTGTCTATAATCGTCTTTTTTATTAATTGTTTTTATTGTCTTTTTAACGTCTGTTAGTCTTTTTTTCGTTCTTTTTAACGCCTGCCTTCCTGGCACCTTTACATCGTCTATTTGTCTCTTCTCAGCGATTTACTGTGCTTTTTTGATCATCTTTTGGGGCGTTCTGATTGCTCTTGATGGTATCTTTTTATTATCATTTTGACATTTGAGATTTTAACATTATCATTTGTAGTCTTTTTTGACATTTCTCGACGCTGTTTTGCCGTCTTTTTTATCGTCGCATTGTCGTCCTTTTTGCGTAATCTAAAATTTATAATATTTTCGTCGCTTTTTAGTGATTTGTTTGCCATTTTTGTCACTTTTTTTTTGTTTTTGCAACGTATTTTTGTTGTCCGTCGTCTCTTCGCCTACTTGTCATAATTTTTTCTTGATCTTTCCCTCGTCTTTTCGTCAACTTGTTGATGTCCTCTCGACGGCTTTTCTCCGCCTTTGTTTCTTTGTTGTCTTTTCTTTATATTCTTCATCTTTTGTCGTATTTTTGGCGACGTTTTCTTGTATTTTTGTCATCTATTCGTCGTCCGTTCGTCTTTTATTTTTGACTTTTTTATTTTATTGCGGTTTTGGCGTCTTTGTTATCATTTTGTCTTCTTTTTTTGTTTTATCTTCTTCTTTTCTTCGACCTTTTCGCATGTTTACTCGTCTTTTCGTGATGTGTTTCTTTTTTTTGTCGCTGTTTTGGCGTCTTACCGTTGCTTTGTCGTAGTCTTCGTCGTATTTTCGTCATTTTTTCATCACTTTTTCGACATTTTCTTCGCATTTCCGTCGTCCTTACGCCGTCTGTACGCCATCTCTTAATTTTTTTTCTTCGTATTTTGGTTATCATTTCATCGGCATTTTGTTGTGTTTGTCGGTGCCGTGCCAGACTTCCCAGGGTAAAACAAAATGACTTTCTAGCCATGTAGCGGTATGTATCAAACGTGTCTTGAACAGGAACGAAACAGGAATGATACCGCTCAAACCGCAAAACCATCCGGAAAACGAATGTTTTGTTCCGGCCCTTGCGGATAGCAATTTAACTATGGTCCCTTAAAAGAACGATTTTGGTCCGCAAGTCCGTCAACAGCAAGCACTCAACCAGTGCAGTAGGGGGTTGCATCCGTGTTTTGGCGGATTCAGGACAGAAAAAAAACTGTCTTGTCCTTAAAGCGACGATTTGGTCCGCAAGCCTGATGCAGCAATATTGCAGTCAGCTACTTCCCACGGAACGTCTTCAGAGGATGTGAAGAATACACTAGTTGAAACAAAAATAATCTATCTATTTATTTGCTTCTCTCAAACGTCGTCTTCATCTTACTAGTTCCTTTCCATACTGTATTTTACAGCTTTTTGCATATTTGACTGAAATGCAATTGAAAGCTAACTGACGTAAAGCAGCAGATGATTCGCTCAAACACTATTTTCGGATAAGACAGTCGCTGGTTTTCCTCGTATCGAGAATTATTGCGTCATGTCAACCCTGTTTCCGTACAAGATACTAGTTTCAGGCAAATTCTCGCAGTATATGGATGCAATCTGGTAAAAGTTAAGCGTGACCGCTCACTTTTCTATGACTTCACTTTCAGGACATCAAATTGGACTAGGTTTAATGTTTAAACGATAAAATCGGTTGAAGAAAAGAGGTGGTCTTACACTTTAGCAAAATTGCTTACTAATTGATGTCCCGAATCAAATTCGACTAGGTTAAATGTAGAAACGAAAAAATCGGTTGAAGAAAAGGGGTGGTATTGCACTCTGGTCTACTTCCCAAGCACAGATATCAAATTGGTATAGGCTTAAACGTCGTAAAGAATCTTCGACCTATCGGGACAGGAGGATTTTGTTACTTTTTTTTGTAAAAGGAAATCACATCAAACAAACGGTGTGCTTAACTGTCGTCCCTGCCTTTGAAACAAGGCAATCACAAAGCAAATGTATAGGGAAATTTGACCTTGAAAGTTTTCGTGAATTTTCACTATTTAGTGATTGAAAATGAAATTTGTAATAAACACAACATGACTGCTAAATCTATTATGAATCGATTGGTATTCAAATTATCAAAATTCATTCATGATAACGCTATTAGCGTTTAAAAACTTTCATTTTTTCGTGACGCTTGCATTTTTTGATTTTTTGGAATGACACCTCATCTCAAATCTTGCCGTAAGACGTAGAATGACTACCTCAAAAAGTTGAAAATAATTCGGTCTTCCGGGGACCGAATGTCAATTCCAGATTTCATATTCTACTAAGACGCTCCAAAAACTTCAGTTCGTTTATTAGTAAATATGAAGTTCCCCAAGGAAGTAACATGGGGTCTTCATCCTTCATTTTATTTTTGAACGGATCGGCTATAAAACTTGTAACACATGGCAAACTCTGGGTGGCTAGCTAGGTAGCAAGGAAGGAAGTCGGATGAGCGTCAAGTAAAAGCAATAATCAGCAGAGAAACCAATAGAGACCTACGACTCCGAAGCGAAATCCGCATCCGTTGGAGGTGAACGATCGACGAGGATGTTCGAACAGCAGGTGTTTGGTTGGATTGGAGGACGGAGTTCCAAAAGGCTAACTGTAACTGTAAATGAAAGATTCTACATTCTCGGGACTCTCGAACTTTATCCAGCCAATGTTCGATTCTATGAAGAAACGACCTCCCTGGTACCTACTAGAGAATCGGACATCTCCGACCTCCGAGTGTCGTTTTGTATGAAAAGGAAGTCCCATCAGCCATCATTTAGACGGGAAAAGCAATCACTAATTAGCTCGAACTCTACCGAAAAAAGCGGGTATGAAATCACATCATCCATTAGTCTCGCGACATGATTTCCGATTCCACGCAGATTAAACCTGTTCCAGCGACGACGATCGACGGATCGATCGATCGACCGATCGATCGGCCGATGACGGTGGAGCTGAGAAACAAGTTTCCCACCACCACCACCGCACCAGTGTCGGCCGGACAGAACCATGACAGCAGGGTGGAAATAATTGGATCACATGGATACGCGATCATCACTGGCGTTGTTGAAAGAGCAGCTCGCTGCAAGAGAGATGAAGATAAGTGGATTGATGAGAATGTAAATAATGAGCGAGTCCTCCCATCGGACAACTGGCTGTTTGGCGCACTCTCTTTCTATCTTTCTTTCTCTCATTCTCTTATTCTTTTACCCGGTTTGCTTTGGTTTGGAACAATCACGGTTCGGAAATGATTGACTTGTGGGATGAGGAAGGAACAACGAAAGATCCACAATGATGACGATGATGAAATAATGTCTTCTTTTCCAACTGCTGCGCGCCGGTGTGTGCGTGCAAGCCCCTGTAATTAAAGCTGGTTTCGACGGTTGCCGAAATGACAGACAGGACACCGCGATGTGATGTAGCGGGTAGCGTTTTATGACTTGCGATTGAGTGGTGCGATTGAGTTCGTGTCGAGATCGGTTGGCGTTCCGATGAGGGTGAAAAAATCTACCGAAAACAAGCTGATAAAGATGTCATAAAAAACGAAGTTATACGTCTGGGTCCGAGATCTGAGTCGAAGCGGGATATCGTTCGCGTCAAATCCTCTTAAATCAATCGACCAAGCGCGGACGGATCAGATTCCACCGCTGACGAGTGGGCGTCGTTGGAACGCGGTGGCTCGTCGGCCAGAGTGCAAGTGTCAAACACGGCACCCCCTACTGAACCGTAGGTGTAAATATCAAACGTGGTCACCGCACCATGGGATATGAAAAAGGAGACTTTATAAATAATTAATAACTGGTGGGAAACGAGACCCTCGTGAGTACGACATTACAAATCTATTCATGTACCATTATACCCCTCGTTGGTGAGCAGAAGCGATGACTTACTCGTGATCAGCAAAAAAAAAAATGTGCAAAACAGAGAAGAGAAGGAACAAAGCGGACCTGCTAGTGCAAGGTGATGAGATTTCGCCTAGTATGTATGTTTTACAAATTGCTTCCTGACTCCCTTCTCCCGGCTAGATCACAGCACGGGGGGCTCCGGTGGCCACGTACCGACGCATCGACGTTCATTTTTTGTCTTCTCTTTGCGATATTATTAGTTAATGTGTTTAATTTACTTGTTACTACATTTTAGTTATCGTCATTGTCTTGGGTCGACATGGTGGGTTGAGCAGGCACGTGCTTGTGCGGAAGGTTGACCGAGAGACTACCTTGGTTAGCCGCAGCAACTATGGCTTCGCAGCCGGGTTATGCTAAAATAACCAGCCTCACCGCGCCGTGGTTTCCGAACACACCGGAGAATGTGTACTTTTTGCGCATTGAGGAGCTACGATGCAGTGATAGAACAGTATGTGCTTGGAAGTAGCGAAGCAATTGGGTGTCAACGCGATGGAACTGGCTTAGACAATGGTTACCAACATGGAAACGCACTTGGCTGCCGCCCCGTACAGACGATTTATCGTTCGTATGGAATGTGTGTACAACTGCTTTTCTGACTAGCGTTGAAATTTATTCGATCTCAAGCGTCAGTTCTTCACCGCATCCCGGCCCAATTGACCCGGACCGGCAGAGTTAAGCAAGCGTGAATATATGCGTCCTGTGGGGAGTGATACTTCACATCGCCTACTATGACTATCTGCAATAAATTAATAAAGTTTGCATTCCAGCCTTGCGCTCGCTCGCTCGCTCATTCGTATTGTATACTTACAAACCATGCCGCGGAATCGTTGTGTAGCGGCTGCAGTGCGAATAAAGCAAACAGTGCAAAATAGCGCTGCATGACTTGTCCGATCGAGCTAATTGTTTTCGGTGTAAGCAAACAACAAATCGTCTTTATAAATCATTGATGATGTGATGCATGAACAAAAGGTGGGGCAGAGCAGGCAGCGCCAGCCAGCGATATGTTCAGTGCAGTGTTGGCATGGAGCAGGCAAACAGCTGAGCTCTGGTAATGGAGTTCAGCATAAATTGCACAAAAGAGTACACTCAAAAAAATCAGCACGTCAAGTTTACGTGAAAACATAGGTAATTCTCATCCATCACACTTTTCATGTAACATTCACGTGAATTGTTGGTAACTCGCACTCATACTAACCAGTTTACGTGCGATCCCAGTAAATTTTATCAATTTTCCCATTAACTAGTACATGAAGTTCACGTAAGTTGCTGTACAAAAGTTTACATGATTTTTCAGGTGGATGCGACGTGTCGATTTTGTTGAGTGTAGCAAACCAGGATACATTGCAATTCCCTCACCACCGGCGCACAGTGGTCCAATAGTTTCCTAGTGTCTTTTGGTTTCATTTGATCGTTTTTGGTCTTCAGCACTTATGTTCGTTTGAATATCCCCCCTAATATAAAAGTGTCAAAAGTTAGTCATCGCTTACTATAATAAAAATAAAAAAATATCTTTTTTCTGTTGGGAAATATAGACATAGTTTCTTCGGCAAAATTATAAATAATATAAAAACAAGCAACTTTAAGGAAGAAATAAAATTTCTATCTTTATCCAGTGCTGAACTATAGAGCATATTCTTTGAAACTTCTTTAAAAATTAGTTTTTCATACTTAGCTTTTGTTAGTTGCATTTTACAAGAGTACATTGTTCTATGCAATTATTGAAGCACTTAAAACATACGTTTTTGCAAAAAAACCGCAAATCTGTTGGATCTTAACTTGCTAAGCTATCGAATATTCAAGCTTAAAATTTCTATATCTTCACGAGCCTATGGGTTAAAATGGGGCAAGTGGATTTATGACATCAGTGCTTCATCTTAAAGCTTAGGTCGAGCACTATAAACTTGTATAGGTGCCGCTCGTCCCCAACCACCCAAATGAAAGTACGACAAGCATACGTTTTATGTGTTTCGCGTACGCTATAGGCTCGATACACGTCCACTTTTCAGTGTTAGTAGATAAACACATGGTTTCTTCGGCAAAGTTATAGAAAATATAAAGGCAAACAACTTTGCTAAAGTAATGATATTTCTATCTTTATCGAGTGCAGTGCTATAGGGATTTTTTTTAATTGTTTAAAAATAAGTTATTCATACTTAGCTTACGTTGGTTGCGTTCTACAGGAATATAGAACTCTAGGGGATTATTGAAGGACTCAAAACACACTCAAATCTCTGGGACCTTTCGTTACTAAGTTATCGCTTTTCGCTCGTGAAGCTGAGGAAAAATAAAGCTTAAATAGGCGATAACTTTGTAGGGAAAACTTCTAGTGATTTGCAAGCTTCTGCAAAAACGTATGTTTTGAGTCCATCAATAATTGCCTAGAACTATATATTCTTGTAAAGTGCAACCAACATAAGCCAAGTATGAAAAACTTATCTTTAAAGAATTTCCAAAGAAAATGCGCCATAGCTCTACACTCGATAGAAATAGAAGTGTCATTTCTGTAGCAAAGTTGTTTGCCGTCATGGTTGCTTTAACTTTATCGAAGAAACCATGTGTCTATCTACTAACACCGAAAAGTGGACGTGTATCGAGCCTGTAGCGAACGCGCAAAACATAAAACGTATACTTGCCGTACTCTTATTTGGGTGGCTGGGGACAAACGGCACATATACAAGTTTATAGTACTCGACCTAAGCTTTAAGGTGAAGCCCTGATTTCATAAATCCACTTGCCCCATTTTACTACATAGGCTCGTGAAGTTATGTAAATTTAAAGTTTGAATATGTGATTACTAAGCAAGTTAAGGTCCAAGAGATTTGTGGTCTTCTGCAAAAGTGTGTGTTTTGAGCGCTTCAATAATTACCTAGAACAATGTACTCTTGTAAAATGCAACTGACAAAAACTAAGTATGAAAAATTTATTTTTAAAGAATTTTCAAAGAATATTACAACTGAGCATCTTACACACGTATCCTATCTAGATACCTAATTACCTAGTTGTAAGATTTAGCGGGCGATATTAGAAAGTATATACAGTATTCTGAAAAACCGCCTTTTGATCCGAGGGTCCTAGGGCTAAATCAACACCAACAACACGAACGGCTGGTGGAGGACGTCGAGGGTATCGGCGGTATTCCCTCCCTCCCTTCGACAACGACCGCTGGATGACAACGAGAGTCACAACTGAACTGCCGATTCTCGCTGATTCGAAAACGACCGCTGTAGGACGCTAAGGTCCCCGGCGGCACCCCATTCTTTATCAATGAACCAAGAGAGCACCGGTGATAGTCCCAATCCCAACTGTAATGACCGACCGTAAAAGACTTTGGGAGTCACAGCAGCACTTCGTAGCATTGAAACGGTTGCTGGAGGACGTTGAGAGTCTAGGCGGAATAACCTGCTTCAATGATGTTCGCTGGAGGAGGTCGAGGGTCTTAGAGGCGACACCTACTGGTCAAGAACGTCTGGTCAAGAACGGCGAGAGTCCCTTTGGGCCTCCCAACTGTATCGAGCGACTTCAAAAGGACTTTGAGAGTCCCGGCAGCGCTTCGTAGCATATGAACGACCGCTGGATGGATGCCATCGAGAGTCCCAGCGGCTCCCCTTCGACGACGACCACTGTAGGTGTTGCAAAAAATGAGACTTTGTCGAAATTCATAAATTAATTGAAGTTTTGGATGAATAAAGTATGTCAATACAATTTTCATTTTGCTATATTATTTCAAGCGCCACCGGGACTCTCGACGTTCTCGATCAGCCGTTTATCTGCTACGAAGCGCTGTTTGGTCTCTTAAAGTCCTTTAACGGTCCTTTTCTTAAGTAATTTTTGTTAAAACTGCGGCGCTGCCGCGATCCTCATCGTCCTTGAGCGATCTCAGTTGAAGTAAAGGGCGCCGTTAGAATCTACAATGTTCTCCAGCAGTTATTGTCGAAGTAAGGGCGGCACCAGTTTTCTTAATATCCTACAGCGGTCGTTGTCGACGAAGCGGAGCCGCTGGGACTCTCGTTTGCATCTATCCAGTGGTCGTTCATATGCTACGAAGCGCTGCCGGGAATCTTAAAGTCCTTTTGCGGTCGGTCGGCGCTGTTGGGAGCCCCAAAGGGACTCTCGCCGTTTTTACCCAGACTTCGTTGAAGTAGGGATCGCTTCTAAGACTCTCGACCTCCTCCAGTGGACGTCATTGAAGCAAGTTGGTCCGTCGATACTCTCAACGTGCTCCAGTATCCGTTCTTATGTTACGAAGCGCTGCTGCCTGTGACTCTCAGTCTTTTACTGTCGGTCATTACAGTTGGGATTGGGACCATCATCGGTGCTATCCCGGTTCATTGATAAAGAAGGGGGTGCCGCCGGGGCCCTTAGCGTTCTACAGCGGGTTCCGTTGTGACTCTGGTTGCCATCTAGCGGTCGTTTTCGAAGTAGGGAATGCCGCCGAGACCCTCGACGTCCTCCAGCAGCCGGTCGTGTTGTTGGTGTTGATTTAGCCTTAGGACCCTCGGATCAAAAGGCGGCTTTTCAGGATACTGTATATACTTTCTAACATCGCCCGCTTAAGGCGGAACCGAAAGTGGCTAACGTTATTGTGTTAGTGCGACAAACACTGTACTGTACATCTCATGTGTTCGTTAAAAACCTAAACGTTTATTTGAATATTGCATTAGTATTGGTAATATATGTCAAATAGTGGAGCTTGCAAACATAAACAGCTGATCCGCAGCCAACCGCACTGACTACAAACATCCCGAAAAAGGGTTTGTTTTCTTTATCAAGGCATTCCGATTCAATCAAAATTAACAGCAGCAACTGAATAATGCGTAGGATCACTAGGATGCTTAATTAATCCGCTTGCATCGGATTGCGTTTTTGGTTCCTGCGTTTGCGTTTTGTTTGTTTATTTCACTCTAAGCTCATCGATGCGGCGAAAGTTGAAAGCTCTTTAAAAGCTCATTGATGTGACGAAAGTTTGATACTGTGTTGCTGCTTTTTCCGAAATCGCTAGTTCAACGAAATATGTGCGCAACCAAATATCTATTAACTAATTCCAGATTATACGTTTTATGAACACTTAATGATCTATATGATCAATTAAATTTATTTTCCATTAGCAATTATGTTTTGCTGAGCGTTTAATGAGACATAGCAGATCGATAAATTGAATTACAAATTTTAGGACATTATAACAGCGCTGGAAGCACTGATTACGTGGCGAAAGCGTGCTCTGCCAATACAGATGCATTTTTAAGGCGCAAAACAATACATGCTTCGAATGGTAGCCATTTATCCAGCCATCTTTGAGCCACTTTCGGTTTCCCCTTAATCTTACAACTAGGTAATTAGGTATCTAGATAGGAAACGTGTGCAAGATGGTCAGTTGTAATATTAGGTGAGTGATATATTTGAAAAGCAAATTTTGACTAACGCTTCACGATTGAATATAAAACAAGTGGTGTTGAGCTGGACAATGTGGGTTATTGCTAAGGTCACTTTAAGGACCCCTAAAGTGAGAAAAAAATCATTTTTTATTCATGATTGTACGTGGACACCCGTCCAAAATTAGCCAAACAGTTTTTTTGCAATAAGGCCGTTACAAATATGTTAAAAAGTTTTTGTCCCTCCGGTCTTGGGCCACTGGAGGGGGGGGGGGGGCGAAAAAAACAAAGAGAATTTTTTAATCGAGAAAAAAAAATGAATTTTAAGCATTTTTACTTAAAGCTTAAACGTGAAAACCAAATCTATTCTTGCTTTTAATATATACGTTGTTATTTTTCATGCAAAAATCTATAAAAAAAAAACAAAAAGGAAGGAAAACTTTTTTGGCCGATTTTCGAAAATTCAACTGTGTGAATTTCCATTTCTATTTCGTGCTAGATGCGTTGACTCAACTCGTACACTCATTTTTCGAGTTTTTTCAGGCTGTAGAGCCCACAGACAATTAATTTTATAAAAAAAAATTCAATTCATGTCCTACAAATTATTTTGTTGCCCACCGATTTTTCAAGCCAATTTCCAAGGGGTGGGCGACAAAAACTTTAAGGCTGTGAACCATTTCGCGAAATTTTTTACTTTTTGGTTAAAATTTGACAGTTCGATGGTTTTCCGAAAATAACCCTGCTCGGGAGCATGGTTAGTTTTAACCAAGTTCTGTGAGCCAATGAGATATGCACAGGTGAGGAAGAGAGCTTCGACAAGTTTCACTGATTTTTCGTTAGATTTTTTTACATTGGTATGGATGCTTATCGCATTATAAATTTGTTCAAACAACCCGGGTTGAAATGAGATGAATTTTATCTATCAAATAAAAGCAAATGAACATCAAAAATTCCTCCGATTTTAACTCGGACAGAAAAAACAATATTTTCATCCTCACCTTATATGCTCTCATTGAGCAAAAAAACTATCAATCCGTCAAATATGAAATGGTTCACATTCTGAACTGATTTTAACCACTCAAGAAAAAATAACCATCGAACTGTCAAATTTTAACCAAAAAGTTAAAAATTTCGCGAAATGGTTCACAGCCTAAAAATGATTTGCAATGGCCTAACTTGAAATTTTGGGGGTGTGGGGAAGATGTCAAATGTGTTTTTATTATGTACTAGGTGCGACTAATAACGTACACTAGGTCGCTTGCAAAGTATGTTAAAATTTTCTTTTTGTCACACCTTGTTATTTACAACTTTGCCGAAGAAACTATGATTATATTTCTTAACACAAAAAAGTTATTTTTTTATTTTTATTATAGTAAGTGATGACTAGCTTTTAAACTTTTATATTAAGGGGGATATTCAACAAAATTGCTGAAGACCATCAATGGTAAAATGAAAGCAAAAGACGCACTAAGAAAAAAGTCCCACTTTTCGCCCTTTTGGACCACTGTGCGTCGCACAGTGGCGCACGTCTTTCGAAGCCTTGATTGAAAAGTACCACTTACAGGAAAATAATAAATTTTGTGTCTGTAAATTCTACAGTACAGTAGCACAAAAAATGAATGGATTTTTAGATTTGTTTAAATTTAGACTTTCGTTATTGACACAATAACCAGTGAGCCAGGGAGGAGCCAGGGTTAGGAGAATTCTTCTCAAAGATAAGATAACTGAGTCCCGTATGAACTGAAACCGAGAGATGATGGAAGAAGATTACTCACTTGCAAGCAGCTAATACAAAGGCTAATAGAATAGAATAGGTTTTTTTGAGATCGGATAATGACTGAGAATTAAAAATTTCTATACGACGCAAAAAGACATGATAGAATTATTCTACTGCATGACAATGCTCGGCCTCATGTCGCAAAAGTAATAAAAAAATAAAGCGCTCAAGTGGGATATTTTAGCGCAGCCGTCGTCTTCGGATATATAGCTCCTTCTGATTGCTGGTTGTTTTGACAATTGCCGCACGACTTAGTAGGTCTCCAGTTCACTTCATTCGAACATTGGCTCGAAAATTGGATCACCTCCTCACAAGTTACGTAACGCACTTGGTCCTCCTCCAGATGTGTTGCGTAATTTGTGAATGACCCCGTTCTTGGAAAACAAACCGTGCAAAAAAAAAAAAGACCGGAGTGTAATCTGTTGATTTAAAAATGATTTGTTTAAATGTTTGCTTTTTAAAAGTAAAATGGTACACCAAATCGCATCGACAATCGAGAAGCTATGCCGTAAACCAACTGCTTGCTGCTACCTGGATCCTGGACCGGCTAGTAGATGTGTAATTACTTTATTATTTTTCATCCCTTTTAACCACCGTTCCTGTGGCAGCAGTGCTACAGCACTGTTACAGACTGCCCGGACTGTGGCTTTCGAAGTCATGATAATATTTCTTAAACTCGTGTACGACTGTAACGTGTATCGTGCATCGAATTGCAAACCCATGGGAAGGTCAGTTTGCCAGGAAAATCGCCAGTAGGGACCGACGACGACCGTCCCAGGTTCCAGCCAAAAACCATCTGCCCCATCGCGTTTGGGAAGGTTTTCGACTGCGCTTCTTCGGCATCTAAGGTAAACAGCTTGCGGCCTTCTTAGGTATTCCCATGAATAACCGCGGCTCTCAAAATTGAACGGCTAGAATGAGAAATTATATCGAATCAGCCAGGGCCCGCCGTGGCCGGCTGCATTCGATCCTCTTTCTCGCGTATTCATTGTAAAGAAGAAATATAATACACGATATTATCGAAACATCGTTCGGTTATTTTCTTATAAATTTAGCTTTGTTTGTATATTGCATATACAGATGAACAACCAGACGGGGTTACATCGGTAGCCACATGACCGCCAGGATCGGAGCTGTTTGCATAATAACAAATAATAATCAGATCAGGACCCGTGGTTTTCCGGCAAGCCGCGCGCAGTAATATCACCTATTTCTTCGAGGCAAAATTTTATATTTAAAATTTCGAATTTGACTACATGTATGTCAACCCCTGGTAACGTTGCTGACGGTGCATCCTCACTGAGATCGGTCCGGAGATCGTCGTTTGTTTGCGTGTAAAATTTCACCAGCCGCAGATAAAATTGGAGAAGGCACAACCCAGTAGCAGTTAATTTTGTGAACAGACCCACTCACACACACACGCTCATTCAGCAGCAATCAGGAGGATGCCCAGGGCATCTAATTTCGACTGGTTGTACCGGCTGGGCTGGGCTGGGACCAGAAACGCAGTTGACGCGATTATTAAGAAATGAAGCCGAGCGAGAATAACAACGAAAAATTGAGAAACATTCGCGCGAAAATTGAGCCTACTACTTTGGGGATTCCTCTGCGCGGTAAGCGAAGATATAAATAATGAAAACATAAATTTTCGCAGGCTTGATTTCCGCGACAGGTTTAGTTTACGAAATGAACCTCTCGTTGGATGCGAAATAGAGACGAACTGAGTGTGACGCATAATGAATGTTTTGTAATTGGAAGCATAATTGTTTTGATTTGTTTATCCGAATGTCACGAAAAGGAGAGCAAGAATGAAAACAAAAATCCGACATAAAGCAAGAACAGCAAGCTTGCTTGCTGGCTGGTCATCCGATGCTCCACTTCCGTCGGCCGATTGGCGACGAGTTGCCAAAACAAGGCACGAAAAAAACGGTGGTACGACGCTTTCGAACTTTCCAACTTTTTTCGGCGCGGTACAGTCGCCCCACGGTTTTCGGATCGTCATTATGATGATAACTCGAGGACTAAACAACGCATTGAAACAAACCTGGTTGTTTTGTTGGCAGACGTTTGGAGTACACTTTTATGTTTTTTGAGTTTTGAAAGCAAAACATAGTCCGACAAAGAAAAGATTTTTTAAAAAAGAAATCCGCAATTGAAAAATGCGAAGCGTTTAATTCCATATAGCGTGGATCTAGTAAGGCAATCTATTTAAATACAACGACTACGAACAACCAAGAAATTTGGAAAATTTGGCATTAACAAAGGTAACGACAGGCGATAGGGTGCTCCTCGAGCCGCTAGAACCCCGAAAGAACGGCATCGTGGCACTACAAGAGATCTGTTGCAAAGGCGAGAAGATGTGGAAGATCCGTGGCGGGAAGGCCCAGTTTTGCCAGAGCGGCGGAGCTGACAATGAGTTTTGAACGGACTCTGTAGTGTCGGGCAGAATGCAGGATTACGTGATGAAATTGAAAGCGATCAAGGATAGGATGCGTCTGTTCAGGATAAAAGGCCCTTTTTGTGTTTTTATCTACTGGTATATGACTCTATACTTAGTCAGGACGTAAATAATTTTGTAAGGGATGGAATTGTTTTATGCGAAGAATGATAATGGAATTGACTGGAAAATTTCGATATAGATCAAAAATTGAGTTGTGCGGTTTGAGCTCGCACCTACGCTCTTTCGGTTGTTACCCGAATGTGTTACTCACTAAATTATATATAACGGGCGGCAGTATTTCAGCGTGTAAAACATTCAGGGACCAACCAAAAGTGCATGGGTGCGAGCCCCACCTCCAATTGCATAATCCAATATATTTTTAATCTATGCCGCAATTTTCCAATCAACTCGAAGAATCATTCTTCGCATCAGACACTTCCTCCCTTTCCAAAATAAAAGGCTTTTACATTTCTCCAATTACATTACAGCATCAAAGATGGGGGAGCGTTTGGTGAGGAAGAATGGTAGACTGGATGAAACTGCGAAACTTCGATGTGAGACTAAACATATATTGCGTAGTTCAATTACTGAGTGGGACTCTAACTCACACTCTTTCGATTTGTGCCCAAATGTTTTGACAATTAAACTATCAGTACGCTACACCCTATATTAGATAATCTTACATTTAGTTTCGATCATTCCAGTCTAACCAATCGTACGAACACACCATACGCTCCAACCGCCGACGGTAATTATTTTTATATGATTGCCCTTTCTGGAATGATCGAAACTAGATGTGAGATATTCTAATATAGGGTGTCGCGTACTAATAGTTTAATTGTCAAAACATTTGGGCGCAGACCGAAAGAGTGTGGGTTACCCAAGTAGCACACCTTTAGCAATTCAAGTTGCACTAACTTATTTACAATTGGAATTAGCCGTATTTCGCTTGTTACAACTGTTTTCTAACAACTGTGCTAGTAGGATAGTATCCCACTCAGTAATTGAACTACGCAATATCTGTTTGACCTCACGTTGAAGTTTCGCAATATCATTCAGTCTGCCATTCTTCCTCACTAAACGCTCCTCCACCTTTAATAAAAAGATTAATTACGTTGGACCGCGACAGAGTTAAAGTCAAGTAAAACAGTAAAAAAATTACAGTATCTTCAATATGCAGTACTAGCACGCGTTCTACGCGCAACTACGACGGATGTTCACTACGGGATATCAAGATCATCATCGAGGATAAACCAGTTGACCACGACCATGAAAAGTGCCGGTTGGAGGATATAGATCTTGAAGGAGCGGCACTATATTTAACAAAGGTAGTCACTCCGCGGCTGCAAGCTGCTTCAACGTTATTAGTAAAAACTTTCGGATAACGGACGTTTCACAAAGGTCCGATACTAACATTCTAAGTAACAATTTTAAGTTTTATTACCCTCCACTAGTGGTTTTCATGATTTCATAAAACCTCTAATAAAACTATGAGCTCCACCAGAATTTTCTGATAACCGGTATTTGGCCTTCCGACCAAATGATCCACTCTTCAGAACGATCTTACAACCTCTATAAGAATCAGGTCATAAGCTGAAGTAGTCGTAACACGCTCCGCTGAAAGCAGCAATATAACCGATTATGCTTTTTGCTACTAGAAAGCTACCATAATTTAACTAAGTTTTTCGCTACAAAGTTTTAAAGCAAGCTGTATCTGTGGTAAAAACCTTAGGTAGTTCGCCAGCTTTGTTAACTTGATAATACGTCTGTGAGTAAACAAGTTGAAGTTTTACTGTCACATCTTCCTAATCTATTGGTTTATAGCGACCATAATAAAATATCTCATTAAATAATTAATAAATTTTCAGCAGTGATGGTCGGTTTGCAGCATATGCGCATTAAATTTTATTGTGCATATTGATAGTAATAGACGGATAAAATCAATGCGCCATTAAAATTTTGCAATTTTCGAAAACTTCGTTTTAACAAAATAAATATACACTCAAGTCGCTTTTTACGCGAATGATACGTTCTGCGTAAATCAAAATCGCGTAAAAAACCGCGTAAATTCCGAAATTCGCGTAAAAAACGCGTAAATTCCGAAATTCACGTTAAAAAACCGCGTTAATTTGAGCACATCCGCGTAAATTCCGAAATTCGCGTAAAAAACGAGTAAATTCCGAAATTCGCCTTAAGAAAACCGCGTAAATTCCAACATTTGCTTAAAAATAGTCGCATAAAAAACAAACCGCGTAAAGAGCGATTTCAGTGTATTCAGTTCAGCGTGACAGCATATGAACAGTTTTTTACGGTGATAATGCATAACGTTTTAAGAGACATAATGTGTGTGTGTGTGTAAGAGAGAGAGAGAGAGAGAGAGAGAGAGAGAGAGAGAAGAGTGAAATTAGGGACAGTGAAGGAAGAGAGTGAAAGTGAAGTGAGAGAAAGTGAAGCGAGAAGGACAGAGGTGATATTTACCCTTATTATTTTTCTAAGAATTTTTGTTTTCCTGCGCTTGCTTTTCCCGTTTAATTTTTGGTGAATTCTTTCAATAGCCGATCCATCGCAAATTTCCACAGGATCCAATACTTTTTTTTTGGCAAACCAGGTCTTTTGACTGACGACTTCTATTTCCCCTTTGAATGAATTGCGTAAATAAAAAACTTCGAATGAAGAGTTACGTTGTGTAAGAAATATCTGGGAGGACAGCAGTGCTTAGTGCTTGGAGGGGATTGATTAATTTGGCTTATTTGTGCCCAAATCCTCTGTGCGCTATTTTCGCCGGGTTCCTGCAGTAGTTTTCGTTCTAAAAGAGCATAAAGCTAGAATATCACACTGACCGTCTGCGAACATCAACGGCAACGTATCGTAATCGAACGTCAGTGATGGTCGCAAGCATTTTCAATGAGCGCATTGACGCATTGACCCGAGTGCCATGACGTTCCGGACGCGTGTGAATGCGCGCATTGAAAATGCATGCGACCATCACTGACGTTCCGTTACGATACGTTGCCGATGATGCTCGCTGACGGTCCGTGTGATTCCAGCTTAAGGTGAAGGTCGTCAGAGTCCAGTTGCGTTTTTAGTGATGTCAGTACTTTCACGACGAGAACAGAGTTGATAGTAGGTAATAATCTGTTATGAACAATTATGAAATGTAGAATGGCGTATCTATTTTTGCTGTTGAACGAGATCCGACAGTAATTCTATTACATAAAATGCTGTTTACGACGAGTGTTATTATCAGTGAATTTTATACGTTAATTTAATAGCGAAAATTATTGGTCAATTTCATGCTCAACGTAAATATAGCATCACTCCACATACACCCGTTTCCTTGGTAACGTACAACAACGACGGTCGCGGATTCGGGATTGCAATCAAAACGAAGTAAAGTTTTTCAAATCAATTCAAGTGAACAGTTTGGGCAAAATCATTATATCTCAGCAAATAACTGTTTGGGTGGTAAATTAAAGTTTTTTGTGTCTCAAGTCAAGTTTTGCAGGTGATGTGACGACTGGAACGGCCGAAAAAAATTAATGAAAAATCGACGGTGAAAAAGTGAAAATATAGTGATGAATTTTAATTGGACAGAAATCTCAGTATTTAGTAATAAAAAAAGTAATAGAAACTATAAAATGCAATGTTTGGTGCTTCGAGTTGCAAGATCTTATTACGATTAGCAGGTTAGTTGAACTAATTCTATTTTTTTGTGATGGTTTCCCGAGTCTATAGGAGTATTTTGATACACTGAAGAAGGGAAGGGAAGGGTGATTCGGTGCCATGCTGACTGCCATAAATGGACTCTGACGACCTTGTCGTTACCACTGCTCAAAATTTGATGACGAGGGTGAGGCCAAAGGTGCGGGAGTTTTGGTTGGGAGAAGAGGCGTCATAATGTACCCTGAAGTAGTAGTTTATTTCAAGAAAGCTTGAAGAGAACGGTCTTAAGGATTCGACTGTCCAAACGTTTAATCGTTTGTCACGAAACGAAGGAACGATAAAAAAATGGCCCCATTTAAATGACAGGAACCCGCAATTGAGGTATTTCGCTTTATTTTGTACTTTGTCTTAATATTTTTGTTATTGCAACAAATGCTAAATGTCATAAATTTTTATGAAATATTCAACACGAAGTACACCTCAGCTGATTCATAGCAGTGGGGCGGCTGTAGCATAGCTGCAATTAGCCGCCGCCTGCCTATAGTGCTCGAGCGATAAGAACATGATGTCGAATCCGTCAACACTAAAGGTTATCGCTGTAAACATTCTACATGCGTGGATTTGCTAAGGATGAATATTTTGCAAGCTCATAATTCCCGTAGCGATAATCGCTATTGCTGGGTTCTCAGGCATTTTTCTTTGTGTTCCTTGCATTCAATGCCACGAAATTTCACATAATTAGGTATTCGACCGACATCGTTCGACATCCACATAGATTACTGTACGTGTTCTGCAACATTAGAGCTAAACTAATTATGTTCAGTACTTTAAAATTCCAACAAAACATTGCACCTGCAGGCGGGGATATTTCTGGTCATAAATTTTCACCCCCCAGATCTCTGGCCTACCTACGCGGGTGGGGTGGCGCGCTACAAGTAGTGTATGACACCTGTCTCACCACGGTTGTTAGGCTAACCTGTTGATGGTACAACAATTAAGGCACCTTTTTTCGCGCACCCATTTCACCTCGACTCTGGATGGTACAGAGGAGGCCAATTAGATGCACATTCAGAGACCTATCATTAAACCAGGTTCTACTACTGTTATTAGTTAAACGGAGGCGGGGGCAAAACGGACAATTTCACAACAATGTAATAACATAAAGCATTCATTAAATCAGTCGTGTAGTCGTCGGCCAATCAAGATTCACCGGGACCCGAGCATGCTAATGAAGGGAAGCGTCAACAAGAGTGCTAGGAAAGCCACTGATCGGCTCATTTAACATAAGCGAGCACGAAAGCATCAAATCATGCAAACGAATTCACGCTGTTGACGGTGATCGCTGCGTAACGTGGCATAGCTGCGGAATGTTTCTCGAATATTTGCACATCTGAATAGTAGTGCTGCCAGATCGGTGGTTTCATCCGGTCAGGTGCATCGGAGAGGTAAAACTGCATTATGTTCCTGTGTCCGGAGCTGCATATAAAGTCATAAAGCTCCAAGACAAGGTCGTGTTCGGCTTTTGTAGGCTAATTACATAATTACCTTCCCGGTTAATCACCGATAACCACCCTCGGCCGGCCGACGGCAGTGTCGGGCAATTATGTCTAAATTACCGTTTTATGGCCCCTCCGCGCTAGCTGGTAAAAACAGCCATCTCTGTTGTTGCGATTTACACTTTAGGTTTTATGCTTGCTCACTCACTTGCCGAGCTATGTTATGCATGTTCTAATTTGCGGTCATACGCAATGCGGCGTGAAATTGAAAGATTACACTGAATATAGGTAGTAGTCGAGCCCGAGGGGGCGGAGCTTTGTTGTTTTGTTGCGGGTGTGAGTATGGGCTATAACGGATTGTTTTAAACATAGCTTTGTTTTTTATTAGCGATTTGATGCACTGCGGGAAGGCGGGCTGAAGGAAAATGTAAACAAAGTTTACTATCAAGGCAAAGCCTATGAATGTAGGACATGTGTAGCTTGTTGTTGATAGCAAAAGTATCGAGAAAATATTTATTCAAAAGGTGGCTAAAGCTGGACGGGCTGATACGATGGGCCGGGCATGTTGCAAGAATGCCGAACAACTACCCTGTAAAGATGGTGTTCGCTCCAAATCCGATAGGAACAAGTCGACCAGGAGCGCAGCGAGCGAGATGGTTAGACCAGGTGGAGAGTACGCGGCGTCCAAAGAATTGGAGAGTGGTAGCCCACAACCGAGTAAAAAATTCAACTGAACCTTCGCAATAATCCAAAAAAAATTCTGGCACTACATTAACCAGCAACAAAATGAAAACGACTTACCCACTATTATGAATCTTGGAAGTGTTGAAGCAACAACTACTCACGACATATGTGAGCTTTTCCGCAAAAAGTTTAGTGCTGTTTTCGCTAGTGAAACCCTCGACGACCAACAAGTCTAGAATGCTGTGCGCAACGTTCCGTGTATGGCAACTGTTGGGTCATTTCTAACTTTAACGACTCAAAATGTACTCAATGCGTGCTTGAAACTGAATAGCTCAACAAATCCTGGTCCTGACGGGATTCCTTCAATCATACTGAAGAAGTGTGGTTTGGCTCTTTGTACTCGACTGGTCCGCATTTTCAACATATCCGCATGGATTTTCCCTACCGCATGGAAAATTTCATATGTCTTTCCAGTCTATAAAAAAGATCCAAAACAAATCGTTTCAAACTATCGTGAAATAGTATCACTCTGTGCCATTGCAAAGCTTTTCGAGCTGGTTGTTCTGAAATTTCTTACTTATAATTTCTCTAGCTACATTGATAAAAGTCAGTACGGTTTCGTATCCAAACGGTCAACCTGTACTAACCTGATTTCCTACACATCCTTCATTGCACGCTCAATGCAAAAACATCTTCAGGTCGACGCAATCTATACGGATTTCGACAAAATAAATCATCAGATTGCCGTCTCGAAACTTCAGCGGCTTGGATTAAGCGGCAATATCCTCAACTGGTTTGAATCATACCTTACCGGTAGGACTATGTCCGTTAAAATTGAAAATACTATTTCTCTGCCCTTTTCTGTCACATCTGGTGTGCCACAGGGATGTCATCTAGGTCCTTACATTTTGCTGCTGTACCTTAATGACATTCATCTTACCCTTAAACGCATGAAATTATCGTATGCCGATGATTTCAAACTATTCTCCATAATTAAGAATATCTTGGACACCCAATTTTTACAATCGCAGTTGGAGATCTTTGCTGATTGGTGCAATATCAGAATGGTGTTAAATGCTTCAAAGTGCTCTTGTATCTTCTTTACACGCAAACGATCAGTCGTATCATTTGATTATAAAATCTCGGACATTGTTCTTATGCAGGAAAACGTTGTCAAAGACTTAGGAGTTTTATTAGATTCAAAATTGACATTTAAGAATCACATAGCTTTTATCTGTTCTAAAGCTTCCAAAAATCTTGGTTTCTTATTCAGAGTCACTAAACAGTTTACGAGCATTCCATGTTTAAAAATTTTGAACTGTTCTTTAGGGCGATCTGTAGAAGAGTATGCTTTAAATGTATGGGCACCGTACTATCAAAATAGCGTTCAACGGATTGAGGCTATTCAACGTAAATTTGTGCATTTCGCTCTACGACTTCTACCTTGGAATGATCACCTAAATCTTCCAAGTTATGAAGATCGGTGTACGTAATACGTAATACGTTTCTAAAAGGTGTAAATATCGTATGTCGCTTTACTTGCTTTAAAAATTGATTTTAAACATAAATTTTACCGTTTTTACAAGTATTTCTTTCCGTAAATAAGCACTTACTGGCAGCTAAGGTTAGCACCGTTTGAAGCTGCCAGTAGGTGCTGATTTACGGAAAAAATTACTTGTAAAAACGGTAAAATTTATGTTTCAAATCAATTTTTAAGGCAAATAAAGCAACATACGATATTTACACCTTCTAGACAGATACGTATTTTGATAGTGTCAAAAAGTTTGTGGAACATGTCAAACCTGTTAGATGAGTTTTTGTGTGCAAAAAGTTTAATAAACTGATTTTACGGGGGTCACGACTGAAAGTCAATTATATCTCGCAAACCATATCATACAGATACTTAATATCTTCGGCAAAGTTTCATGAAATTCAAAGTTCTACAACTTTGCCGAACATTTGAACATGCTATCTAGTTCCTATAAAAAGTTAATTTTTTCAAATTTGTTACCCCTTATTATCTAATTGTATGAAAATAACATCAGATGCAGAATACTTTTTTAAGAAACTTCCGAAGACACCTAAGATCAAAAACGTCAGGAAAAGCGAGGACAGACTTTTGATCGCCTGTTTCCAGTTCCCACTGTGAGTCGGTATTTTTAATGCCAGCTGCCAAGCGATCACAGCTTTCCGTGGCAAATTAGCGGGGTTCAAATTAAAAAGTGTGCAGATTCGAAACGTCCAAACGAACGGGGGTCCACGGTAGTAGGAAAAAACCACTATTACATGACTAGTTTTATTTTTTTTCATTTACAGATTATACCTTAAGTATAGTAAACAAAGACGTAGTCTTATACATCAAAATTCCCTGCGGTCCGATAATTAGGACAACACAAGAAAGACACACCAACTGATGTCCACAATACACCGTAAGGCGTAAGTGCCGTAAAAAGGCATCGATCCAGCAACAAAGAAACGAGGTAAATATCTCTGAAACTTTACTTTAGATTGAATAATTATGCTAATTGTTCCGGTGTGGTTAGCTAGCTGGCGAAAATTAAAAGATTTTACAAAATACAAAACGATGGGTCCGGTCCGTTCGTCCGTCCGTCCGGCCGGCCGTCCGTTCGCCGCTTCAGCGAACATTCCACAGCTGTTGGGTGGGGTTGAGAAGCATGTGCAGGACGACGGAGGGGACCCGGTTAGTTCGGCGCAAAAGGTAATTTAATCTGCGCGCACTCATCATCATCATCATCATCAGCAGCAGCAGCAGCAGCAGCAGCACCAGCACTCTTCGGTTCAATTTTCGCTTCATTGACCAAAACAGCAGCGCAGCACAGTCCCTCTCGGCCACCACGGTACGGCTACGGTCAGTACCTACCTACCTACCTACGGTACGGACTTGTTGAGCGGGAACATCAGCGTGGTCGTCGTGAGTGAAGATTTGTGTTCAAAATTTTATCTCCCGTTTATTCTACCTTGCTGCATTTGGTTCCCTCTATGTCTGCTTCTGTTCTCTGGGGTATTGTGTGGTTAATTAACACCATGAATATTTAAGCAGGCTCAAGCCGTTTGCCAACTCGCAGCTAATATATCAATTACGGCCAATCTTTCTACCCTGTGGGAAGTCTGGAATCGGGTCGCCGATGAACACGCGGGCCGATATTACAAGTATAGCCGTCGTGTAATAACCTTCGCTGTTGTGCTCTGATTCGTGATTGTCCACGGAGCCTGGATCCAGTTCACTGGACTGGATCCAGTTTGTGTCCGCGGCTGAGCAAGAGTGGGTGTATCCACTTCGAAGGAAACTTCAAATCCGCATTAATGCAAAATGATGCTGGGAAGTAGGTACCACTGACTGGCGGCCGCAACCAAAACAAGCTGAGCGATTCTGAGTGAAGCAGGAAAAAGAAATAATAATAAAAAAACAACAAGCTTGACCCAGCATCTAGAAGGCTTTGATACATTATTCCTTTTAATAAGTTTAAAAGTCCCAGCGTGCAATGAACGCTCCCAGCCTCAATCTGTGCTGAGGTGAGAGTAGGTGAAAAAAGCATTAACCTGGCAAAGCAAGCAAGCAAGCAGGTGGAGTGAGGCGCGGCGGCACGGATGCGGTCAGCGAAATAAGCTAAAATAATAAATGCGCTCTCGAATAAATTTAATTTGCATATACGAGTTAATCAATTTAAATAAGTTGTTGAGAATTGAAAATTGAGATATTCATCTCTCTCGCTTTTTCATTTGCCTCTTTTAGCTGTCTGAGATTTTATTTTTTTTTTCGGTTGAATTCTTCTGTTTCTTCTTCGCACTCTGAGCAGAGAGAGAGAGAGGAAATTCATGCAAACGCACAAAACAAACTGTGTGTAGGAACGTAAGGTTTACTTTTGTTGGCTCACTGACTGGTGGTTTGAAGCTGTCGTCCTCTTTCATTACAATGTATGTATAACTTAAGGTGCTCTTATTGCTACTGCTTGTTTCCTCAAACGATTACTTCGCGGGGCTGTAGTTCGTTGCTTCTCTACGGAGATGTTAATTTAAAAGTCAAATGTCTAGCCCATTCAATATTACATCGGTTTGCTCTCGTAGTAACGATTCAACTCTATTTGCTGCTTCATAAACGTGCAGGTGTGTTCAGTTTTATCCCCCGGAGTTCAGTGATTGGTGATATTCTTTATGTTTCAGACGAAGAATCAAAGTTTTTCGCTGTTGCGGAGTCAAAAACGGCTAGTAATTCGCATCTATAATGATTTGGTGGGGAGTGACCCACGATGGGGTAGTAACCGAGATACATTTTTACAGAAATAAGGAGTGAAAAGATCGACCAAAGTATATAATTTGAACATTGGAAGGCAGCCAATGTGAAATTTCTTCACCAAACAATGTTATCTAGCAAGCCTTCCACTTTTCAGCACCGGCAACAGCATTAGCACTCAAGGCAGAAACGCCCCAATCGTAGCTTAAAAACAATGCTCCGGATTTTATATCAACAGGAGATTGGCAACAAGAGTGCAATAAAACTCAAACTGCTACTTGGAAGCGCTTATTATTGATCAAATCATTCGATGAAAACATTATAATAGGACAAAGAATCATCTATAGTTGTTCGAACATTAAAACTTGTAGGGCTACTATTGTAACAGAAGCATTGTTCCTTAGCAATTGGGTAAACAGAAAGTGTGTTCGTGGTTTTAGGTGCATGCGTTGCTAAAACGAGATTTATAAAAGCTTTTCTTTGGACAGGTATCTCGACTCATCATAATCTATTAATACAGACATGTAAAACAGAAATGGTATCAAAACTGTTCAGTGACTGTGCTGGTTTTGTTTCCACGTTTTGAACGCGTCTCATTTACCTTTCGAAATCCAACAAAATTCAACTGCTCATCGAATTCAGTGTTTTTTGTGGATCACACGGAGTTTCCTAACGCAATTTATCACCAACTAGCTGAGTGCCCGATCTTACTCGAGCCCCTTTTTCCATCTGTTGCGCAACGAAAATTTTCTTAATGCTAGAAACAAAACCCTTTTTCTTCATTTGAATGTGTTTGCTCCCATTATCAGTTCCCCACCCCACTGTTGTCCCTTAGCCACCTTGTCCCCTAGTAAATCTATCTTCCTTTCGATAATCTCGATAAAGCGAAACAAAGCTTCCCGAAAAAAAATAACGATAGCACGAAGATAAAAATTATTATAACAGTAGGATACAAAATACAGTAAAAACAATTAAACTAATCGTCAGAAAAGATAACCAAACCATCAAACTTATTGTAGTCCACCATAACTTTCATGGTTTTAAGAGTACCATAAAAATGATGGGTTGTTAAGTATCTTAACAATAAAAAAACGCGTTTTTTTCGCGAACAAAAATTTTCATTTACAGTAAAAGTTAACGTTCTTTTATGGTGATTTTTTCAAACGAAATAACAAAATTTCTACTGCTTAAAATAAGAAACAAAAATATGAATAAAATTTGAATTTGAGACACTTTTACAATAAATTTACCATAAGTTTCAAAGTTCCCAATAAAAACTGTTGTAGACGCATTGTTTCTACTACAAAATGTAATGTAAATTTTTATTCGGGTTTTTTACGTTTTTGCACCTCGCCCTTGTCAATTACTGTCAATTATTCCCCCCTACATAAATCCCCTCTTATCATCCAGATACTTGTACAACTTCTATCGTTCCAAATGCAAAAGAAACGCACCCCCGGGCGTTCCGGAGTTATGGCGGGACATACATTGATACTTACGTTCCTCGACGCCTGCGTCTTATTTGCTTCCTCCAACCTCCCCTCTCTCTTCTGTCACGTAAAAAATTATGTATTTGTTTGCTCTCTGAAAATCCCTATAACGGAAGGGAAACAAAGTCTTTTTGCCACATGTACCTCATTGGTCGACTCGTCTTCCATAACCCCGCCCCCTCCCGTCTTCTTGGCTCAGATAATTGCGCAACTGCAATTGGTCTAAAATTTAGACTCTAAATGCAACCCATTTTCCTTGTTTGGACCTCCTCCCTTATCACATTGTGCCAACCCCCTCGGGCTGATTCTTTTATGTCAAAGAACGTGTGTGCCAAGTTTCCGGAGTTATGCCGGAACATACATTTATACTCACGTTCCTCGTTCCCCTTCCCCACTGTCGGCTCCCTCCCAGTCAGCTCCTCCTTCTGTCATGTGACCAACTACACTGAGAAAACGTTTCGTATAGTTTCTATGTGTCCCACCCATAGATTTTTGCAATGTGCCTAGTCAATGAACTTTATATGCCACACAGTTATAATTTATGGGTACGCGAAACTTTTGCACGTACTATTCATATGCGTATATTTTTTATGTGTATAATTGCACATACTATTCATACCCGTATAATTTCTATGTGTATTTCTAGGCGGATTGTGTTTATATGCGGCACATGATAATCATCTAGAATTTCATATGGAAATTTACCATTAGTTATGTGCAGAATATTTTGAGTGTAGCAACTATGCATCTGTTTGCTCTCTGAAAATTCCTTTAACGGAAGAGAAACAAAGCCTTTCTTCCTATATTCCACATCGCGGACATTGAAGTTCTATTGCGTTCCTCTAGTGGTTTTCATGACTAATTTTATAAAACCGCTATTAAAACTACGAGCTCCACTAGAACTTCCCGATGACCGTTATAAAACTTCCTACCGACCAAGAGGCCCACTCATGAGAAGGTTATATATTGTTCCCTCAAGAGGATGGCAAACCCGTGCGGTCGCATAGGGTCTCGCGCTTGGTGATGACTAGAGAACAATGTTACAAATTCTAGTGAACAATTTCTAACTCTATTACAACACAATTGTCTGTTCAGAAATATTTGCATGATATCCATGAGACCATGATTGTCCTTCCTTTTTTATTTAAATGCAGAGTGTAAAATGTTAAGAAAAAACTACAAGGTATACAGCCCTAAGGGTTGTACGTAAGGGTGACGTAGGATATATCAGATCATCAGATCAAAGACTAATGTAAATTGCATTTCTCGCATATGCATGTTTATAAGAATCTGTGAGTGCCGTTGTTTAAGTGAATGTTTAAAAGAGAAGAGCGAAATATTCAGATTCAATTTGTTTGATTATTTCTCGAGTTATGAAGAAATTTGTATTTCATTTGTATGGGAACTCCCCTTCTTAAAGAAAGCAAAGGTTCTAATCCACCATAGAAAAAATTCCCCCCCCCCTGTTAAAAGATGGATGGGTCTCATTATACTATAGAAAAAATTCCTGCCTTCTAAAACCATCACATGACAAATTTGGTTCCATTTGCTTGATTGGTTCTCGAGTTATGAGGGAATTTGTATAATATTTGTATGGGACCTCCCCTTCTCAATTCACCATGGAAAAAAATCTTGCCTTCTGAAACTCATACATTCCAAATTTGGTTCCATTTGCTTGATTAGTTCAAGAGTTTTGAGGAAATTTGTATTCCATTTGTACGGGAGTCCCCCCCTCGCTTAGAAGAAGAAGAGGTCTCAGTACACAGCAGAAAAAAAATCTGCCTTCTGGAACCCCCACATGCCAAATTTGGTTCCATTTGCTTGATTAGTTCTCGAGTTTTGAGAAAATTTGTGTTTCATTTGTATAGGAGCCCCTCCTCAAAATTTCTTTCTTACCATCCCCCCATAAAATTGCTGGTTATTTTATTTATTCAACGACATATAAATTGTTCAGTTTCGTTCAGTAGTTTAGTAGTTATTAGCATTTGAAATCTTTCATTCAAACGTTACACTTCTATTTTCGTTTTCACAAAGTGCTACCCAGTCCCAGTAAACAAAGACGTAGTCCTACGTCAAAATCGATGGAAATAGGCTTCTCTACTTCGACCCATTGGTTGTTACATAATGTGACAAACAACTCGGTTTAGCATGCACGCCGATTGTTTACGTCGACTTCAATCAAATGGGCACTTAGCTTTTTTGAACCTGTAAAAACTACAGGTCCGGATACCTTACCCATCTTTTTTTACAGAAAGTGGACGACGATATAAAATCCGAGCTCTTCAACCTTTTCCGAGCCCTTTTCACTTTGTGACATATCACGGAGAATTGGCTAAAGTAGTGACGTTAATTGAGAAATCACTTTAATATCAGGAGACGTTACTTTGTGCTTTCCTTGATATTGAAGCAACTTTCGGTTACACGTCTTGCGTTTCAATTATTACGGCTTTTCTTCAGAATGGAATTGCCCGCACTACAATGAACTAGATTCACGCAATGCTTTCGAGCAGAGAAATTCAGCGCATCATTGGGAGATACGTCGGGCACGATTTCGGTGATCAAAGTATGTTTACAAGGAGTTCTCGACGTGCTATACAGCGCACTACTTCCGACACTAGGTTTAATGTACGGTACGGAAGAGAAATCGTTTGCCGTTTTTTCGGAAGTCCAATTTCTTACAATTTGCGCCCAAATGTTTTGACAATTAAACTATCAGTATACGATACCCTATTTTGGATAATCTCATATCTAGTTTTCGATCATTCCAGACTAAACATTCGTACGCACACACCAGTACGAAAGAGTGTGGGTTAGAGTTCAACTCAGTAATTGAACTACGCAATATATTTTTGGCCCGACATCGAAGTTTCGCATTATTGCGCTCTGCTGAAAGCGGCAATAAAACCAATTATGCTTTTCGCTACTTGCGGGCAGCCGCCATAATTTAATGAAGCTTTTCACTTGGTTCGACCAAGCTATCTTAAGCATAAAGCTTGCTGCGTAAAAAGCTGAATCACCCTCACAGCTTTATTCACTTGAAAATATACAGCCGTGAGCAGAACAGTTAAAGTTGTACCGTCAGATCATCCTGATGGATTGCGTTTACAGCGGCCATAATAAAATATCCAAAATAATAAATAATACATTTTAAGCAGTTTCTGTAGTTGTGCAGCAGATGCGCATTAAATTTTATCGTGCGTATTAGAATGATAAGTGGCTAATATTAATGCTTCATAGAAATTTTACAATTTTTGAAAACCAGTTGTTCGATTAGTCACTCTAAGTTTTTTGTAAAATAATTCTAGTTGCATTCTGACATGAAAACCGATTAATACCGTGGACTCCTGTTCGTTTGACCGTTTTTAATCTGAACACTTTTTAATTTGAACCCTGTTGGTTTGCACAACATGCAAATTAAAAATGGTTCAAATGTCATTCTCAACATGACCACATTTGCTTATGCACACAATGCACATAAACACGATTTGTTTGTACTGACCTAGCGTGTTTATTCTGTTTCATATTCCGTTTTCTCAACGATTTTGATTGAAATCCGTTCGGAGAATGAAATATTCGCTGCTTGCAATTGCCTACTAAATCGAACCATCAAAACAATAACAAAGAGCAGGGCGGCCAGTTCATACGAGTTTCAGCATATTTAGGGTGGCCAGTTGTTCAAATTAAAAAGTAACCCCGTTAGTTTGCATGAGGAATCGTTCAAACGAACGGGGGTCAACTGTAATACCTTTCTGCAACCCGTAGTTTGCTTAGATGAATTGTTTGGCGAAAAAAAAATGCTGGAAAACGGTAATATGGCCTCGTAAAAAAATGATTTCGGTGTTGAATTCTAATATTTTTCATAACGACAGTTTGGTAAATCTGTTTGGTCAGGGTGTTACCATATTAATCACACTATAAGACTAACACATTTAGGGGCCATCCATAAAGTACGTCACGCATATGAGTTGACAAGATCGTGATGAATTGTGACTAAGGTGGTAGGGGGCGTATGAAGTTATGTGACGTCACAAAGGAAAAATGTTCAAATGGAAAATTCATTTGGGGAATTCTAATTTGGCTTTCATTTTAAGATACAACTATCCAGCTTTGTTTTGTTTTTCGCACGTTCACGGTAAAACCAAGGGAACGTGCGCAAAGGAGACGTGCGATGTATTACTGAAATGTCAAAAATACTGTTCAAATATTACGAGCAAGGATTATGCCGTTCGCCATTGTGGCTCGTAAAAAGCTGAATTGAAGGCTTCTGTAAAATTAACGTACTGATGTATTTTAACATAAATAGTTACAGTTTTTATTCTTCTAATATGAACTCTCCATTAAGGCTTTACGGAACATGCTGTACCTCACTGAGGAGCTCCTTGAGCATGGTCCTACCGAAAAGATTTTTACCACTGCCAATAGCAGTCGTCCTACGAAGCTACGGGAGACTAAGGGCAATGTTTCCCCTCGATATTCGTGCTGACTTTAATCGATGAACACATAAAATCATATCGAAGTCCAAGACTGGTTTTATGGTTCTTCCGTATAATATACCTCCCTGATTCAAAATCTGAAGGACTGAAGGACAGAGTTTATGTCAGAGTTATTGCGGACTATATTTCGCATCTCAGGTAATGTTGAATGATCGCAAAGAATACACAAACAGGACGTCACGTGGCGTCAGCAGGAAGTCTTGATTTTTCCTACCGGATCAGACAAATTTGAGTGGATGGATGAAAATGACGTGAACATGCGCGAAACATTAATTGACGACGCATCAGCGTCGGCTGAAGCGTATCCGATCGTAGCAATCGCAGATCATCTTCAAGATCCTGGGATCGATGACGATTAAACTCAAAAAAATCCTTTTTTACCTTTGTTATACTACATAACAAAGGTTTTTTATTTGTTAAAGTTCATTTTTCATTCACTCATTCATGGAATATTGAATTGATTGAATTGATAACCTGAAATAAAAAGTTTGGAAGGTATATTTAAATTTTTGTTTTGTGAAGAAAGAGGGGGGGGGGGGGGGTGCCCGGAGGTGACGTACTTTTTCAGGATAGGTGTGATAAAATGTGACAAAGGGGGGGTTAACTTTTAAAATTTGCGTGACGTACTAAATGAATATCGCCTTATTGCAGTTTGGCAAGCAACCGCAATAAGATCGGATGGCAACTACCTGGAAAAACCGGAAATTGTCAGGGAATTTTGAACAAAACCAGAGAGAGAGAGCGATAGATTGGATCATCGATAATTAGTTCCGCGATTTGTAAAAGGCCTCATTCTGCGAGGAATCTTAAGTAACAATTTGGGTTTTATTACACTATTATGATGGCATTTAAGACCAAAATTGGTCATGAAAACCGCCATAAGAGTACAATAAAACTCACAGTGTCGCTTGGAATGTGAAGTGATACGGCAAATTTTGATTTGCTGCTACTCGCGCTTCGTTCAGCGTTACTTAACTCGAATCGAATGGCATTGGAGTCTTAGGACGGACCTTTGTCTGGACGGCATATGACTCGATTCGTAGAACATCGAAGTAAATGCGAGTGGCAGCGCAGGGAAATGTGACTTTTGACGTCACTCGCTGCCCAGGACAGACCCCAAAACCTCATCGAACACGTAAAATGGCCAACGGTGGTATAAAGTCACAAAAACATTTTTAAGAATGCGTGGGTCAGTTTACCACGGGCGCGCGGCGAAATTGAAATTGAAAGAGTTCGGTGCTGCGAGAAGATGAGAGTGCGAGCGACGCTTGGGCATGAGCTTGCGAATAAACTTGGTCGGGAAAAACGAAAGGATAAGGAATTCACGCACGGAGTGCAATTTGCCGGTCGGCAGAATGGTAGAAAGCGATTGGAGAACTTGCCTAGGGAAATAGAGTAGGTGGAGAAATTTTCCTGCTTCGGTAGGTTGGATTATGGAGAAAATATACGAGAGTTGTTCTTGATAAGTCCAGCAGGATGGTTGGCATGCGGAGAAAATGCGTTTTCCATATTCGGGGCCGTTCCCCAAAATTTTTAGTATTCGTAGGGTAGCACCGGGCAAGCACCCTCGGGTATCTGTAAAGATCATATTGAGAATATGAATTCCTCCAAAATTTTTCTCGATTAAACTCTTTGTACCTAGTATTTTAGACACAAAACTTTTCCATTAAACTTTAGCTAACATTGGTGACTGGCAAATGGGGATGTAGCTCGAAGAGAAATTGAGGCCACTTCATCAGGTATAAAATTTGCTAATGGTGAAAAGCGGGGTAAAACCACTTCATCGTGAAAGTTTAAGTCATTGCAACATTTTAAAGTTTCTTGAATCGAAAGCAATTGAAAACAACGAATTTCGTAACAACAAAAATGCGGAGGAACAACAACTACTGCTCTAAAAGATGATACGTAAAAGCACAGATGGAAGTGAGTAAGTTGGACGAGAAAATTTCAATAATATGAAACCTGGAATTTTATTAAACACATTTGGAAAAATCAGGGAATTTTGGTTTTCGTGTCGAGTTGCCACCCAACGTTTGAATTTACTGGAAATAATACTCTCAACAGTCATTTATAGCCAGCAGCGGTAACGATCTGAAGTTGGTTATACTTCGTGTGCCGGACCCTGTAGCGTTGTAGGGTCATTTTATTAAATCCAAAGTATGTAAAGTGATTCCTATGATATATTCGAACGAGGTTCAACAATCATTTCGGGTTTGCCGTAGTTTTTGGGATAAATTTGGAACATTCACGTGGATTAAGACAGATTTCGAAAGAATACGGTACTAGATTGTAAAGGCTCTGATTATTTATTGGTTGTCTTTCTATGATAAATATTTTGCTCGTATGTTAAAAAGCTGTTTGCTTTAACAACTTCATTAGCATCGCGAAGCGATGTTAGAGTGGGGTCCTCTGTTCATACCTTGCACTTCTAACGAATAATAATAATAGATGATCATGCCCGGCCGTCACTGCCCATTACTCGCCCCAAGATTGCGGCTGTCCAGGAATTATAATTGATCGCTTCTGTTCAACGAAGACAGCAGAGGGGCGAAACTTCCTAGTAGTAGAAAGAGCTCACGGAAAAAAATAAAGTTAATTTTACATTTTGTCTTCACACCGGAGCGGAGGTTGTGCCTCTGCACCGTTACACACGGAATCTGTCAAAGGTTGACATAGTCCGGCTTCCAATCGGTGGAGTCCTCCGCGATCCATCGATCGTATCGTCCATTGTAGTCTGATTTTCACCTCCTTTCTTTCTGTCTGATCTTCTCGGGAAAGACGTAATAAAAGATCGGGGAGATTCTCATGGCATTTACGCCAACATTGTCTACCGTGGTTCGGCCGGTCTTCCGCCCAGATCATAATGAACTCGTCCCCTCCGAATAGAAGCGAAACACACGATGTGGCTGTCAGGAGGGAGAGACAGAGAGACGGACAGAGATGGAGTAAACGATCGATAAATTATTAATTTGGCATACGTTATTCCAACTATTCGAGACAATCGATCAAGCACTTTTTTCCTCCCTGGTCCATCGCGCTCCGCCGAGCATGCCACAATCAATCTTTCTTCTCCGTAGCACCGTGCCAACTTGACTTAAGAAGGAATCCATCTTCTCCTCCGACTGTGCTCTTTGGCAGTGTGGTAAAACCTTGGGGCAGCACAAAAAAGGAACTGTACAGCTCTATTCACGGGAAAGCCGCACCGGTTGATGAGGTTCGTCGATGTCCGCTGATTAGGCAGGCACCGCTTAGGTCGACCACGCAGAGGGAAAAAAGGTAATCCAGTTAACACACTCTACCTACCTACATAGAGGAGAATGAATTATTTCTGGCCCGATTTGAACGATTGCATCGGGTTAACTCCAATCAGTTGGAAGTGATCGATTCCGCCCGGGGAGAAAGCGTCATGCCGTGCCCGATGCTATATTTGTCGCTTCTCGATGCTACTCGCTCGCTACTCGCGTTTCCCTCGTCGGGTCCCAACCGTATTCCGCACTGGCGTATTACGGCAGCAATGGCTGCCGGCTTCTGTGATTGGAATGTGAAGGTGAATTGCAAAATGGATCCGATTTTGTCCCCCTTTGGGTGTCATTTTCCACAGTCAGACTTTCGAAGCTCGAATAAGATACTGAGACCTGAGACACGAATTGGCCGGTCTGTCTGCAGCCTCCGGTTTGGACCGGAGTTTTATGGCAAAACAATGCCGAAAATGAAGTTATTAAATCGTGAAGCAACAATTTTATCGTTTCCCAATCACGCTCGCCCGGACGGGATCGGAGACCTTCTCCGCTAGATCGTCTAGCCGTCCGAAAATACTGCGGAAGGATCGAGCCAATAAATTACGTTCATTTCCGCGGTTGGCTCCGAAGAGCCCGCTTTTATTTCGGTAAAATGATTGGAAGTACAATATTTAAACTCATTTTTTTCGGTCGTTGGTCGACGATCGTGAAACACGATTTCGTTTGGCTCACCTCCGGTCGCGGTTGTGTTCCTGGGAATGGTATGTGCCAGGATGCATTCCGGTGGCTGCTGGATGGTTCAGGGAGCAGCCGGCGGTCGAAGACAGAATCGTGCGATTAAGTAAGTGGTAGAGTCGGTGAATTATGATACGCTTGTCGATGAGGTGCCCGGCCAAGCAGCGAAGGCGAAAAAAGCTGCGATTTCCCAGATGCGACTCGAACCCGGGCCGCCGCCGCCGCCGCCGTCGATCGGTACTGTTTGCGCCATCGGTCTTTGTGGCGTTGTCGTCGTCGTCGTCCGTCGTCGTCGAGAGACGAAAATGCTTTTATTCTGCCTCCGCACGTTTACGTTCACGTTCACTCTGCCCGTCGCGTCGTCCGGAGGGAATAAAATTTTATATTTTACGACCTTTTTTTTCCGTTCACTTCATGACAACTTAATTTTTTGTGTTTTACCAGCTCTACTCGTTCGCACTGGGAGTGCGCCCCGAGCAGAAAAAGGCCATCAAAACAAAAGCCTGGCTTGATCCGGGATTTTTTTCTTCTGCACTCTAGAATCCGGCTGGAATCGAAAACATAGAGGATTGTCGTTTTGTGCAAAAAAAGAACTGTCAAATTTATGCTAGAAATGTATCAATTTTGCTTAGCTTTTGAAGAGAATTGGCTTACGCTAGAGTCGGGCCGGTAATGTTGCTGTCCTTTTTTGTTCGGGAATCCGACACCCAACGGTGGTAGACAGAGCGGACGCGGTAAAATTTACATAGGAGTTGAAATGTGTTTATTGAACTCTTGGACGATGATCGCCGGCGAGCTGCTGAAAAATGCTTCTCGTCGTGCTCGAAATTAGGTACGGACGAGAGCAAAAACACCAAATCTTTTCCAGGGGGAGACGCGTGTGTGTAAGCAATGCCGGAGAAAGACGCGATTGGAATATATTATTATTAATGGGAATGGGAGGTAATTGATGATGAAAATGAGATGATATTATACTGCGTGGAGGGCTATAATTTGTTCATAATTTTTTAACATATATTTTCTTTTTAGAATCGTCTTTCACATCATTCTAAACGAACCTTTCTCTTCCGCCAGTGATCAAACGACGGTGTCGAAATGCGGACGCTGTGCTTCGCGCGTTCCGCCGCAATCAGAGTGCAGTTGGCCTGCGGCGGAGTCATTAGCTGCATTGCTCACGTTTTTTTTTCTGCAGCCAACCGAGAGAAAGGTCAACTTCACAAATGCACCCTGTATTGAACTGAACGGGTGCTTCATTCGGATCGGCACCTTACAAGTGCATAAAGTGGGAGAGCTGTCCGTTTTCACAAGCAATAATTACCCTTTCCGGGGGACCTCGAAATTGAGTTCTTTCTCAGCCAGTAATTACAGGGACAAGGGGGCAAACTTTCGCCCTAATTAATGTTCCATTCGGTGTGGTGTCCTCTCTCGCAGGCAGACGAACAACCGCTCGAAAACCGAGAAATATAACATTCGGAAATTATTGCCAACATTCCCAAACGGCCGAGGACGGACTGCCAGGGAAATAAGTTATCGTTTTTTAAACGTGATTCGAAACGAAAACCTTGCATTACATATTTCGAAAGGGCACAGCGAGTGCAGATCGGTTCGTTTCATGCTAATTTGCGCTCATTAAGTTTTGGGTAAAAATTGACTTGTGGCTTCGCATTCCGACGGATAACTACACCTTCTAAATTTGCGGTTTTAAAATTAATGAGCCAATCATTCGGTACACCGGTAGAAAGTGGGGCATTAATTGCCTGCTGCTTCTGCATCGAAACCGCAACTTAAGGTTGGCAGCGAACCAGAGCGCATCAAGTTACCCGGGAGCCGGGACGAAGGTGCTAATCGAAGTAGCCATACGTTTATCATCAACTACCACGACTTTAGTCGTGATCAACTATGACTTTCCAACAAAATCCAGAATTTTTTTTTTCGCACTCGTCACAGCTAGGACTAGCTAAAAATGGATAATATTTGAATAATCTACTGATGGGGAGTTTACAAAACTCCAACCTATGCAGCTCGGGAGCCTGTTTTCGGTGCATCGCATAACCTGTCCGTAGTGCATCACCTTCCTAATGGTTCGTTTCTCCCCTCCATTTAGCTCTTCCCGAGTTGGAAGGCAGCCAGCGCCACGTAAACAAACCAGCTTGCAGCAGTAGTGCGTGTATATTTGTAAACAAACAAAACAGTCGTCAAGAAACAAATATCTGAAGAAAGAAAGCGCAGCACTGACTCCCGGACTCGAATGAGCCAGAGCACAGCAAATTGGAAAATATGTCTTTCATTTCCCGTGTGTCGGGTTCTTTTTTTTGTTGGGTTCAAACTCCATTAGGTAGGAAGAGCAGCAAGCAGCAAGTTCGCGGCGGTAGCTTCAACAGCCATCGATTAAATCTTGAGACGGAAGAGCAAAACGATCAAGATCTGACGGTCGGGTCGTCGTCGGTTGCTGCCACCACAACGGATTGGGCCGGAAATGCTCACACACAAGCGGGGAGTCGTGCTGCTCGTGTGTGATGACAAGTCTGGGAAAAACCGGAGAAAAATCGTCAATTTTGGAAACAGTAGCAGCGCAGCGACCACAACAGGCTCAACGCAAGGGGAGAAAAGGCAAAACAGTCAGTAATTGCCTCTAATGAAGTTATTTTTTGTTTCGTGATAAGTTGATCTCGCACTTGCTTGCGTACTCTACGGTTCCGTACGGTTACTGGAGGCAGGTGCTTGCGAGGTGAGTTTAAGGAGAGTTTGAAGTAGTTTTTAGAAGGAAACTTTTTATGGATTTTCAGCTACTGGTTTTGAGTTAAGAGCTTACTCTTTTGTTTTCGAGCTCTTCTGCTCGCCAATCTGCGGCGGCTGTCGATGAGTAATCTTGTAACGGTTGTTGAAAAGCTATCCGCTCGTTGGCTGTCATATTGACAGTTTGCTTTGCTTGAGCTAGGATCGTAGATCTTCGAGTCTAGTTACTCAACACAGCCTCGGTGTTATCCTCGGTGCTTCACGATTCCATTTGTACTAACCCGTTCCAGTATTAATCTTTCAATGCCTTTGGCATGCTCGATTCATGATTTCATTAATTTATTCATCTCAATTCCCTTCGTCCATCCGTAGTAAACAGGTCGAACGTTGTTGGTCTTGCCTTCACTGCGGCTTTAATGGGGCAGAAAGACGACGACCGGGAATGTTCTTGTCCTGTGAGCGGCTCTTTGCGGGCTCCACTCAGATGTCTTTCCCCGCAGTACCACATATTGGATAGGATTAAAATAAATGTATATACAACCGCCTTCAGTCAGTGCTCTCCTTTCCGTTCTGACAGCGAATGGAGATTTTTACGACTCGCCGCAGAAAGGCGAAGAAATAAAAATTGAACTTCTATTCAAGCCAGAGTGAATGTCATCTTATTTCTGATAGTATCGTTTCCATTTAATAGGCTTAAAATATCACGTCAAAAGTAAACCTTTGCTTGATGGAAGCAGCAGTGGGGGCAAACCGGCAAAACAAACTCTTTGTTCTTGCAGCAAAGTGCATCTCTTTTGGCTCGGTTCAGCGCCATTTCCCGACTATGTGACGCAGATCCGCAAGTCGTAAATTTCACACCGAAATATCCTTGTGGCTGTCGTTACGCACTGCTGGCGCACAGTGACGGCATTGTCTGCCGAAAACGAAAAACGACCGTCACAGAATTTCAACTCGTCGTGTGTACGTATACATACGATTTCAAATATGGCCGCTGACGGCGGCTGAAACGTCAAATGTCAAATCGTGTCACACGACAATGGAGTGCAGAGATTTCTATCGTCTGTCGCTGCTACTCTGCTCTACTACTGCTCGTAGCAAAATGAGGCAAGACAAACAGTTCAAAAGCCAGACGGGAGGTGACCGAGGAAGAAAATTTTATTAAATTCAATTAAGTTACAAATAAATAATACATTGAAGGTGGCTAGTGGTGCCGCAGATGAGATGGCTATCCCCTTCACTGGGTCGCCAAGGTGGAAAAATAATAGCAATAATAAGGGCCATGCAATCGCGTACAACGAACGGAGCAAAGGAATCGCGAATAAAACTAAATAAATAAATAAATGAAAATGATCATATAAATCGCAATAATAATAAATCAGATAATTCTGTACGGGCCCCCATGCCCGGGACTTGCAATGCCGATCGCGGCAAACTGCAAGATCACACGTTGTTCGATGCCCTGATCGTTCCGAAAAGGATCCCGGCAGGCGGGCGGAACGCGGATATCAAGGGAAAACATCGGTGCACTCTCGTTCGTCGTCGTCGTCGTTCGTCGTCAAACGATGGTTGGTCGACTGGAGAGGGAAGGAGGTAACAGCGGCGGCTATGTCTTCGGAGCCCTACTATACACTCGGCCACACCACACGCGCACACTCCCGTAATCGAACCGAACCCGAGAGTGCCAGGTCCCAGGGGGCTTTAATGGAGTGATATCGCGCAGTTGCAGCGAGCTACCCTCGCGCTTTATCTCTCATTCGCACACACTCGCCGGGACCCTACCAACGCCGGGACCCACTGGGCTGGAAATATGGACGACGACGTGCGCACAAGATCATCGATCGCGTAAGACTTTGGAGTTAATATATTTATTTGCCTTTATTATTTACAAAGGTCCCTGACGTATCGTCAGGGCAACCGCTTGGCTGTACCACAGACAATCGAACCAGACGAGGCGCTCTGGAATGAAGCCGGGTGCACCCGGACAAGTCGAGTTTGGATGCAATTTAATTCGAGTATTTTTAACATGATTGTGAAAATTATTTGAGTTTTCATTTAATATACATATATTTTTTATTACGGTTGAAACTTTTTTCTATTGAGTAGGGTAAGGGCACTATAATTCGACCTATGAAACCAACGCATGGCTAACAAAATGCAATATATCGTCCAAATAGCGCTATTTTTTCGAAAATATGATAGAATAGTATAAAAGGATGTATTATCAATTAACATTTAAAAGGAAATAAGTGTACGATGTTTATTTTTCACTCATTTTCTCGTTTCAATTCAATATTCCATTGGGCTAATTTTCGACCCCTTGTTGTAGTTTTCGACCCTTGCGTGTTCTAATATTCGACCCAAGTACAAAGTAATGTATTTTCAAAGTCGAGGGTTGTTTAAATTGATGAATTTAATGCAAAAAAAATAACTGCAACATTTCTGTAATATCACATTGGTATTATTTTTTTAAAACTAAACCGTAAACCTTTTTTGTAGGCTATTTCAATTACCCTTCTCCTTTAAATGAATATATGCAAAATGTATGAAACGCAATCCCGGAAAACGCCTGAAATCATACAATTACTTTCGGGTCTGGATACTTTTTAGACTTCCATGGCTTTTGAACGATGGGTTGAAAAATGAAACAAGCGTCTTTGAAAGCATACAGAAGGCTGTTTCGACCGGTCGAAATCTAGAACACAAACAGTTTCGCGTTTCAATTTTCGTACTTTTTTAAACGTCTCTAATTACATCATAAAAAACCAATATGCACTGCAACAAAAGAAAATTGGACAGAAATATTGCCTTTTCTTTGTATAAAAACATATTGCATGAATTCAGTGACTCAATATACACAATTTATGGAAATTTTGATTCCGTATCTGTTTTCACTAGACGAAAAGAAAACACTCGAACTCCAGTCCCAGTTTAAAAAACTTGATTATTTGGACGTACGGACGCAAATTTTGGTGGGGTATTGCAAAATTTCTAGCAAAATAACAACCTTGACAATATCCTAAATAATAGCGTTGCTCTACCTTTTTCTTAGGAATCTATTTGATGAATGTTTTAGCAGTAGTGCGAAAACTAGCACAGGGTCGAAAACTAGATCCCTTACCCTACTGATTTAACAAGTCATATAGAAGGCATACTGAGGGAAAAATTGGGTTTGAATCCGGTTTGATCGGTTCCCATTATAGCTTGATTCAATCCGCGGATTCCCCAGCTTGAGTCAAAAGGAACGTTATACAAACTTAGTAAGCGTTGCTTTAATGACATTCCCTTACCTAATTTTCCGCTCTTTTCCCTTTACGTCTAGTTTCGCCCTGGAGCCACTATAAACACCTATGTGTAATACTTTATATACGTTTTAATACTTTACATACGTATACTGTACGTATACTTCTGTAGATCGAAGGCCCAAACCTGAATGCTGCGTCAACGCGTTCGTCAGCGTTATTCTGACAGTCTTCCCTTGAGTTTACTGTCAAATGGACGCAGCATTCTGTTTGGGCCTTGAGACCGTTAGCGGAGTACCAAGCTGGTTTTCGAAAACGTATCATATGTTTGTGAACTTTAAGGCAGTGTACGATTTAGTTAAACGAAACGAGCTGTGACAGATAATGCTAGAACATGGTTTTCCGACGACGCTAATTACGCTGATTTGTGCGCATAAGGCCTCAGCCGCTTTCATGACGTTCGATGGTCTGAAGCAAGGGGATGCACTCTCTAACCTGCTATTCACGATTGCCTTGCCAGCATATTGTCAGATGTAATACTCAGAGCAAACGTGGAAAGGAACGGAACTATCGCATCTAACTTCGCCTGCAAATGACAGATCTCTGTAGAGGCATGTTCGAACGAACCTGAAGCTACTGAGAAAGCATAGCAGAGGGTCCAAAGTCCCTAAAATGAAGATGGTTTTAATAGCTGTTATTCATGGCTATTACGTATTGATGAATTGAATGGATAAATCCTTAATCCAAGGTGTGACGCGACCCGTGCCGAGGGATGAATGGTGGAGGGGGATCTATAAATACTCGGCCGCAACGGAGCCTGTGGAGTACCAGGACGTTCTCCACAGTAATTTACCCTTGCTGCAGTAAGCCGGTCATTGATGCAGTGGACCATTTCTTACCGAGCAGCCTCTCTCTGCGGGTAAACAAAGAAACGTACAGGGCGGAGAATATAATAGAGGAGGAACAGGATCTGAATAATGCGCTAGAAGAAGTTCATTCCTGTTTCTCATCTGTGTCTCTGACTGTGTGCCGAAGGGTGAGCAGAAACAAGCAAAGGACAATTACGGGACAAGTCCATCGATCCTATTGACTCTTAAAGCCACTCCCAGTCGAGATTCGAACATGCAATGCTTGGCTTGTTCACACCAGTGTCGTACCTAAAGGGCAAATTGTGCAGATCATGCTGTGTATATTGGGGAATGAGGCATTTGAACCAACCATTCAATCAAAAGCTCCCAAGATTTGCTTGCACCAGGCAGTTCACGCTAGAAGCAAGTTACCGTCTTTGAGTTGATAGCTTCTAAACTTTGGCTAAAGAGGTTTTCACGAGTGATAATGGCGGCTGATGGGTATAACTTTCTGAAAGGCACAGTTCGGTTTTGACACTCAATGCAGGAGCGGTTTCTGCGGTTACTATGGCACTACGATTGTTTGCTGGTCGAGTGGAAAAATGTAAACATTGTTTAGTTTTCGCGGACCAGCCGAAGAGGCATTTAGTTGAAGGGAAGCGCTCTTTATCGTTTAAAGAATATCGGCAAGGGCCGCTTTTGTAACTCTGAACCTGAAAGTTCAGCGCATCTGCTCTGCAATTGCGATGATCTTCCATTATCAAGGTACAACATCTTCGAAAGTTTCCTTCTTACTCTATATCAGGTATGGAACCTAAGTCCGAAAATAGTCATTGGCTTTATAGACCATGTAGTACCGAATTGGGGCACAGGATTACAACTAACCCGCTCAACTCCATCGTAAACTGTGTACAGCAATCGAGGCCTGCCACAAAAGATGATCATTAAGATTGTCGCAGCGGCCTTTTAACCCAATGCCCTTCTGGCATACAAAAAAAACTGTCAAGTGAATCAAAATTGAGTCAAATTGATCGAACCATCCTTGCAGGAAGGAATTGTTCCGTGTTAGGCGAGGCCGAGCTAAGATGTCGCGTCTCTCTAGGGTCCAAGGGCAGTCGGTTCGGGACGTCAAAACATCTGATATGAAGACAGCTCTTATTACATCCCGACGTATTTGCAGGGTATCCAGGTTGATTAATATGCAGCGCTGTTCGTAGCTTGGTAGTCGAAGCGGGTTATTGAATGATGGTGATGGAATGACTATCGTTCCATGGTAACCCTCCGGTGCACCGCCCCGTATTCCATGATCCGTTTTGGTAAGACGGGATCCATGCACCTGCGCAGTGTTCAAAATTGGACCGAAGTAAGGCAGCGATTTCAAGCAATAAATATCGTGATTTCATTGTTGCAAACACGGTATGGAGTTTCGCAATAGCTGGTTCAGCAATTTCACCGAACAACTTGCTGTTACATATTCCTATGGCTTGCGTTTCGATTCAACTTTTTTTTAAACTACGAAACTGCTGAGTTCAACACGATGAGAGCGTTTGTTCAGCGATCTCATTGAACAAGCATACCAACACATTGTTCCTGATGCTAATTCAGTATCAATGAAGGAATTAAAAAGAATGTGAAACAACTTTTACTCGATATGAAAATAGACCGCATTTGCGGGCTCAGTGATACCATTGAACAACTTACTATTTACTACCACATATTGCTTGTGGTGTTCTGCAAAGTTATAAGTCTATGTTCCATCATGTGCATGCATGGCAGTAAGCTTGTTGTTTTTGACTTTGGTTCAGTAGGTTCATAGAGAACAAAAAAATTCGGTTTATAGACCAACCTCGTGTTTTGCCTTGGCCTTTAATGAAGTCTGTCATTTAATTAATTTTTATAACGCTAGTTTAATTGGTACTTTTTGTTGCAATCGACGGATCGGACGGTAGTAGAAGGTAATGAAACAAAGGTGTTTATAGTACCTCAAAGGAGGTAGGACGTGAAGGGGAAGCTTGCGGGCAATTAGGTAAGGGAGGGTCATTGAAGTTGTGAACTGTTCTTGGGTGGGTAAAAACCCACGCTGTGGGTTTAGCTGGTTATTTATATTTTGAAATAACCATTTGCTCACGGAATATGGAAGAAAAATTGATGTTGTGAAAAATTGACAAATTGATGTTGTACAAATTGAAGGGAAAAAACGCACCGTCATTTCAACGTCCAATGCTACGAAACTCACTGGTTTTGTGGTTCGAGTAAATTGAGAAAATGGTTCCGTTGACCTTGTTTCTGCTATTCAAAAGCAGTACTATTAAAGGTGATTTGTATTTTATGTTGGTTGGGCAGGTAAGCCAAACACCCACAAGTCGCCACTGTCCTGAAGTGCATGAGTGTCCAATAAATCATTGAATTTTGAGAATAGAGTTTTAAGTTGTCGGCAAACGCGAGCCGAGAACCTTTGAGCACCATGTTGACGTCGGTAAAATAAATAAGAAAAACCAACGGTCCGAGGTGACTACCTTGTGGAATTCCGTTTCCGTTGAGCACTTACAAATTACCAAAACGACTTGGGGTTGCGTTTCAGTTTACACTGAACGTTGTTTAAGTATTTGCACAAGCACTACCGATTAAACCTTTTGTAGCGCTGGTTGAGAGCCGGATAGCGGTTTTGCAGTGATTGGGTCTTATACCTTAAGCACCTCCTCAAAGCAATTTTTAAAGGCGACGTAACGAAGCTTTTATCCAAGGCAGATGCGGCTCTATGCGTTATCGTTTTTTTAAGAACGTGGTGGTCAATTATCTAATTTAAAATATGCTCATGCAAGGTTGCATCCCAATCGATACTGTCATATAAAGCAACGCTTAAAAAGTTGTGTACCGCAAAGTTGGGTGATTCCATCATGGATAGAAACCAAGCTGCAATCGGAGCATTACAACCGGATTCGAACCTACGCCGTGTGGCTCGCCGGTAGTAATTATCATTTGAACCACAGAGGTACTACTTGGAGAGTTTCCAACCGTACATCTGGCGAAAGTCGGCAGGCTACAGTGGGCGGTGCGATGAAAACAGTTCTCTTTAACTACCGCAATATCGGCTAGTGGTTGCTGCTAGAGTCAGTAGGACCGTTGCACTTTAGGATGGGCGAACAGCTCACGAGCCGTTCAAATGAACCAGCTCACAGGAAAGAGCGTTTAAATGAACGACTCCTGAAGAAGAACTCGATTTTCCAAAACCTCACACGAAGCTTGGTTCGTGAATAGCAAGTCAAGTCAATAGCAAGAGAAGTCAACGTTGCCTGCTCGCACGCGAGTGAGTATGAGAAACACAGCATTCAACGCTTACGCCACACACACAAGCATGAAACAAGCAGCCAACGTTGCTGTGTGCAGACATTTTGCTACCTGCACACTCGCGCACGCACATCCTCTCCTGCATAGCTTATTCTCGAGTCAAATAACTCCTGAGCAATCTGCTGCCCCTGAGGCATAGAGGCGCACAGGTTTTGCCCGCACGCGTTTTGCGCCCGCAAGAAATCGGTATCAGCAGCTCGGGCAGCAACGAAGAACGAGAGTGACGACCGTAGCTGTTAGCTAAACACACACTCGCAAAAATTCGTCGCAATGCATGAATAAGTACGAGCGAGAGTCCGAAAGGAACGCTTACGCCGGCGCGTTCGCTAGGATGACTCCGCGTGTGTGAGAAAATTAGACCACACGTGTGTGGGTTTTGCAACACTGGCACTATGCCCGTAATTGCCCTCTATTCTAACAACAACTGGCTGCGGAGTCTGTCGATAAAGAAGCGTCAAGTTTTAAAGACGTCTACACCCAAAGCTTCGCTCTTTTATTTCACCTAACTCGCTGTTCGGCTCTTTTCCTGCCCTGTACCCATTGATACCCGACTCGACACCCTTTATCAGCAACGAACAACGAGCACAATAACCATGAAATTCACCTTCGTTGAAAATCATCTGTGTCGGAGATCTGTGGCAGCAACAGCAGCAACCACGACTCACGCACGAACTTGGGAGCGAACTCGCAGGCAAGGAACACAACCGTTCGTTCCGTTCGACCACCGTACCGTCGCGTCGGTCGGTCGTTTTGCAAGGGGTCATTTTGCATGAGCTTTGATTGCTCGAGCTTGCAATCGCATCCAAATACACCTATACATACACCCGACCATGTGCAGGGTAAGAGTAATTGAAGTAAATGTGAACCTAATTGATCGATTACTGCCGATAGTTTGCCAGCCAGTTGTCGAAGCGGCGGAGGAACTCTCCGATGTTAGGGGGCTTTACCACCGAAACGGACAGTCGCCGCGCGCGTTGCGGATTGAGTTGTACTGTACAGCGTTGAGCGTGTGCTGTGCCTGTGCCTGCGAAACCGGTCGTTGTCGTCGTTGCTGCTGATTGCTCCTCATTAACGGATCACGATTGCGATTGACATATCCCTGCGCTTGTATTGCTCGGTTTGATCGATCGATCACTGTACGGAACGGAGCCGTGTGCGCGGTACGGTATAAAAAGCTGTGTTGCCTCTTTGTGATTGGATTTCCTCTACCTTCGGGTTCGCGGTGGCGCGATCGTTGATTGACAGATCGTTAGGAGGTGTGATCTCTACCGGAAAGTGATATGGATTTGCGGCTGCAGGTTTTGGCATAGTTCCAGCTTGAGCTGAGTATGCCAATTTACATATTTTCAGCTTCAAACTTTGACAGCCGGTGGTATGCTGCTATTTTTTAACCTCTCAAAAGGACCGTCGGTGTCTCAAAACCTGAACCCTGTCGAACACTAATAACGCATAATTATCTTCGATTTGATTAAGTCATCAGCCAAGCGAAATAATAACAAGCTTCTCACACAATTCTGGACTTCGTTATCGAGAAGAGAATGCGAAACGGAAGAATAAAAAGAACAGATCGACAGACTGGAAAAAAAAATCAACCAACGAGAGGTATAGAAGAGATGATTTGCCTGCCGATTTTCGGGGGGTTGCCCTCTGTTTCTCTTTCATGTTTCGCCGCTTGGATGAATGATCAACCTGACGGCTTCCAATCGGCCGGTGTTTGTGTGTCTTCTGGCGGCACACTGATGCAGGTCTACGCGCCGAAAGTGAATCATTAATCATGTCATTGATTGGTGGCAAAAATATTCTCGAACCTTCCTCGAAAACCACACCGCAGACTTTTAAATAAGATCTCAACCTTCTTGCACCCACCGATAGGCGGCCCAAAAGTGCAAAGAACCAAAGCCTTCTGCGAATGGGCATGGGATCATCGGTGGAAATATGCTGCACACATGACTGATCTGAATTAGATATGCAGGCGAAGATTGGGTCCTTGCCATCCCACCTCGGGCCAAGCGTGCGAATTTCGTTGCCGCACATAAATCTCGACGGCTCGGAAGGAAAAAAAAGGTGAACCGCTGTATAATTCCTTCAAAGCGACGCTGATAATTCGTAATCTCGAGCTTATTCGGACTGCTTAATATTCGGTTCTTAAAATGCCATAAACTGGCACTCTCGGACCAAAAGCCCGCCGCCAGAGGTCTTCCATAAGCGGTGTTTCAACAATGGAAATTTATAATACGGCACAGCGTGCCGTGCAACGACAACAACAACAACAACAACGACGACGTACATCGAAAAATGTGGTCGTAAAACACTTCATAATACCACCAAGACGGCTCGCGGATTATTTCCGAATAGAGCAATTTTTCGTTCGTCACTTGATCGTCGTGATGATCGTGCAGAAATCTCGTAAAACATAACCTCTTCGGTCTGCGCTGGTTGCCTTCGTCGGAGACGTTGATGTAGCGTCCTCTAAAACGAAGACATAACAGACGGTGTATAGTTCTCGGTTTTCTTAATAAATTTATGACACATTATAATTCGTTGCACGCAATCTCGCCGCTTGTGGCGGAAGATTTGCATCGGCGACCTTCGCCGGCCGCCCGAAGAGACTCAGGGGTGTCACACTGTTGGTCGGAGAAGTTTATGAAACGGTCTAGCGGTGCATCCCTGCTGGAATTTCGCAGTCTGCAGGGGGTGGCTTGGGACATGTTCATTTATTTGCTGTACGTTTGTGTTCGTGCATACAGGCAAAGCAAGTATGCAGTACGGCGCGTGTGTGTAGAGGTACTGCGAACATAAATATCGTGAACATATTCACTCCCCGGGAAGACCACAAGGGATCGAACCTTACGAGCAGGTTCGTCCGGGCCGAGAATACAAATAGGCTCGAAAAAGTCGAGAGGCGAGAAATAACCACCAAAGAAAACGGTAAAAAGTGATTATCTTACTCCTTGTGCGCCTCTCCGGTCGTGGTTCATCTTTCGATCAGTCTCGGTTTGTGTTCGCTTTGCCCTCCTTCTCGTCCCGCCAGTTTGCAAAGATATATTCACAAATATAATGTCTTAATTAGCAGAACAGACAAAAAAAATATTACGAGTGAACCACGTCGCGCTTCATTATAATCAAAAGCGAATGTTTTGTTCGGTCGAACGACTTTCAATCTAGCAACACTGTAACGATGTTAAACATGTTTGTCTACCATCGTCAGTGTGTGCTAAAAAGTTGTCGCCAGAGACGGAGCAAAAAAAAACGCAAATCTATTCAGCATCTCATTCTTCACTCCATAAAAAACACAACCCGCGAAGAAGCACTAAAAACATAACCTCAACAAGTCGCCAACGCGCGTCGCGTAGAATGTGGTACATTTGAACGAGTTTTCGAAGGCAATAAATCCAGAAGAAGTTGTTCGCGTGTTTTTATGACCTCAGCTCTTATCAAGTGTCAATCATCAATAAAGATTGATTTAGTTTTCAACTAGAAAGCGAAGTTGCAACAAAATTGATCTTTGAATTGAATAGTTTGCTCGTGAACAGCAGGTTCTTGGGCGTGTCGAAAATCCAATCAATCTCACGCTGAGCATCTGCTGTTTTCCTGTCCCCCGCACTCGCTTTCCCGCTTTCTCCTTCCAGGTCTAGGGACCAATGATTAGTGGTAATAAATCTCTCACCTCGATCGTCGTCGTCGTCGTCATCGTTATCCATTAGATTTGAACCGCAGCGCAACGCAAGCCAAGCGCGCGCGTCTGTTGTGCTTTCTTCCTGATGAACCGCGGGCTTTCACCAGGGCTTGAATAAATGTCTTAATAAACGAACCACGCGAAGATCGGTCAAGACTTGTGTCTCGTCCCATTCAATCATTTTGTAACGAACGCTAGTTGCGAAACTTTCCGTACCGAAGCTGAAGCTTGAAGCCTGAAGGACGGTTTTGTGCACTCGGATGAGTAATCACCGCTTCATTCCTCCGCCGCCAGGCGTACGTTACGTACCCAACGGCCCTGTTGCTTTTGTTGCTTTAGTCGAACGTACATAGTACAGGAGAAGACACTTACCTGAAACAGACAAAAAGGAAAGAGAAAAATTTATCATTATCATAAAAAAAGATTATTTACTATAGTAAGCGCAGCAATTAGAATGTTGAATTTTTGTGTTAATTCAACCCTGCCTGGGTGGGTAATAAAGGAGGTGGAAAGAGACTTTCAATACTTTCAATGTAGAGTGGAATTGAAGAACGGGCGGCTTGACTAAAGTCTCACCCGACGCGACGACAAATCCGATTAATCCACCACAACGTTGGTTAAAATGTCATTTTTGTTTTGGCCGCTAAATGCACAATACTACAGTGACTTGAAGCGGAGAAAGGCAGTAAACGAAAAGGGGAAGAAGAGTAAGCACACAGAAACACCGCGTAAGCTGGACTGATGAATGAATGAATAAAAATAAATAAATCGTATAATGACGTACATTTATTTCTACGATTGCCCGAACGTAGAAGGAGAATGAAAATCCGGTAGCAAAAACGCCGCCTCAGCCGCCGCCATTAATTCCGTAAAGCTAGCGCTCCGCTAGCTTCCACTGGCGTGCTAAACTGTAGCAGTTTATATTAACTGCTCGCCCTCTGCTTGGTGCCAATTGCCTGTTCGCGCAGTGGCGGCGGCGGCCGCATGGCGGTTTGATGGTAGCTACTATCGCGTTCAAGTGAACAATTTAATTTCATACTAATTTTCATATTTTCACACCATATAATTATCGCACACAACGTTGCCTCTCGTTGGGGTGGCAATGCGGCGACGACGGTGGCGACCGCGACGGTTGAGCTTCTCTGTCGGAGTCGGAGTGCACAGGTGGCATGTCGGGCGCGGGGACTGTTGTTGGTTGTTGGTTGCTGATCAGCGTAAGAGATTATGACACAGCCGCTTCTGAATGAGCGAGTGTGTAAACAAATAAATTAAAGCCGCCGCATCACAGTGGCTGTTAAACGTCAGAGCGGAGATGAAATGAAAACCATAGTCATAACCATGATCATGATAATCAAATTGATTTATTTGACAGATTTGCCAGCGGAAGGGTCTAGCGCAGCAAAGTGAAATGGTGTGATTCCGTTTGTCTTACTTCGTTCGTTTGTTCCATTTCTTCCGAGAGATCTGAACTTGGGATGAGCTGCTACTTTGATCGAGCAAATGTCAACAGCTGCGCTCGGCCTACCTGATGACTAAACTAAACGGCTAAACAGTTTACATATTTGATCGCGAATGTCAAATTGGTAACGACTTTTTTGATTTACTGACTACGCTTCGCTTCTGATTTCGATCGGTAAATGGAAAAATATCTACTCCTATGGCCGCGGGAAGCAAGATATATAAATGGAGTGGCAGCGATTGCCCATATGCGCACACTCCACGCCGCGGCAGTTGAGCTTTATTTATAATACTAATATGTTTTCTTCCTGACCATTCATCTATCATCGACATACGGCGGCTCGCCTTTCGAACGTTTGGCCTCCGTTCCGTATAGCTCCAATGTGTGCACTGCACCAGCGCAGCCGTGCGGCCTACATGACTAATTGTCTCGCTTGGTACTCACCACGCGGTGTTTTCATATGGGCCCAAGACTAGTTATGCTTCTCAACGCAGCGCAGCATAATCATTACGCCGACAATATTTGTATTCGCTTAGATTTATTAAGTCTTTACCCTTTTTACGAGCTGGCTGTCGCCAACCAGTTGGTCCAACGAATGCAGCCGCCGTCCCCGCCGCCGCCGCTGTCAAAGAGTATGAACTGTCAAATACCGTTCGTTGCCGCGTGTGCTGCTAATGATGATTGTTCGTATCGTAGCATTTGGTGCTGGCCAGGTGGGGCCAGTTCTCTGCGTCAACAAAAGATGACCAAAATGCGGACTTTTGATTGATTAAATCAAAATTCCGCCCTGACAGAGACTGTTCTCCACACTTTTCTCGGTTGTGTGTGTGTATGTATTCTCGGCCGTAGCAACTGGAATATGTTTAACATGCTGTTTGCGTTGCTGAAACGTCAACTTGAGTAATGGAGAGGGTGGAGGTGTGGAGTTACGAAACATAACCAACAAACGCAACTGCGAGTCGATCAAAAATATGGCCAACAGTCCGGCTAATCTGATTAACAGTCGTTAAAAGATTGATGACTGTGCAAAATATTGAACAAAAAAAGGGTATTTTCACAAACGATGGACTTCAATAACGGGCTCCGCAGGAAGTTCATTCGAGAACTTAAAAAGCATCCAGCAATAAAGTTTAGACTTTTGACACTTCTTAAATCTGGTGCTGGTGCTGCTTTCGGTGAGATGACTCAGGCCCCGGGATGGAATCAATTAGGCCGGTTTTTTTTTCTCTTTTTGGTTGAAAGGATCGACCGTCGTCGTCTGGCATCATCGCGATAATGTTTACGACACTTTTAATTAAGGTGTTTTTATCGCTCCGATGGCTCCACATTAGAAGATAGGTATAGGTTGAGCGCTGAGAGAGCTGATAAAGTCATAAATCTATACCTTTGAGAAGTGGCAGCAGCCGGCGGCGACGACGACGGCGGCGGCGGCTCGGTAGGTGCCGTAGCAGTTAGAAAGCTCCCGGTTTTTCTGCTCGGTTCTGTGCGTTTATGTGTTAATGGTAGTTACTCTTCAAAGGGTAGAACCGAAAATGGTTCGTAATCTGGTTTTTAAAAGCAAAAGGGAATGTTTTTATTTTAGAACACAGAAATCAATTTACTAAGGGTTGGATGGAAAGGATAATGTGTTAATTTTAACGTTTAGTTTTGAACGTAACAGTAGGCATTTGTATAATGTGAATCTGTTGAGTTGCTTTGGACTAATAAAATTATCAAAATAACAGTGACAATGAATGTCCATGGCTGAACGTTACGTAACGAAAAGTGGTTAGGTTTTGAGCGCTAATAACGCAGCGATTTATAAACCGATTTCCAATATTTTTGCTCCACTCTATCGCAAAATCTTTTACGTATCGACCCTTACACACTTTACTTTAGTGGCGACGGTCTGCTATCGATCTTGCACCGAACGAATTATGGTCCTCAAGTACTGTCGGTCCTGGACTACCGTTCTCCAATCCCTTCGAACACCAGCAGAACGTGTATCGTCTTCAACATTGCACATCCATCGGGTGCGAGGTTTGCTCCGAAGTCTACGTCCTCTTTCTGATTCTTTGCTGAAAATAGTTTTGACTACTCTTTCGTCGGACATTCTGACCACGTGCTCAGCGCACCGCAGCCTGCCACATTGCACTACCTTCACTATATCAGCATACTTGGTAAAGCTCGTGATTCATGCGTCTGAGCCACACTCCATTTTCCATTTTGCCACACATCGCAGAATTTTACTCTAAAAAAACGCAAACACTGTAGAGCGCCAGTTTTGTGCGAATTTGCAAACTACAAGATTTCAGCTGGCTAGGTAATCCGTAGGAAACCTCATTCGCGACTGCATTTCCGCGTTTTACTTCGCGGCTTACATCGTTGTCACATGTCACACGAGCTTACTAAAGTATATGATTTCCTTCATTACATCATAACGTCCCCCATCCAACTCTACCTTGGTACCATACCAACACCGTTTGGATTCCCACGTTTCCCTTCGGCAACCATGTACTTCGTTTTGACGGTGTTAATGGTTAGTCCCAATCTTGCTGCTTACCGTTTAATAGGCCTAAAGGCCTCTTCCACTACTTTACGGTTGATTCCGATGATAACGTCGACATCCGCAAAACCGTGACGATAGTCCCATTCCTTTCCACGTTCACTCTTTGTTTTGCACCTTCCAGGGAAATGTTAATTAGCAAGTTAGAGAGTGCATCCTCTTACTTAAGTTTAGTCCAACGTCACGAAAGCGGCTGAAGTCTCACCGGCAATCCTGACACATGATTTTGACCCACCCAGCGTCGCACGAATCAGCGTAACTAGTTTGGTCGGTAAACCATGTTCTAGCCTTCGTCTGCCACAGCTCAATTCGTTTGACTGAATCGTACGCCGCTTTAAAGTCTACAAACAGATAAAGAGTCTGCAAGGTGTGCTCCCGGAACTTGTCTAGTAACTGACGAGGGTAACTCGCCGACGAAGGACTCCGCTAGCGGTCTCCGCCTACAGAACAAGATACGGGAGAGCACCCTATAAGCAGAATTTTCGGGTCTTCTTCTTTCCTTATTAGGGACCTTGGACCACTGCGACCAGTTCTTTGATCTATTGTGGTGTGTCTTCTTTGGCTGTAGGTCTTTACTTATGAACAACTACTATGTCGTTTAGTAAGTGTTATTTTAATTGAAGGCATCATCCCAACATGGTAGTATGTTGAGAATAAATTGTACTACTTTCTAAGGAGAACTAGCCCATATTTTCAAAGTCTCCAACAGTCCTTTATCAAGAAATTTGCGCCTTTTATTGAATAATGCCGTGCATTCGCACAGCATATGATGAGCACTTTTACACTCAAGATTGCAGAAACGACATTTATCAGCATTAAGCTTTCCTATTACCTTTAGATGATATTTACTTGGACAATGACCAGTAACTCAGCTAAAAGTACTCAAATCTTTCTTTGAAAGATTCAATAGCTTTTGCGTGATTGAGGTATTTGGCTTAATAAACCGTTTTGCATGACGGGCTGATAGAGTATTATTCCAGTTTAATATGACCTGATTTTCTTCCCATTTTTTCAGTTCCATCTTACAGGTACTATTGGATATCCCACAAAACGGTTCGGGGCCTATAAATTCCATAGCCAAACCCAAAAGAGGTTTACCCTGCTGTGTGTAGATAGTTGTTGAAGCAGTTTTACACAGTCCCAGACTAATTAAGAAGTGCAAGCAACAGATTTTAGAGCTTTCAGAGCTGCTTGGCTGTCTGAGAAAATACATAGATTTGCATACCTATGTTTTCTCTTCAAGCAGATCGAAGTACATTCTAGAACGGCATATATTTCGGCTTGAAAGACCGTTGGCCATTTGCCCATTGCCACTGACCTATTCAGTCCAGGACCGGTAAGGGCAGCCCTCACTCGGTCTTACTAGGGTTTAAATTCAGTCCTTCTTTTTGCACCATGAAAGGGTGCAACTTAATGCTGTTTGCGATCGTTCTGAGACTGTTGTATCAAATTTGCAACGGATTATAAGGACGACGTCATCCGCAAAACCAATCAGTTCAAAGCCTAGCAGTTCCAGGTTTTTCAAAAGGTCATCTACCACCAACCGAAGTGTTGCGAAGCCCACACTCGTGTGGTCTAATTTTCTCACACACGCATACTCATTCTAACGAACGCGCCGGCATAAGCATCCCTTTAAAACTCCTGCTCTTATTTGTTCATGCAGTGCAACGAGTTTTTGCTACAGTCGTCGCTCGTCGTTCGTCGTTGCAGTCCGATCTGCTGAAACCGATTACTCTCGACGGGATGTACTCCCGCCCGTGAGTAGAATCGAAGGCGAAGATGAAGAAGAAGAACAAATAATAATGCAAAATTTGTATTCCAGTACGCTACCAGCCTCACGGGCAGCTGATTCTCCACGAATTTTTCGACTTGGGAATAAGCTATGCAGGCAGACGATGTGAGAATGTGCGTGCGCGAGTGTGTGGGTAGCAGAATGTCTGCATACAGCAACGGCAGCTGTTTCTTTTACGCCTGCGTGTGCGGCGAAAGCGTTGAATGCTATGTTTCTTGCTATGCTATATCTTTCGCGTGTGAGTAGGCATGGTTGACTTCTCGTTCCAACTAAAACTAAAACTATAACTTCCCCTTGTGGACAACCCTTAACAGCTATAACTTTTAATGAAGATTCGCTATGATTGGAAACTTTCTCTCGTTTCGACAGTATTTCAATAATCCACTCAACCTAGCAGTTTAAACAAAACTATGTCTTTTCATTGCATTTTCCATTGAGATATAGTTGACATTATCAAATGTTCCCTCTATATCCAGAAATGCTACTAGTAAGCCTTCTTTGGCTTCAAAAGTTTCTTTTTATTTTACTTACGATAGAATGGAGAACAGTAACTGTTGACATGCCACTTCGATACGCGAATTGATTGTTACTTAGAGGTTTCTTACAGAGTATCACATCTTTAACATATTCATCAATTAGCTTTTTGATTACTTTCAGGAATATGGATGACAAGCTAATTGGTCTAAATAATTTCGGTGAAGATTTGTCTTTTTTGTTTGCTTTTGGTATAAACACCCCTTTGGTCTGTCGCCATACTGTAGAAATATATTTCAGCAAAAGATTAGCTTTGTATAACTTTGCTAGAGCAGGAACTAATACGTTCTTGCTTTTTGAAGAAATATGGCAAAATTTCATCAACTCCTGGAGATTTGAATGGGGCAAATGAATCAATTGTCCATTCTACTCTTGGGTGTGCGAAAATTTTGTTGGCCAGACTTTCATCCTCTATATTGGATCTTTCTGATCTTTCCGGTGATCTTTCGTTTGGCCTAGTCTCAGCACACTTATCAATTGATTCACGGTTAGGGTCTGAACTATCACTATTTTTTGAGAAATCCCAAACCATTAGAATGAGATTTTGAGAGAACCTTCTGAAGTCTACTAACAACCGGGTCACTTTCGATGTTTTCACAATTGAAACCTGCAATCCCTAGGTTCTTCTGATCTCTTTATTGTATTCAGTCAAGACCTCTTTATATTTGGACCAATTTGGTGTGGTTTTGGCGTGATTAAATAATTTTCTGGCCCTTTTCCTGAATTTCTCTAGCCTATGGTTCCACCATGAAACATCCCTATTTGTAGAATGACTGTTTTCCGGACAACTCGAATGGTAGGCTTGTTTAGCTTTGTCTATTAGGACTTGTGAACCCTTTTCAAGCTCCTGATAACAGTTTATTTCTCCTGAAGTTATCTCGCTCTCACACCCCCAAGTTCCGACCTGTAACGTTCCCAATTTGTTTTTCGAGGATCTCTATAGTATTCCTGTATCAAGTCATTTGCAACATATTCAAATAAAATTTGACTCAGAACAGATAACGTTATTTCATCTGATACATGCCCGTTCTGTATTTTTTCAGAGATTTTTGAGCTGCATAATGTTCTTCCCTAAACTTCAAGAACTTCTTCCCTGATGGAGTTAGTGACAACTCAGGAAATATAAAACAAAGCATGCTTGAATGGAATGGAACAACATTGGATAGTTGAAAAGCAGATTACTTTTCGGTCATTGTCAGTACAAGAATATTGACGCTTTTAAAAATTTAGTTGAAATTATTTTTGAAGTCAATGGTTAGAAAACTTAACTGGTAATCTTCGTTCTTTTTTTTTAATTCTATATTAGAGAGGTTTTCAGCCTGCGGCTGGTTCGCCTCTTAATCTTCGTTCTATAATTTCTAAAGTGTTAAGTATTAAGTCAATATTAGTTGGTTAATGATATTTTTTACATAATATTGTTTTTTTTTAGACGCGTTTATGTAATTTCCATACTCAAAAACCTTTAGTGTAGAGTCAAGATCACTATCGCCAACGTGTCCCCACGGCATTTCCCGAAAACACACAGCCCTGCCGCAGTTGAAGGTGATGCGCGGGAAAACTGGTTTCCCTTCGGGCCTGAGTCTGAGCATGTGATAATCCACGCTTGTGGGCTTGTGGAGAGGTCATTTGACAGCTCGCGACCGGATTGTCTCGTTACCCCCGAGAGCGGTCTACATCCAGTCAGTGTGATTAGGATCAAATGATTATGAGTTCTGAAATGGTCACCGTTAGACGTATGTGTGTGTGAATGTGTCTCTGCGTGATACGATTTGAAACCGGTTTGATTTGGTAGTCCGGGGTTTAATTGGCACTTGGTAACGACTTCATTCCATTTCCGAGAGAAGAATTATCGATATGAGTCATTTTTCAACTAACAAGCCCGAAACCGGTGTGTGGAAACAGCTAATATCATAACGAGCCACACTCTCGCGGGTTCTTCAGGCCGGTGGCCTGTGGCCTGCAGTGTGTCTTCCTCGCCCATTTTTATGAGGCACTAATCCAAATCAAATAAATTTAGCACGACCGATTGTGTGGCGGCTGGCACGCAAACTGGAGGAACCTGCATGCCGGGACGGATCCGCGCAGCCAGCCGCACAAACGAGGGGCAGTAAATCAAAGAATAAAAATATAGATAGTATAAAACAAGCGCTGATTCGATTGTCGCTAGGAGCTAAAACACCGACTACAAGAGAAGGTGGTTGATCCTCCCGAGGCGGTGTGTGCAGTGTGTGCGCATCGTCACACATGAGGGACTTTTTCGCCTTCGGTTGGCCAAAATTCAATTTCGTTATATGGTGTAGGAGCGTCATAAGTTTGCTATAAAAACGGTAGTTTTCTGGTTATAAAACTTTTTTGTGGTTGTTGAACTATTTAATTGCATCTAGGAAACGGAACGGAAGTTTTTCAGCCTACTTATATTTTGGACCTAAATGTTAAATGTTAAGTTATTCTTTGAATGTGAAAGGAGTAGTAACTGGCGACACTGGTAAGATGAAGAATTGGTGTTTCGATTGATGAAATGGTTCAAGATACATACATTCGAAATCGCTCCATTCTAAGCTTTTTGTTTTGCACACTAAAAAGCTACAAGGAAATGGTTCGTTAAGGTTGTGGTGTCACAGGTATGCCTTCAAGACTTTTTAATGACGTGTGTTTAAACAAACCATTCCGAATGGGGATGCAATTACAGTATTTTCAGTCAAAATACACACGGCACATTCCTCACTATATGATTATCATGCAAATTATTACATATTCTGCAGGTTTTCTTGATGCTGCTCTACACCTGCTTATAGATATATTATTATCTGGCAGGAATGCGTATTGAATTACGCGAAAAAAGCCACTAACTAGCTATTTTGACGCACCAAATGGATCGTTACATGAGCTTTCCTCGCCGGGGAATCATCCTGTTCTGCTGGAGTGATTCAGTTTTTGAAGCTACTTCCCTTCAAGTTTTACATCCATTAAAAATGATTTCGAGTTAATTTATGCTACGATATTTTTGCGATTAAAACCTTAACTTTTCTAGTAAATGTGTGATCAGATAGCCATTTCATTCCTTTGAGCAGTAGCCCACTCAATTTAGTAGGTGAAAATTTTAGTTAAAAGGACTATCTAAAATAGCTCATGTAACCCTCGGGGTTGATTGCTGCAATTATATTCAACTAGCTGATTGCCCGATCTTATTGGGGATCTCATTGTCTCTCACCCACTTGTACATCTCTTATTGAGACTTAATTTTCTTCATTTGAATGTGGCTATTCCCTTTGTCAGCTCTCCCCTTACTATTGTCCCCCAGCCACTGGTAAAATCTGTCTATTGTCGATAATCCCTATAATGCGAGATAAAGCGTTTTTTACGTTTTTGAACAGTCCCCTTCTTAATGGCCACCCTATTCTCCCTTTTCGTCTCGTCGTTCAGTCACTTATACAACTGCTATCGTTCCAAATGCAAGAGAAACGCTTCCCTTTACCCATTTGAACCTTTCTTCCTCCTTATAAGAGACCATCTTTCCCCTTTGTCAACACACCTGTGCTGATTCTTCTATATCAAAAAACATATGTGTCAAGTTTGATGAAAAACCGTCCAGGCGTCCCGGAGTTATGGCGGAACATACATTCATACTCATGTTTCTCGTACCCCCGGTTGGCCCCTTCTGTCACGTAGCCAATTATGCTCACCAATTATTATGTTTGCCCTTTGAAAATCCCTATAGGGAAAACGAAACAAAGCTCATACTCCAATAAAGTATCAGGTGACAGTTTGACCTCTGGCTTTCTGCTTAAGGATCGTTTACTTGAAATGTAAAAACAGGTCAAAGTTGGGGTATTTTTGGCTTAAAAATTCCACAGTCCCTAAACTAGCAAAGATAGCGCTATAAAATATTCAGCAAAGTTGTGTATTTTTACTATTTGTACAACTCTGTAGACTAGAGTCATACAACAACTACGAAAAGAGTTAGAATAGAAAAACTGATTTTAATAATTGATTATTTATAAGAAATAGAATTTTTCTATGTTTGCTGAAGAGATAGAAGGTTACTGTCTTCAGCAAAATTTCTTATAATAATATGCTCTAAAACTTCACAGAACACATTAATGTGCTAAATTGAAACTGAAAAAAAATAAAAATTTTATTTCACTTTTAGGGGGATTAAAATTGAACTCCACCAAACGAAAGATCTTTTAATTTTAAGAAACTCTTCCGAAGGTTCCATTAATCTAAAATCAAGTTTTTCCACTCAAAACTCTAATGCGCACGTATTTTTGCTTTAAGACCACTGCACAGTGGTCCAAACAGCGAAATACGTGATGGTGTGATATTGCGCCGAAACGTGAAGTTTTTCGCATGTAGAGTCTTTAGGAACATTTCATGGCATAACAAGCCCCTTCTTGCGAGAGAAATCTTTGGGTGATTAATTCGCTTAAAAGTGAGATACGAAATTTATCTTCTTGTACATTTGAGATACAGGTTTGGTGCTTTCGGCAAAGTTGTAGTAAATATTATTACAAACAACTTTGTCAAAGACACCATACTTGTATCTCTTCATGGAAATTATCTATGAAGCGTTATTCGCGGGCAAACCCTTTAAAACAGTTTTTAAACCCTGACTTATTCTGGTCATTTTTTCGTGTTCCTAGTGTTCTAGTAAGTTGTTTATCTTGCTAGAATCAACGTTTCTGTAGAACATTATTATATGTTGTTTTCTAAAGTTTCGGAGATTTTGAGCTTTTTTGGTGAAAAATAGTACTTTTTTGAGCCTAAATATTTCCCAATGGCAGATCAAACAACTCCTACTTAAAAGTACATCAAAAAACCTGAAGCAAGTGTCAATTGACTGTATCTGTTTGTATCCTCAAAAGTTATAGTTGTTTTAAAAATCGATCTTAGTCATGTTTACAGAACAACTAAGCTGTACTTCGGATGCAATAAACGCCATTTTGTTTACGTTGATAATCTCTTTCTAATAAGTTCTGATGAATGCTAGGACTTGAATGAATAAATCTGTTTAAAAGGTCCTTAAAAGAAGTTTGATGCAGAACGGGCAAGACGTTTTGGAGTTATGCCACTCGCTTCCTTCTTAGTAACTACCGTTCCTACCGTTGTGAATCGCCAATTGCTGATTCTCTTATGTCGAGAAATATGTGTGCCAAATTTGGTGGAGAACGATCAGGGCGTTCTGCCGTTATGCCGCTCCTCCTTGTTAAGAACCATCCCCCTCTTTTGTCAACCTCCAAGAGCTGATACCCTTGTGTCAACAAACCTGTGTGCCAAATTTGGTGCAGAACGGTCAGAACGGGTTGGAGTCATGTCGGGACATACAAACATAAGTTCACTTTATATCTCACTTTAGTTGATTTTTTCGGTGAAAATAAACACTATGATGCTTTCAGCGGACGTTTCGACTTACTATCCTTCAGTCATTGACTACGCATTAAACATCTATTCTTACTCATGTTTAATGCGTAGTCAATGACTGAAGGATAGTAAGTCGAAACGTCTGCTGAAAGCATCATAGTGTTTATTTTCACCAAAAAAATCAACTAAAGTGAGATATAAAATTCACGGTGACGAACTCTAACAATAAAAACAATAAGTTCACTTTTATATTCAAGGTTTTAGGTGTCTTAGTGTAAATATTCCAGGGAGTGATAGAGCACCACATTTGACGAAAAAAATCCGAAATCTGAAGTTGGTGGCCTTTATCTACCAATTTGAAACTCTGGTATTGTTTTACAATTCGTTTGTCGGTGTGAAATGGTTATCTTTTATAGTTTTGTTGCAATTTAATTTTAGACGTACCGTTTTGGGCAATGTTGCGAATCGAGCGAGAAGTCAACCATGCCTGCTCACACGCGAAAGAGTATGAGAAAAATAGCATTTAACACCTACGCCGCACACGCAGGCGTAAAAGAAACAGCCGCCAGTGCTGTGCGAGATATTTTATTACCCACACACTCGCGCACGCTCATCTTCATATCGTCTTCTTACATGACTTAATCGCGAGGTAAAAAACTCTCGGCGAATCAAATGCCCGTGAGGCTGGTGGCGCACTGGGATACAAATTTTGCATTACTTTTCCTTCTTCTTCATCTTCGCCCTCGATTCTACTCACGGGCGGGAGCACGAGCCGTCACGTGTAATCGGCATCAGCAGATCGGGCTGCAATGACGAACGACGAGCGACAACTGTAGCTGTTAGCTAAACACATACGCGCAAAAACTCGTTGCACTGCATGATGAAATAAGAGCCGTAGTTTTGAAGGGATGCTCATGCCCGCATGTTTGTTAGAATGAGTACGCGTGTGTGAGAAAATTAGACCACACGAGTGCGGGCTTCGCAACACTGGTTTTGGGTGTTGAATTAGTATCTGCCCAAGTATCATTTTTGTTGTATAATAGCTTATTAAACTATTGCACAGCTAATTCCCGTGGAACAAGTGCTTGATAAGCTATTATACAGCAAAAATGTTACTTGGGTGAAAACTGCACGAATTCATACATCACGCATAGCACACTAGATCACTGCGTGCGACGGACACGGTCTGACATGTATGAAAAACAACAACGTTGTAGTATGATTAAGGTTACGTTATGTCATATGTTTATGCACCCTATTCCGTTTCACTCATGTTCCGTTACGCATATTTCCGTTATTTTGGGCGCACTGCCTTACTTGTCAAATTGATACGTGCCAAAATTGTTCTGCATGTATGTGTAGGAAAGATTTATTGTAACCCACTCGATAGGACATGAAAGATCATTTCGTATTGTTCCGTTATTGGAGGTGGACGTAATAAAGTTTAGTTGCATGATAAAAGTGTTTCTGTTACTTAGTTTTCCGTCTACCATAATGTTTTAGTGTTGATATTTTCGATACCACAACATCAATAACAATGTTATTCATAAATTGAAGGTTCGCCTTTACTCTTGCTTGCATAATTCTGCAAACCTTAAGCCGCTTAGGTTTATCCGCAGGCAGCAGCTCTGGAACCTGCAGTGTGGAAAGAATGCATTTGTCAGGTTTACCTTGCAATATGACATGGGACTGTGACGCAACTTGGCTTATGCTTGTCTTGGGATCATTTTTCATAATCCGCGAAATTTAATGGCTAATCGCAGACGCCCCTTGCTGATGTTGCGCTCCTGGAAGCCTGGTTAAGAACAGCGTTCCTTCTCGGAAGCGACGAAGCGTTGTAGTAAAAGTTCCTGAATTAAAATATTCGACGGTCGGAAAATCTACAATTATACTCCTGCCGGACTGTCGTTGCTTAACAATTAGCGACGTCATAGCAAAGGTGAATGTCCACGAGTTCTTCCGGAGAATACATTTTGATGCTGCATTTGTTTTCAGAAACGTCAGAAATGAGAAAGCTGAGGAGACTATTTCGTTGTTGATTTCTATCGCGTCAGATCGAGTCCATCGCACGCGGTGATCTAGTGTGCTATGCGCAGTGCATGAATTCATACAGTTTTCCGATACTAATTCAACACCCTAAAACATACGCTCAACTTCAATTAGCTAAATTACGCTTTTTTAGGAGAAAACGCTTTGAGAAACACTTATTTTAACGCTTTTTGCTTCTGGAAGGTTACTAAATTTCATGAAGTAGGAAGTTCAAGGACAATTTTCACTACAGAATTTTCTCAGCTTTCGAATGAAAGCAACAGTATTGAGCTAGTAGGCATACCTTTTGTACTAGAGCTAATTTAAGGTAAACAGAACCGAAAACCTAAAATCTTTTATAACTCTGTAATGATTGAGAAGGGTGGAAAGGTTTTTTTTTGTCAAAAGTGGTCCTCTATCATCTCATGAAATATTTGCACCGAGTTACTTAAGAACCTGTATATAAACAGCCCCAAAAATTTCTATTCAAATGGCAAATGTAATTTCGCGGATCGCTTTTTACAACACTTTTTTTTCTGACCACCATTAGCAGATAAACGCCGCGGTGTGCAGCACCCCGAAACGCAGCGCTACCATCATCATCAACCGGGTGAAGACGGTAGTAGCGGAAGGATAGAGAAGACCTCGGCTCGATCAGCAGTTGTCAGTGCGAGCAAAGGAACGGAATATGCTAATTAACATTCTTTGACACCACCACGATGAAATACATACAAATTGCTTAATTAAGAGAGGATGTTCGATTCTGCTTGTTTGACGTTATTGGATTTGTTTTTGACGGCGGCCATTTTGCGCTGTTTTTCACGTTCCCGCTTGATCGGCTTCGGCCATCAGAGAGGCAGCCACCAGCCAGGCTCTGCTGGCTGCAGCGTGATTGAAGTTAAGCCGACCGAAATGGTTCAATCGACACCATCATGTATCTTGATGATACATACATAACACACACGGACAATAATACTATTTCAAACAGCACCAGAATGGCCTTCAAAGTGAGAAAGATCTTCTGTGTTTTTTTGGTTCTTATCTTTTTGTTCATTCTTGGAATGCTGCTGCCTTTTAAACGTCGCCCGGCCCGGGCAGGGAACAATGATGATCAAAAAAGAGGTCGCAGAATGCCGTTTGCTGTCAAATGGCGTATCTGCTGAACAGCAAAAACTATCCCTTTTGGCTTAAGGTTAGGCTAGGGATTCGGCGCCAAAGAAGAACAAACATGTTGAACAATTTCCTCCGAAACAAGCGTAATTATACAGATGTAGTGTGTCCTGCTCACTCGGGAAGGACATTTCCGCTGCTTTGTTGTACGACACAGCAAGTGATCTGCAGATGGAGAGTGATTCACTGTTCGTGAACACTGGGTTGTGGAGGCTTTCATTTTGAACAAGAATTTGACATACTTTATCAGCATCAGATTTGATTCGATTCTAAAAAAACTTTTATACAAATATGTATCAGCACAGCATTCGATAATTGTATTGTTTCTAGCTAATCTTCAAACAAATTTGACGCTTGTTCTAAACCATGATTTATTCACTTCTTTTTCTCGACCAAAATAGCTCAACCTAACAACCTATAAGCTTCCGTCGTGGTTCAGTCCGGTCCATGATCACCGAAACAAAATTCCTCATAAAACATAAAACATTAAACCCCATAAATTATGGAACAAATTACCGAACCCGCCAGATCCCGAGGAGACGACTCTTTATCTCCTACATTGGCATTCGGTTCGGTTCAGTTCGGTTCGGCTCGCTTGGAATCGAATCGAACGTCTCTATAGGCCAGTCCAGTCCAGTTCGAGCTCAGCCTAAGCGCAAGGAAACGACACTTTTTCGATCGAATAGCGGGAACGGTTCAATAAAGAACCGCACTTTATCACTTGGCCGGGGAGAGCTGGCCTCGGCTCCCAGGTGGGAACGTTCGGGCTTGACCGTTCGGAAAACAGAGGGAAAAAATTACCTGCGGTGACAGCTGGAAATCACTAAGGGGCGACTAGTTTTCCGCATTTACATACAAATCACACACTCTCCAATCCCAGGCCCAGGCCAGGGCTCGGTTTCAATGGGCTGAGATTCCCGGGGATCGTTTGCGTTTGCGTTCGCGCGGCAACTCGGCAGCCGACAGGAACGGGTGACGAGGGGTAATAAATGTCGTCAAAAATATCTTTTTATGGTGACTAGTTTGTCGAATAGATATTTGGTCCCTGGCTGGAATATATTAGCGCGCAGGAAGAGGCCTTCCACCCGACAGAGAGAGAAAGAGAAATTGACGCATAGATAAAGGCCGTACGCTTTCGTGGGGATCGAAGCAGGACCAAATGGATGATTGGTCGTTATGGCTTATTGGTTAGATTAGTTTTGGAGGAATTTTGTTTCTACGGCTAGATAGGATAGAGTGTAAAATTAATTGCATTAATTTATAATATTTGAATAGCCTGTGGCACGAGGTGCCAAAGGGTGGACGGGTTTGGAGAACGGTGAGTGGGGAGCCGGTGGAATGTTTCACGAAACAGGCTCGTTTGGGTTTGAAGCTGTCAAAAGTTAGCAGCCCACACGACCGAAGTGTGCATGATGAAGTAATCACCGCGAGCAGATCTCTCGAGGTCTCTATTATCTTTTGGGGCTTTACCTACTTGAGCACTATTGTCGAGAGGGGTCCGTCATACTTTTTTTTCTTCACTCGCACATACATTTCACGGGGCGAGATTCAATTCACAACTTTTTCCTCACTCGCAGTCTTTCAGCTTCTTTTCTGAGAAGATCCAGACGAGAGTGGCCTTAGAAAAAAAGCTGTTGAATTGCAATTATCATAATTTCTATAAATATTATTATTCGAACCGAATGATTTTCTCGAGTGTTCGTCCACTTGAAAATTCAACCATTCAATGGATCAACTCTTCAGCTAAAACTTTTTTTTTCGGTGGCCCCTCGCTGACCAAGGGGAAATCGTCCACTCGATCATATTTTTTTCTCTCTTTTGTTTCCTTCTTTTTTTTCCTTGGGACAACAGTCGGGCAGCAAAAATACGTCCACGCAGAAGACAGGAGAATCTTAGAGAAGAGTGTAGACAAAGCAAAATAACGCATACGAGAATTGCCCTCTCGAAGAGACTGAGATGGCCTTCACCCTCTCGTGGCACTGGCCCAAGTACTCCCTTCCTCGCCCAAAAAGACATACGGAGTTCAATCAACGACACAGATGAGAACGTTTAAAATCTTGACGCGAGTCAGAGAAGTAAAAAAACGATCCATGACGAGCCGCGGATAGAATAAATATATCAGGAGGAACGATGCCGCAGAAGATTCCGGCAACTCTCAAGGGGCACCGGCCGCCGAGTTCCAGAGTGTCCATCCGATCTAAAACCCAGTAATGCTAACCATCCGGTCCGCGGGTGCTGCTCGTGAGGACAGTCCGTGGTGGCGGCAGCGGCGGCGGCGATGGAAAAAACAAGATGTCATAAATCTTGAGGATGGCCTCTTGAGAAAAGCGAGAAGAACCATCAACAACCACACGGTGACTTCGAACGCGAGTGCAAAGCGCGCAATCACCGCTATGCCAGCAAACCACATGATATCTCGTCGTCTCGTCGCCCTGGTCACGGTAATTAGAGACCACTCACTCAAAAACGCCCAAGGGTTTTTAATTTCGAGCCCACGAGCGCGAGATGTGAACGAACGGGCGGAAGAATCCGAAGCGGCGACGGACGCTCATTACTCCCGTTGGCTAGTTCCCTGGAAGCGAGTAAATATTTGCTTAGAATTCCAGTGTCCCACTGACGGTCTCGGTGCGGGAGACCGCTCAGATTACAGCAATTTAAGGTCCGTCGTTGTCTCCGGCTCTGGGAGACAGGAACGCATAAAAACTAATTGCTTTATTTTGGAGCAATCGTTTGCAGTTGTTTTTTTTCTACACCGTGACAGACGGAATTTTACAAATGGAGTAATCAGCCGCCGCAGCCGCCTTCGATTACTACATCACTTATACACTTATAACGTGGCGGCTGCTGAAAGTGACATTTCTTCACTCCACACAGAGGTTGAACGCAAAAAGAAGCTACTGTTCAGCTTTTAATTACCGTGATTGATCGGGATGTTTATGACTTTGGTAAACATCTCGTGGAAAAGAATAATTAGTCGAAGAAATATTATGAATTGCTAGTTCAAATTCAGTTAGTTTTGCGTGTTGCTTCGCACTTCTGCCCGGAGGCAGTACCTGCTTTAGTGTGTGCTTGAAATTAAGTTATTTAGAACTGTTTTCCTCTTCTCCCTGAGCTCCCGTGTAAGAAGGGAGAAAAAAGTACGGTGTTTCGAAGCATGTCTCAGCATAAATTAAACAAATTGTGTCAGCCATGGAAGGAGGAATTAGCTGGCAAGAGCATTGGTCAGTCGTCGATAACTACATGTGCAAACAGCCCTCGTGCACTCGGCCGGTACACCTGCTCTCTCGCCCTTACCTTTGGGGTCAACGTGTTGATGTTTGACTAGCTGGTTAGTAAATTTGATGGAACGTGAAATGCTATTTCTTCCCGTGATGAGACGTCGCGCTAGATGTCTAATTTTTTCTACAAATTCCCAATGATTCCGGAGAACGCAACCGCTCGCAAGACAATGCCATCTATTGTCTGTAGTGGGGCACACATCAGCCTACTTAGCTTGACCGACCCTCCCTAAGCAACCATTTTTGACGGTTAGCCGTCGGTCGAACATTGATTGATTCTGCCTGAACTGCACAAGAGGTCCGACCGCACCGAAAAGGTAAACAAGAACCGACTTAAGAAATCAAAATTGACTCCAGTGGTGCCACGGTAGCTCATCTGGGAGCAATTTCATGCTTAGAGAAATTTACCACGCTCGCCTTTGTCCGGGTTTCAGCGCGAGCCCATGAATTACTAGCCAAGCCAGTAAGCAAATGCATTTTTCGGCAGGGCAGAACGGCGATCCGATCGTGCTTGATCAATTTCATTCCTAGTCAGCTGGCAGAGGTAGAACGTAATGCAAGGACAGGAAGATAATAACTTCTCATCAACCCGATCGTCATCATCATCATCATCATCGTCAGTTTCTACATCATCAGCAATTCATTTCAGCTTTCGGGACGAGGTCTTCGCGGGCTTGCCGCGAAGGAAAATAATCAATTCAATCCGATCCGGCACAAATCGAAATCCAATCCCTGCTGATGCTGATGCTGAAGCATGCGGGTGCTTCAGAGGTCGCCGTAATTGGAAAGATGGGAAACTTCTGTTGTGTCCGGTTTTTGGGTCGGCTTGGAGCGGCTCCTCCCGAATCGCTCTCAGTTATTATGTTCGGGATTAAGCAATTACGACGGGAAGAATATTCGAAAATCGAATCAAAATCACCTGTGGGTGTTTTTTTGTTGTTATCTCTGTTTGTACCGAACGACGGTAAGCGATGGGATAACTTGAGGATGTTGACTCCACAGATGACATAAATTTGTTGTACACTCAAGTCGGTTTTACGTGAAAGAGACAAAATCGAAAATCATAGCCGTGTAAATTTCGAAAAGTGCATAAAAAACTACGTAAATTCCTAAATTTGCATAAAATTTTTTTTGGACTAGATATTCAGATCAAATACAGCATACCATTTGGGTTTATCATATAATTTGGGATACAAAGTTTATTCAGTACGCGTTCATTTGCCTACAGTGGCAATGCTAAAAAACCAAGCTCATCATATTGATGCTGTCCAAACCTGTTCCGTCCCCGTTCGAATACCTTCTGTCTGGCTTGCTTCTTTATCCCTGAGTTTGCTGCCTCTGAAAGGCACCTTCTCGAAAAAAGAACGACGGAGGGGTCATCTGTGTTTGGAAAGTTGAGAAATCGTCGACGGAGAAGAAACTCTCCAAATCTATGGAGAGAAACTCCATAGAAACTTCCCAAATCTATGGAGAGTTTACACTTTCACGCTTATTATAAATTTTCACTATTTAGCAATAAAACGCGATCTTTACACTCTTGCGAGTCAATTTAATGTGAAAATCTTGTTAATCAGGCAAGAAATGAAGGAATTATGTGTGTTCAAAACTGATCACTTTTACGTTTCTAGATTCTGATTTTATACCCTTACCGTCCGGTAAGACGTAGTTCTACGCAACAAAATAAAAGGTTGTATCCGAGCCACAACCGTATCATCCACGTAGGACCACGAAAAGTTGGACAAAACTGCACAAAATTTTGGCCGGCTGGGACGGGGAGAATCGTATTTTTTTCTTCTAAAAAATCTAGACAAAAAATATGCCAATTTTACGCAAATTTTGGGCCTGTTGGAAAGAGGAGATCCTTACTTTGTTGTGTTTGCTTGTTAAATTTAGTAATAGACGAGCAACATTTCCCTAGCGCTCAAGTCCGACTTGTTAACAAACCGAGTGAGGGTTCTTTTCGCTGGTCCAGCATACAAAATAAAATTAGGTGGCTACGGCACATCTTAAACTTAATTTTATTGCAAATTGTCAAACCGCAATAATTTGGCAATGGTTTGACAATACCAACACCCAACACATGGCAACACCCTGACCAAACAGATTTATTGATGCTATTTGGAAGCATATTGGAGTTTAGCCGCTTAGTTGGTTTTGAGGTACGGGGCTGGTCTAACAAGCCAGTCGTCGTATGTTCGATTCTCGGCTAGGCGGTGCTGCTAGATAGAGTCAGTAGGATCGTTGCACCTTGTCTGACGATAAAGAAGGGTCAAGTTCTCAACAGGACGTTTATACCCATGGCTTTGCTTTGCTTTGGAGTTCAGCACTAAAAACATTTTTTATGCGGGGGCATCCTTTTGCAATATTTCAGTTTTTTTTACCCGCAAGCAAAAAAAAACATCACAGCCAAGTGTGAGTTGCAGATAAAAAAGTTTTTACTAATCAGCTTTTATGTCACAAGAAGCACCTAGAATGATTTTACAAGTAATTGAGATTGACTAATTGGGTATTTTTATTTTGTTTAAACAACTAGTTTTCAAAAATTACAAAATTCTGGTGGCGCGTTGATGTTACCCACCTACAAATATCCACGATAAAATTTCATGCGCATATGCTGCACAACTACGGAAAGTGCTGAAAATTTATTATTTATTCAGTCGGATATTTTATTATGGTCGCAATAAACCAAATCGATCTGGACGATCTGACAGTAAAACTTTCACTTTTCTTCTCGCGGCAATATATTGGCAAGTTAACGAAGCTGACTGACAGACTTAGCTTCTTTGCCAAGCAACAAGCTTTATGCTTTATAGCTGTTTAATAAAATGGCAATGGTAAGACTAGAAAGCAGTGTAAACGTTGTTATTTATTCTCACACCCATCTGAGAAGTGTAATTGTAATTGTAGCATCGGTTTTTTTTATCGAAAATAGTGGAACATGATTGGTTGAAAATTTTCTGTATTTGTTGAAATTCTTCAACTTTACATGAAACTTTCCGAATGAACCAAAAGATTCGAACACGGAATCCTCGCATTTAAATCGTGTGGGGGAATTCTGCATAAGATTCGTACAGAATAGCGGGCTTATGGAACCAGAATTCTTGTGTGAGAATCCAACAGATAACTTCTTAGGATTTCTATAACTCGGTAAGGGAATGCCCTTTACTATGAAATAGGAATCGTAGGGATTCTGCAAGCAAAAATCCTCTGTGTGTTCCAGAAATGTACTTACACATCATATTTTCGTAGATTTGAGGGCAGCATACAATACAGTCAACCGTGGACAGCTATGGTAGATAAAGCGGCGAATTGACGCGGCTAATCAAGTCACCATCATTACTAGAGATTACCTTGGGACGGCGGCGGTAATCTACGCGAACTAAAAACGGAAGCTAAAAGGATTGAGTTAGAAATCAATACGCCAAAAACCAAATATATGGTAGGTAGAGGCTCCAGAGAAAACAACATTCGCCTCCAATGGACAGTGACTATTGACGGCGTTGAACTGGTCACCGCCGACAGCTGGAAATCGGGCCTACTTTTTCCTACGCAAGACGCTTCGGTCAAGAAGCCGCCGCCGCCACACAAAGCTAACGATGTACAAATCGCCAATCCGACCGGTGCCTCTACGAACTTAAGACAGTAACTTTGTTTATGAAGGACATTCGTGCACTTGCCTATTTGGACGAAATGTGTTGCGATCTACTTTTTGGCGTAGTACAAACGGAAAGCAGAGATCGGCGTTGACGTATGAACCACGAGTTGCAGGCACTACTTGCAGAGATTTCCATCGTACACCTGGCGAAAGTTGGGAGACTACGGTGCCCCGGCCACATCACAAGGATGCTGGACGACTGTGTAGTGAAATCCGTCCTCTTTAAGAAGCCCACCGACATGGCACCAGGAATAGAGGAGCCCAACGTGCTAGATGGCTTGACAAGGTTAGAGCCAACTTACGTATGTCGAGACGCTCAACGATTTGGCGACGAGTAGCCCAGAACCGAGTACAGTATACGGTAAGAATCAACCCGGCTCTACATAAATATAAAATTTCCATTATTCAATTGTAAAGAACACTTACATTCAGTTTCCATAAAGTGCACCAATGACTCTTTTTGCGGTAGCACAATGCCGAATGCAGACTACGGTTTTCGTAGTTTAGTTTCTCACCGCGGGTATAGAAATTTGATGAAATAAATCCAGAAAGGGTCGATCTCGAAATATTGTAATCGCTTTACAGCACGCTGGCATTGTCCGCCATTTCCTCTGATGGAAAGTTTTGTTCTTTCGTGAATAGTAAAATTGCGCAAATGTTTTTGAACAATATGATTTTGACTTGTATTTTTGTTTAATTTCTGTTTGCTTTGCGTCATCATTGAGACTCAAAATCTCAAATACTTATGTGATAAAAGACATCATTTTGTGTTGAAAGAAATGCTTAAAAATGCTTGTGTTTCTGCCTTGAATTCAGTAATGAAGAAATTTCTCCCTGCAATAACAGCAAAAAGAGACTGTGTTATTCTGTTCTTGACAAGCATGATTTTCACATAAATATTTTCAGCAATTTATTAAAACGAAAAAGTTCTTTCAGAATAGGGTAGACAGATTTTCCAGGGGTAAATTGTTTGTCCATAGAAATCACCTCAATATGTTTATCTTCACAAAAACTAGTTGACTTCATGTTACATTTAATTTTACAACTCTTCAATTTACAGCATTTGCAGCGTTCCTTAGAGAGCCCGTGTACTGAAAATGGGATAATGGCAGTTGAGTTTATTCCACCTGGCACATCTAATTTCGGTGGCTTAAGGAAGGCGGTCGAGAGATGCTGAGAAATCAGACCTGCTAAAAACTGCTCCATAATGTATCTAAAATTGCTCGTAAACTGCACCCCAAAATAGCTATCAAACTATCCAGAAACTGCCCAAATTTTTTTAGACTAACCTGTAACTGGTCAGAAGCTATTCTGAATGTGTTCTACACCTGGTTTAAAATTGCTTAGAAGCAGTTCAGAATAAACTCAGAAACTATTCTGAAACCATTTTGAAACTGCTCTGGAAGGAATCTGAAGCTACCAGGAAATTGCTCCATAAAGAAGCCGCCTAAAAGTGTCCTGAAACTTCTCTGCAACTTCTTTAAAACTGGTCAAAAAGCAAAGTTCTCCAAAAGCGTTCTGCAATTATTCTAAAACATCTCTGAAACTTCTCCGAAACTTATCTGGAACTGCTAAAACTGAATAGCAACCGCTGAGAAACTACTTTTCAGCCGCTCTGAAACCGTTTGCAGAAACTGCTCTAACAATAATTTGAAGCTACTGTAAAATTGTCGTGAAACTCCGAAAGACCTTGAAATCGTTCTAATACTAGTCTGAAGCTGCTCCGAGACAGTTAAAAAACGCTCAGAAGTTGTTCTGAAACAGCACCAACAGTTCTCAATAACTGCTGTGGAAATACTATGAAAATTGTTTGAAACTACTTAGAAACTATTCTGAAATTGCTGTCTGAAACTTATTCGACGCTGCTCTGAAACCATCCCAAAACTTTTCAGGAACTATTTTGCTACAGCTCTGAAACTGCACTAAAATTTGAATGAAACTATTCGGAAACTGCTCAGAAACTGTCTTGGGATTGCTCTGAAACTACTGAGAAATTGTTCAAAAACTTCCCGAAAAGTAACTCGAAACTGCTTAGAAACCGCTCTGGGATGGTAATAAAAATCTCGTGAATTTGCGCAGATTTTTTTTTTTAAATTCTCTAAAACTACTGAGAAACAGGATGGAAACTTTTCTGAAACTTTTTCGAAGCTGCCTTGAAACTATTCTTATTTGTTTATTTGTATTATAAAAATTCATCTGACTCACAGTCTTAATGAATAAGATAATTCTAACTTCTACTAAAAACATTAACTAGACGATCACGGAAAACGTTGATTGGCACATTGAAGTCAAACATATAAGACATTTCATCGAACCGATGACACATAAATCTAAATGGCTCATGAGCACCTAGTAAACGGTTCCGCGGTTCCAAGAGCAAGAAACTTCGTTGACGTAACGGTCTGATCGGAGCATATATGTTCAGCTGTTGTAATAGCGACGGACAATCGACGTGGTTGTATAATAACTTCGCGGCAAAAAATCACTTGGGCAATGCGTCATCTGGATTCCAGAGGCAGGATACCAAGAAGTCGGCAGTGATCTTCATACGACGGCAGGTTCAACGGATCTTTCCAGGGCAGATGACGAAGCGCGTAGCGCATGAACTTTTTCTGCACCATTTCGATTCTATTGATCCAATTCGCATGAAATGGGCACCACACAATGGAATTCGTTTCGAGCGACAAGGGAGCAATAAAGCGATTTTAAAAATGAATCCAAGTTGGCGGTTAGCCCGGGATATGATGCTGTCATAGTGGTTTCTGAATGTCAGTTCGTTATCTAGCAAGACTCCAAGATCTTTTACACATTGTACCCGGACGAGGCTGTGGCCGGAAATAATGTAGTTATACTCAATTGGCACACACTTTCGATAGAATAAAATTATGTTGCACTTGTGAATACTTAACGTTAAGCAGTTTGCGGACACCAACACCAGTCAACAAAAGTATTCAACATTCAGGTATTCCTGTAGGTCCACACAATCGCTTTGGTACGTGATGACTTTAAAGATTTTCGTATCGTTAGCATAAAACAATCGACAGCCAAGCGGTAGCAAATATGAAACGTCATTAATACAAATGGAGAAAAGAAGTGGGCCCAGGTTGCTGCCTTGCGGAACTCCAGAATGATTGGAGAAGCAGTAGGAAACGGTAGATCCCACTTTGACACACAAACTTCGATTAGTCGAGTATGATCTAGACCAGCAGGTGTCGTCCGTCGAAACACCTAGTAGCTCCATTTTGGCTAACACTATTCCATGGTCTACACGGTTCTTAAACTGTTTAGTGACCTCTTCTACTTTCAAACTGCTGTGAAACAAACGCTGTCTTGAGATTTCTCTGAAACTGCTCAAAAACTTCTCATAACAACTGTTCTGAAACTTTTGTCCAATTGATCAGAAGCCTCTAAAACTGCTCAGAAATTTTCTTGAAATTGCTCTGAAACTGTTGTGAATGTTTGTTTTGAGCACAAAACAATCACAAAGTTTTGATTAAATTTTTTTTTCGTAAATGTTTCAGAAGACGCCTGTGGCGACCTCATTTTAGTTCCATTTTTGTTATAATCCACTCTCGTTTAGATGAAAAGATGTGTTCTTTGCTGTTGTTTTTTCAACTCTTGCGACCGATGACTGTATTGGAAAGTGCTATTTTATGCTAATTATTCAGTCTTCTATCGGCGTGTGAAGAAGCAATCACTACTCGAACCAAAATCACCATTTACCGTATCAAATCGAAGCCAACAATTCGCAAAAGACCGCACCAACCACGGAACGACCAGTAACGATGCCAAATGGAGCGAGTTTTGAGTTTAGCGAGAGCATCACGATTCGAACTGCATGCAGTTGCAGTAAGTGAATAGCTGCTGCTGCTGCTGCACTGGTTGACTGACGTTGTTGCGGTGAATCCGGTGGTGGGCCGGGCGGTTCCGAACTAACGCGGGGGGAGGATAGTGGTCGGCGATGCGATGTGGTCAAAGAAAAATCGCCAAGAAAATGGCTGACTTTTTGCACGCTTTCCGGTCTTCTGTGATGCTGTATTCTTCGGTTGCGGCGGCTGCTGCTGCTGCTGCTGCCGCCGTTCCGCATGTATAGCCTCGAAAAACACGGCCTCTGCCTGCCAATAACGCGACTGCGCACACACCATATCGGAAGAGACTGCATGGCTGACGGTGCGAGCAGCCGTCCCGTCGCGAAAGGGCCAAAGAGAGACGGCCAATGCAGAGTGCACTGCAGCAGCAGCTCCAAAAGAGGCTCGCGTGATCGAAGGAGGCGCAGTCCCTTCGCGGAAAGAATATCTCAATCTCGGAAACGAGCATAACAATGCACGCGGCTGCCCTGTGGAGGCTTTCTTAGCAGCCGTTTGTTGGGGTTGGAAGCAGGAAGGTCCGTGGGACGGCGAGCGGCTCGGCGGTTTGGGTTGAGTCTGAACTGCCTGGGTGCGCGCAATTGGCATGAAATGGCGATTGAGATATATTGAGGAATTCCATATTTGCTTCGGCATTTTCATTAGGATGCCAGTTGATTGAGCTTCTGTTTTGTTCGGTAGCAACTCTCGACAGTCGCTAATTTGCGTGTCTTCTACTTTTGAATCAACTGCCCGGTTCTGAAGCAGATGATATCGTCGCGTCGTCGGTGAGTCTGAGCTCAGCCTTAGAGGGTTGTGGAAGTAGAGTTGATTATTGGGCCGATTCGCGTGGGGGCTCCACTTGGCTGTGGACTGGTTGGAAAAGTGAACGCATATGGTCTAGAAATCTTTTAAGGAGAAGCCGCTCGTGCGGCGCGTAGGTGTCAATCAAACAGCCTGCAAATCGACGCTCCAGAAAAACCAGTTGTATGTGCTCACGTAGCGCATGTCGACTGTCAATAGAAGTGTACGCCTTGCGGGCACTGTAGCATATTGACTCGCCGTTGAGTCATGATCACATGCGGAGCATAACGTTGTCGTGAGCTATTGGTACGAGGGTTTTCCGACTGAGCCGAACATGAGCATGTTCGATGATTTGCAATACGAGCTCCTGCTGGTTCGAAGGGGAGGTTAGGGGGCACTAGAGGAAGTGGGTTGGAATAGAAATGTTTATTTAATTACACACCGATCCAAAACCTGGACCTGTATGTATGTTTGTAGCAACGGCCGGCACACAATCTGGACGGCGCGCGGCGTCGGCAGTCCGTACTCTGTACGGGTACGAAAATATTGTTACAAGCCCATTTCGAGATCGTGAAGCCGCGACGTTCCCTTGGCCATAAAAGTTGTGATATTTCAATAATATTGTACCGGATCGCGAAAACATATCGTGTTCGTATAAAATGTAATAAAATATGTGCGCGCACGTTGTAGCTCAATAAAACTGCATATGGTCTCGCGGTTTATTCTTAGCGCTTGTGTTGTTGCTTTTTTTTTCTCCCTTCTGTCGTCGCAGATTGGGCCCGGACGATTAATATGTTTATTGAGCAGACCATAAAAATAGTTTCGGATCAAATTTGTTCCAGATCCGCGTATGCCCAATAAAAACGGGTCATTTCCCCCGTCGGGTACCCCATATCGAGACCTCGTTAACTCGTTAGCTAGCTGCCAGGAAGAATTGATTAGTCTCCGTCGGTAAAGGGACAATAGAAAGCGAGAAATTCGGGAGACGGCGGCCCTATAAATAAAGATTATCGGTTCCATTTTTCTTCTGGTATGTCTGCGCACCGGAGGACAAAACAGGCTGCTACGATGCCTGGAAACGCTCAAGGTTGACACATCACACGCCACTTATTGCTTGTTCCCAGTCTAGCAAAGCAAAGCAACGCAAGCAAGCAGCAGGGTGAAATGCACAGGTAACACGTTCCCAATTTAACACAATCATCACGGTACGCATGATGAAGGAACAGAACCTGTTCGACATTAGCTTCGTGTCCATTTGGGCGCTGTTTGGTGCATCTTTTCTTCGATTGAGATGAAATTTATTATTCTAGCTTCGTTTTGTTCCGATCTCCGTCGGTCGACGGCAGAAGCAGCAGCAGCAGCATCAGCAGCAGGTCCAGATCTTGGAAACAATCGGGAATAGAAGAAAACCAAAGGAAGCAGAAGACGGGAATTTGAAATTGTAATGTCTTTGTTATTCTCTGCCCTGTTCGTTGGAAGCAAACCGGCAGACAGACGATTTTTTCTTTCTTTTCAGTTAAAAAAAATTCTGCTCTCTAGTTTTGAGTTTTGCTTGAAACACTTTAAATGTGTTTTTTTTCTCGATTTCATACTTCCATGACATACCTGATCTGAGCAGTAACGATCCTCATAATAATAATAACAACAACAACAAAAACAAAAAAGCATGACTGACGTACCGTGAACACGTAACATTGCAATAAATTAACAGCTTAATCTAGCCTCATGAGCCCTATGCGGATTGTTGAAAATATGTTCAATTTGCGGCGAACAAAGGTGGTACCTAATCTGAAGTAGGGCTTAGCCGATATTTTGAGTGACCTGATCGAGCATCCCTAAGCCAAGGCCAATCGTGGAAGCGAAGCGACCGGACCGTACGGCCGGGCCGTATGCGGAAATGAGCTGTCAGATACGCTTCACACCGAGAGCGTACTGTCACTGTCCCGAAACGGGGTCTGTTATTAATTTTTGCTCTCGCCGTGAAAACTATTAATTATTTATCGTACCCCCGCGCCCGCGCCCGGAGGGAAAACCTAGCTCTGGTTGTGTGTTTTTTTATTATTTGGCAATCACAGTCGATAGAGCCGTAAATCTAGGCAACGACACTAAAAAATAAGATAATAAAAAAGCACTAACCGCGCGACTCGGCGAATCACAATCCAATTATCACTTCGCGCATGCGTGGCGTGGCGTCGTTTTCCACCTTCGTGAACATCTATGCTCTGTTTGTTGTTGCGATTTGGCTGGACATCAAAATCGATCTAGACAGAGAGAGCTTTTTCAGGTGAATTCGGCTAAAAAACGACCCTTTCCAATATGAATGAAACTTTCAACATGCCTTCGAAGAGAAGGAAATCATTCTTTTTTTACAGGTCTGTTGACTATTACGATTCAAGAATAATTTTTCAAAATTTTTCAATTCATTATTCTTCGTATCAGACACTTTCTCACTTTCCAAAATAGTGTACGTCATGACTGTGTATAGTCGTAAGTTCTACTTGAAAAGCAAAATTTACCTTAGTGTTTATGGTAGGTAAAGTAAATTTCGCCAAGTTTTGTTCGATTTCGGTACAGACGCCATTTCGTGAGTTCTCGTACAGCCTTACTGAGGCACAGTCGTGAGGCAATACTGTAAGCGCCTAATTTTGTCTGTCACCAAAACCAGGCCCCTGACAGGACGTCATGGTTTCGTAGCAAGAATAACAGTTCGCTCCCTAAATGTTTTACACAAAGCTGAAACTAATATATGTGCACCTAAACTACAGTTGGTGTGAGCACCTCACGCATACTCTTTTATCCGGACAGGATTTGCTGTGGGCCCGAAAAAAAGTGGGTGTTATAAACATGGCAATATTCATGTACAGATGTCAGTGCCCTGGTTGAAACCCCAGCGTGAAGTAAACAAACATCCAAAGCGATCATGCCAGATTTCAGTCAAGACTAGCATCACTAACGCAGTTGCATCTAGCGTTAAAGGTACATTTAGGCGTTTTGAGCGCACATTCCAGTTAGCTCCGTTATAATGAATCTAGATTACAACAGCATAAACGCTGTGTTTCGTGGAAAATACCACGGATTCGCTGTCATCTAGATGTGAGGCGACGTACCGAATTCGAGGCCAAACAGAATTGTACATAAACGCAAACGTCAGCGTTATTTTCACAGAATTTTCATGGGTTAACTGCCAAGTTGACGCTGACGCCTAAATCTGTATGAATTTTTACACATGAACCTTTCGAAACGCTATTTGCAATCGTGCTTGACTGTATATCTTTCGAGAATTCTATCAAACACAAACTTTTTTAGAACATGAATAATGCTTCAATTGACTAATGGACATAACTGTCTCAAAATTTTGAAAATTCTTAATTTTTTATTTAAAATTTCGATACTGCAGACTTTTCCGTTTATTTTGATAATGATTTTGTAATGATCTGACCACGGGAAGTGGCTGAAAAACGATCATATACATAAGTAGAATTTCAGTGTCGCGTGTAAGGTATACAGCCCTAAGGGTTGTACGAAAGGGTGACGTAGGACTATATCAGATCATCAGATCAAAGACTAATGTAAACTGCAATTTCTGGCATAAGTATGTTTATAAGAATATGTGACTGCCATTGTTCAAGTGAATGTTTAAAAGAAAAGAGCGAAATATTCAGATTTAATTCTTCATTTAATGCAATGGTGGCTTTGAAAGTATGTACGTGGACGAGGGTTGGTAAGTACAACGCCTGCAACCTTTGAGACATAGAAATTTCTTTTAAAAATCACTTGTGTGCATCATAACGGTTGAAATGGCAATGAATTATCCTCCTACCACAGAGGTGAGGGGTCTCAAAGCATCATAAAATAAATAAATTCAAAATAAATTCATGCCTCCAAAAAACCCTACTCGCCAAATTTGATGCCATTTGCTTGATTAGTTCTAAAGTTATGAGGAAATTTGTATTTCATTTGTATGGGAGCCCCCCTTCTTAGAAGAAAAAGGGGTCTCAGTACACCATAGAAAAACATCTTACCTCCAAAAACCCCCACAAGCCAATTTTGGTTCCACGTGCTCGAATAGTTCTCGAGTATTTGAATATTAGTTGTATGGGGGCTCCCTCTCCTAAAGAGGGGAGGGATCTCAATTTACCATAGAAAAAATTCTTGCCTTCTGAAACCCCTTCATTCCAAATTTGGTTCCATTTGCTTGTTTAGTTCTAGAGTTTTGAGGAAATTTGTGTTTCATTTGTATAGGAGCTCCCCCTCTTACGCCCCCCTTAAAATTGTTCTTTTACCCCCCTAAAAATTACAGGTTATTTTATCTATCCAACGACATATAAATTGTTCAGTTTCGTTCAGTAGTTTAGTAGTTATTAGCATTTGAAATCTTTCATTCAAACGTTACACTTCTTTTTTCGTACTTTAACGTATGCTTTCCGACTGTAATATGCAATTTTCAGGTTCTGTTTTTCGGCTATGTAGTCTGTAGTTAGCAGTCAAAACGATGTTTTGCTTCTATATCCCATCTATATTCTATATAGAAGCAAAACATCGTTTTGACTGCTAACTACAGACTACATAGCCGAAAAACAGAACCTAAAACTTCTTTTTTCGTTTTCACAAAGTGCTACCCAGTCCCAATATAGTAAACAAAGACGTAGTCCTACGTCAAAAACAACTCGTCGTAATAAAATGCCGCTTGTGTAAAACACGACTTTCAAACTTTGTGTTCGCTCGGTAAATCATCAAGCTATTGGAACCAGCGAAAATAAAACGCATTCAGCGCATACAGTTTTATCCCTGTGTTATTCTTTTACCTGTCAGTCCATGGACATGACTACTGAACCGCTGACAGTGTTTGTCCTTCTCAGTTTTCTGCCCTTCAAAACAATTCATTCAAGAATTGCAATGCTGAATGATTGCTCGAGTGCTCTTGACTGATGTTTTAGATCTCATAGTTTAGTTTTTTAAATTACCAGCTTTTTAAAATCAACCTGTTTGTGGCAAAACAAATCAGTCTGTTTGTGGCTTTTTATTTATTTACTTACATAATAATAATAATATAAATAACCTTCTAATGGTTGTCAAAGTACGATTCGACTACTCCCAAGCGGAAATTTAAGTTTTCTTACGTTTCTCTAGTGGGTTTCAAGATCAATTCCATAAAACCGCTAATAAAACTATGACATCCACTAGAGCCTTCCGCTATAAAACTTTCTTTCGACCAAGAAGTCCACTATTCAGAAGGTTTTTATAACCTCTTGATGGGTCAGGCCATAAGCTCAAGTAGATTTATTACGCTCTGTTGAAAGCAGCAATAAAACCGATTTTGCTTTTCGCTGTTTGACGGCAACCGGCAATTTTCAGCATTTTCCGAAGTTGTGCAGCATATGCGCATTGAAGTTTATTGTGCCTATCGTGCGCCATCAAAATTTTGCAATTTTCGAGAACCAATTATTTAAACAAGTTGCATACTAGTTGCATTCTGACATGAAAACCGATCTCACAGTTTGTTTTGATGAATTGCTGTTTCGCGACCAAAAAAATGCAAGCAAACGGCAATATGGCCTCGCAAAAAATATTGTTTCTTTGTTGAATTTATGTATTCTTCATAATACCAGCAATAAATCTGTTTGGTCAGGGTGCCATACCATATTAATAGCCCTATGGAACTAGAGATGGTCGGGTAGCGGAAAATTTGCCCGAAACCCGCACCCGTACCCGTACCCGCCGTGGTTTTTAATTTTTTTCTAAATCGGGTACGGGTCGGGTTCGGGTATTCAAATTTTCATACCCGACCATCTCTACATGGAACTTACAATTTAAATACCAATTAGGCACCATATTGTATTGCTACGCCACACTTATAGTTTATAAGATATGTGTCAGTCAACAGGTTTTATCGTGGTAATATAAGCAAACACAATAAATTTGTTTTATTAACAGTTTTATTATGGTTGTATAGCTAGCTACGAGTAGTTTTTGACTTGTATCATCTTAGTATTGCTCAACACCGTGATAAAACAAAACCAGAGGAAATGACTCATACCGCACTAAAATCTTTATAAAATTGGAATAAAACCAAGCGGTTTTACAATTGTTACTTGTGCTACTAATCGGACTACTTTTTCTTGTCTTTTTGTCTTTATTTTGTCGTCTCTCTGACCTCGTCAAGTCATGTTTTGTCATGTTTTCGTCGTCTTTTTGGAATATTTTATCGTCTGTTTGATGCTTTCTAAACGTTGCTTAGCAATTTATTTTTATGTTTTCATTTTATTTTTATGTTATGTTACTGTTTCGTCATTTTGTTTATCATATTTTCGTCATCTTTCCGCTGTTGTTTACGAATGAGAATGTTTAAGGCTGCCCATCGGGAATCTAGAGATGGTCGGGTAGCGGAAAATTTGCCCGAAACCCGCACCCGTACCCGCCGGGTTCGGGTATTAAAAAAAAAATAATTTGCGGGTTCGGGTCGGGTGCGGGTTCTTAATTTTTGTTTTTGAAACCGGGTACGGGTCGGGTCGGGTATCTCTATTGACCACATTTAACACTAAAGATGGTCGGGTACCAGGGCCCATCCCGTACCCGACTGGTAGCGGTCGGGTTCGGGTAACAAAAATAAAAAACTTGCGGGTTCGGGTCGGGTACGGGTTTTCAATTTTTTTCTTAATCGGGTACGGGTCGGGTTCGGGTATTCAAATTTTTATACCCGACCATCTCTACGGGAATCATATCAGGTTTATATCGCAGACATTCAGTTTCGTTTGAAAAGAGACAGAACAGTAGAAGAAAGAGTCCTGGCGTTCCGGATTGTGTTAGTTACAGGGGTGTCACATCTACTGATCTTCCATCATCAACTGAACAATTAACGAAGTTTTTCGAAAGTGTTTTTACTGCGGCAACTGGCACGCTTGCGCGGATTTCCCGTTAATACTGACGATGTACCATACCAATTATCCAATACGTGTGTAGAAAACGGTATTCGTGAGCTCGATGTCAATAAGTCTGCAGGACCGGATATGCTGACAAATAGAATCCTGAAAGAGTTCCGTCTAGAATTTGTGGTGCCTCTTGCGCGCTTGTTCAATGTGTCATTAGCTACTGGCCATTTTCCGAGAACCTGAAAATCCCGCACATCACTCCAATACATTAGAAAGGGGCTAGAGACGATGTGGAAAATTATCGTAGATTTGCTATCCAATCAGCTATTCCGAAGCTTTTCGAGTCGTTAGTTTACAGTCACCTTTACGACAATGTAGTTAACCGTATTTCTCCTGTGCAACATGGATTCCTGAAGAAAAAAGGTTTGTAACACTCTGTGAATTCAGCTCTACAGTTACAGATCACATTTCAAAAGGATTTCATGTGGATTGCATATATACAGATATGAGCACACCATTTGATGCAGTCGACATTAATAGTATCTTGGAGGCTGTTAAAGATTTCGGCATTCGTGGCTCGTTGTACAACTGGTTAAAATCTTATCTCAAGTATAGAGTACAATTTGTAAAAATTCGTGGCTACAAATCTCGTTCGTTTACTGTTCACTCAGGAGTACCACAAGGCAGTCACTTAGGACCATTGCTATTCATGATTCTAAGTGCTCTGTTATTACTTTCACTGACAGGTGCGAAAAGGTGCGTGTGGCCATTTATTTACTTTATTAATTGCCTTGTTGATCACTACTAAATATATTCCTGATCGCAAGTTTGATTCCAAAAATATTCGCAAAATTGTTCAGCAAAGTTCTTCAACACATGTAGTGAAAACAAATCACTAAATAAGTCCCTCAGCTGGGTGGCGTTGATATCTTCATCGCTTCACCATTAATTATTGGTTCAACGCGGGGAAAGAAAAGATTAAATCATGGATTGATTCGAGTCCCAAACAAAAAATAAAACTTGCTCATCACGCTGCGATAATCAAATCACACCCAACTGTAGCAGCGGCAGGAGCAACAGCAGCAGCATCCTCCTCAGCCCGTGCGATGTGAAAATAGTAATTTCACCTAATATAATTACAATATAAATGATTTTCACCGCTGACAGGCCCGCGTTCAGTTAGTTGAGAGCGCAGGATAAAATGTATATCGCCGCACCCGTTTCCCGTTGCAGCCTCCCTCCGCCCCCCGGGTTTCTGGCCCCGTAAGAAGCCACTGCCAGTCCGGGGCTATTGATTTGATTGATTGATTTTCAGCATGAGTCTGATTTTTCGCTCCGTTCTGATTCAATGCGCGCCTTCTTCGTTAGTTCGTGGCAAGCTACATTCTATACGTGGATACATAGTTGCTCAGATCACCACCGCACCGCACCGGTTTGGCCGGCCGGATTGCGCAGGCGATAAGAAATTGGTTCGGTGGTGGTTGGTGGCAAAATTTGCCACATCACGACGATGCGCTTCCTGTCGTCGGCATTCCAAGGTGCAACAATTTGAGTGTTGAAAAAAAAACACGAGATTAGTTTTTTTCCTGCTGCTTTTCATTTCATTTTTTTTGACGTGCACTGTCATTGCTGGTCGCGTTTTGGCATTGGAAGCTAATTATCTGAGTCAAATGGTGAGCATTCAGATTAGAAGCGGGTTAGCCATTAGTCAACTTCCGTTAGTCAATTATTTTCGATTAACATGTTAAATGTTTTCGTTCATCCCGGATCTTGGTTCGATATTTCGGTAAAACTGATACAAATGTACAAATTGCACAAAACAGAGAAAATTAAATCGATTTTGTACAGTTTTCCAAAAATTTCAGGTTAAATTTTACGATTTCACTGATTTTTACCAACTTTACAAAAAATAATCAATCGCTTAAATTAATTTTCTTTGGCAGCAGCGCTTTGCAGCGAAAGTAGGGGAATGCCCCATAAAAATACATGCTGGTTCGAGGAACACTCCTGTTGTGAGTTAATAAGTAGCAACGTCGATCATAGATGGTGCTAGTGTTCAGGCAAAACGTGCGTGACGATAATTTTTGTAGATTTTTCTTCCAAGAGTTATGTCTGTTTGTCTGTGATTGGAGCAAACCATTTCCATATTTTTGTGTTTCAGCTCAAATCAGTATGACCAAAAATTACTCTCTCCCCCACCCCCACTCTCGGTACAGAACTGTTTTACCTGCTTCACCGACCAGTAAATAAGGTTTTGCAAGGTGACGTCACGAATGAACCGGAATGAACGCAATTCGCCCATTTGACATCCACTGGTGGTTTGTTCACTATTTGTTAGGCGAACGCGATATGCATAAATTGGAGTTTAACGTTTTAAAAGCGTATTATCCAGCCGTGTCGCCCTCCAAACTACTCGGAATGGCAGTTTTTGTGCTTTTTTTTGACTTGCCGTTAAGGGTTTTAGCAATATTCAGTTTCAACATGTTAACCCATGTTCCAAGTCCATGTAAACAAACCACTGATAGACGTCAAAGAAGTGAGGCTATGCTCGCCCGTGCAAAACCTTATTAGGCCATTCATTATGGATTAAAAGAGTAGCTCCAGTTTCTGTAGCATTCCGCACCCAAAATAGGTTTATCTTCCGCCACCAGATAATCGGAAAAGAAGGGCATCGAACGCTCAATGAATGGTTTAAATTTGCTCAGCAGCAAATGAGCCCGCTAAATGCACATAATGCGCTCTGTCAACAACTTGATGGTCATATATAAGAGTGAACACGGTAGAGTAGGTAGAGCGGGGGCAGAGGAATGATGTTTGAGGTTTGAAAATCGTACAACTGAAATTCAAATATTTGGTTTGCAAATAAAAGTAGAACGGGTGTCTCTGAATGGATCTGACGGAGAGCTTCAGGCGTTCAGGCGAGAAACTTTTTCAAACCGGAGGTAAAGTATCAGAATGCTAAGACAAATAATAATTATGTGTTTATTTTATGGTGTTTGATTTAGCTGCTGGTTAGGTGCAGAGGCAGAATCATAGAGAAACATATTTTTTTTGCTTTTTCCCTTGTTACCGTTTAGTTGCAGCGCAGCTGACGAACGAGTCGGTTATTTACATTCGCATAAACTTTGACAGCTAAAATGGTTCTCTATTCAACGAGTGGTTGCTGTGTTTGTTTTTTGCGTGACAAAAGATTCTAACTCAATATTTTAGAACAAACATAGTTAGTTAAATAGTAAAACATCGCATTTAACTCTGTCACTTTAGTTCTTTGGTTGAAAAACAAAGATGGCCGTGGGAGCATTCACGCTGCGAAATGTTGTTGACACGTTTTAGCAATTGTGTTTCCTTTAACCAGCAAAAATGCGTTCATCGCATTATTCAGCTCTATTGATGGATGCCATACATAGGTATAAAAATATTTACATATTCTTTGCTCATTCTGCTTTTTTCTCATTATCTCTACCGTCCGCTTTTTGACGAAGTCGACGGTGAGGTGATGAGATTGGACAAATATTTAATCAAGTCTTTGAACAATTCGCTTCAGCTGTGCTGTACTCACTGGTCAACGCAACTCATTGCTGCCTTTCAGTTAACTCCGGACTCGCCATAAGTCAGGCCGACCTATTTTTGTCGACAGATCGAAAACAAATCGATTGAAATGCTAGTATCTAATAATTAAAACGATACACTATGCGACAAAGAAGGCTTCGCGAAGTAGCTCTGCTATACTTTCGCAATAAAACACATAGAGAAAAGACAACAGATAACGAGTCAATCAATGTCAAAATGTGCGGCGTCACATGTATTGTGTGTTTGCATTGAACGTCTCTATCACCAATATAATAAGCGTGAGTGCAACGTAGTTGTCGATACGTTCAACAGGCGAAAGACTTGACCGCTTTTTTCTGAGTTGACCGTGACTGCTGCCGCAGTCCTCGAATCGGACATTTTTTGGACAGTGAAAAATGACTATTTCGTACGCGCGCGAGCTCGCTGACATGACGCGATAGTCGCGATTAGCTGGAAACTTGAATTGATTGTTGAATTTTTCATGCAGTGCGAATGTGTTTTACTTGCTATCAGCAAATCATGCCTACAGCCGACGGAAGGCCGGTTACGATTTGGTATGTGTTTTCCAATGTTGACAATATTTTATCTATGTATTTTAATTCATTTTCCTGTAATTTCTCAGCAGAAACTTCAATGGATCAAGAATTTCTAAAAATTGTGCTTTACTCCGTGGTCCGGGACCAATAAATATTCTTTGTCTCGGTGTTTAGTAAAAGTTGGCATCAGAGGTGGGCACCGCTAATCAGCTAACCGCTAACCTTTTAGCCAGCGAGTAGTGCGTTTGCTAGGTTTTGAATGTGTTAGCGCTTTCATTAGCTTCCGAAAAGTTAAAGTGCCACAAAATAAACTACTAGCCGCTAATTTTTGAAAATAATAACGAAAATAAGAGTGCGATTTCTTGCAAATTGATAAAATTGCTCGCTGCTGTTCGCGATGCGAGCAAATATATTTCATTCAAGGCCAGTTGTACTATTTCCAAATATTATTTCCAAAAATTACTGGCTGGTAGTTTATTTAGTAGTACTTATATTTATCGGAAGCTAGTAGAAGCGCTAGCACATTCAAAACTTAGCGAACGTGCTACTCGCTAGCTAAAATGTTAGCGGTTAGCTGATTAGCGGTGCCCACCTCTGGTTGGCATTATAAAGGGGAAAGCGAAACAAATCGCACCCTCAAGTGTTACCTTTTGCCTTTCTACTATATAAATATATAGTATAAAGGTATAGGAATCACTCGAAAAACCGGAAATGTAAAGAAGATCCTGCGGGTCGAATGAATTTTTACACATATTTTTGGTGAAATTTAATTAAAAACTGGTATTTTTTGTCACTTTAATGATTTTAATCAAGAGTCAAAACTATTACATGGGACAAAACACCTAAATTCGTGGACAAAACGCACTAAATTTTGATAGGCCGGCGTTAGGTGCAACAGAGAAAAAAACAAAAAGACTTTTACTTCAAGTTTACACGTGAAAACTGAATCTATTCTTGCTTTTTATATACGTTATTATTTTCCATGCAAAAATAATACAAAAAGAAAGACAAAATCGAATGAAATTTTGTTTTGCCGATTTTCGGAAATTTCGTTGTTCGAAATTTCTATTTCTGTTCCGTGTTATAAGTTTTAATACTCATTTTGCAAGTTTTTTAGGCCCACATAAAATTGATTTTATAAAAAAAAATTGATTTATATCCGACAAATTATTTTTTTGCCCCCCGATTTTGCATGCCAATTTCAAAGGGGTGACAAACGGGACTTTAAAAATAATTTGCAATGGCCTAAGTTTGTGTTAAAAGTATGCAACTCGTAAATCAAGCAGATTACGCAAGTAGCAATTGAAGTTTTATTACGTTCCTTTAGTGGTTTTCATGATCAATTTCATAAAACCGCTAATAAAACTTTCAGCTCAACTAGAATCACTGATGCCCGCTATAAAACTGCCTTCCGACCAAGCAGCCCACTCTTCAAAACGTTTTTGTAACCACTTTAAGAATCAGGTTATAAGCTCAAGCAGTTCTACCACGCTCTGCTAAAAGCAGCAATAAAACCATTTATGCTTTTCGCTGCTTCGCAGCCACCACCAGAGCCTGATAAATCTCTTCGCTTTGTTATGCAAAGCATAAAATTTGCTCAAGTAAAAAGCTAAATCAGTCAGCTAAATTTGTTAACTTGAAAATATTTATCCATGAGCGAACAGAAAAGCTAATGTTTTACTGTCAAATCATCCTGATCGATTTGGTTTATAGCGACCATAATAAAATATGTTATAGAAAAAAAAAGAATTTTTAGCAGTTTCCGCCGTTGTGCAGCAAATGCGCATTAAATGTTTATCGTGCATATTGGAATTGGTGGATAAAATCAGCCCACCATCGAAATTTTGCAATTTTTAAAAATTAGTTATTTAATCAAAATCAATCTATTCAATTAGTCAATCTCAATTTGTAGTAAAATCACGTAAAATTGCAAACCACGTGTTAAACCATCAGTTCACGAAAAAACCTGTAGAAAGTGCTCTACACATTTCAGATACAACATGATATGATCTTTACAGTTGCTGGTAGGTCTAGTTCGAAAGTTTAAAGGGCGTAAGTGCATTATATTGAATATCTAATATGTTGAACGTATAAATTGGACTACTATTAATGATAGAAAAGAACAATACAATTTGTCAAATTTCAATTGTAGTAGGTGTACTAGTGCCAGTGTTAACAAGTTCCACCAGTTATAAACATATCCTATAAATAGAATTGTTCAAATAAACTGTAAGTCTTTTGAACCAATTCAATCCTGTAATGTTATATCTGAAATGTGTAGAGCACTTTCTACAGGTTTTATCGTGAACTGGTTGTTTAACACGTGGTTTGCAATGAGTGTTTCGTCGTTTTTGCATTGGTTTTAGTAACTGTTTCTACTACAAAATTTAATCTAATTTTTTTTTTCGGGTGGGCCTTAACGGTTCTATGCGATTATCGTCCAGGGTTCATTTCAAGGAGTACTTCGTGAAAGTTGGGCGTTTGCCGTGGGTCAGCGGTCAGCCACGTGCGTCGCCAGGATGCCAGACGATAGTGTATGGGCAATTGATACTCCTTAAGGAGCTCATCGACACTAGAAATAAAGAGACCTGATGTGTTAGCTGATTTACTAGGTTGAAACTGACTTGCGAGGACGAAGAATTGGCGACGAGTGATCCACAACCGAGTGGATTCAAGACGAGTTCTTTATACGGCTCGAGCTAGTCCTGCTCTAAGCTGTCGAATAAGAAGATGCTATGAGTTAGAATGATTCTCAACAAAGGAACTAGAGCCTCGCCAGATCGAGAGATATTTTTTTGTTCGACAGGTTTTGCAAACAACTGCTCATGTACAGGACAATTTGTTGGGCTAGTGCTGCGATCCTTTTGATTCTAACGTTTTCACCCAGATTTTTTTATTTTATAAACTTTAATCAGATGCACCAGATAAAGGCATGACGACTGCAAAACAACTAGCTTAAGCTTTTTAAATTAAACATGTTGCTTGATCTTTTCAATTTCAAGCATGCATAAGTGGATCAAAAATTGATAATTTTTATGGGATAGTAACGAACTTTTATTGATGCTTTTCAGAAAAAATAATGACTTGATTAGTAGTAATACTTTCAACAGATAATTAAGAATGTTATTTAAAAGACATGTTATTTACCGTTTACAAGAGACATCCAGTAAAATAAGTATAGTCCACGTTTAAGGCCGGAGGCCTAGCACGGTCTCTATCAACTCTGGATATGATGGTTGAGAAAACTTCAATATTGTTGTTACAATAAAACACGACGAGCACAGCGTGCTCGAGGTGCGCGGTATTTTCCTGTTTTTATCACATTTTTTCCATTCCCTTCATTGTCGATTATTTACCAAGATGTCATTTGTCGATGTTTGCGCAGGGTAATTATATTGTATGCTGCGCAAGAAAGCTGAGAAATACGTACTCAAATTAGCATGATGTTCCGACCGATCAATAACATGCTTTGGATATATGTTTAACAAAATTTACGTTTTAAATTATCGCTATTTAGCTTACTTTCACATTTATGAACGTCAAACAAGTTAGGAGCAGGCTTCATTTTCGGTTTTTGCTCAGTAAATGCCTCATTTAAATACAGCGCCTTAGCGAAACAGAATTCGAAAAAGGAAGTGTAAAGGGCAATTGTAGAGTTAATTATTATCTACAATATTGTTGAAGAAACTATGGAGCGGCTACCCCGTTGGTAGCAAAAAGAGCGCTCATTTGGCTATCAACGGGATTGCGACCCCCTTAGCACCATAAATACAAATGACAAACGATTTTCTTCTACAATATTATTGATAATAATAAACTCAGCAATTGTCCCTTACATTAGTTGTTTGAATTCTGTTTTGTTAAGGCGCTGTAGTCAAATGTAGGAAGTGTTATGATTTCCCTAAAAACTAAAGGCCACATCAAATAGGCACCACGGAAGAAACGCTGTAGAAAACTACCCATTGGGTATTTTCTCTTGAAAATTTGATTATTTACAAGTATTTTTATCGGTACCAGTTTGAGGAAAATTGGAAAAATGGCATTAGGCGAAAGGGAACATTGTGAATTGATTTTGCGCGAGCAGCTGGAAAATCCTCAACTATCTTATCGGAACATCGGACAATCGGAAAACATCTCGGAATCGTGCACTCTACTGTGAGTCGTGTGGTTAAACGTTACTACGAAACTCTGAGCATCGAACGGAAGGAGAAATGCGATCAGAATGAATGTTCTATTAGTGATCAGGATCACAAGCGTGCTGTGGAAGCGTTTCAGGAGAATCCCAATGCTTCGGTGAGGGATGTGGTCAAAAAGTGGAATTTGTCCAAGTCTTTCGTTCAGAGAGAGCCAAGGAACGGGAGGGACTGCGTACGCGACAAAGTGCAGAAGACTCCAAATCGTGTCATACGGCAAAAAATGGTGGGAAAGTTACGTGCCCGGAAACTGTACACCCAAATGCTGACGAAGCCTCAATGTCTTATCATGGATGATGAGACCTACGTCAAGGCGGACTTCTGGCAGCTTCCGAGGCTACTGTTCTTCACCGCCCATCGAAAAACACTGGGCTATTATGAAGCAGGCACTACGGAAGCATCCCTAGGAGGTCAAATCTGAGGAACACATGAAGAAAAAGTGGGTTTCCGTAAAGAAGAAGCTGCAACCAGATGTTGTACATAACCTTATGAGTGGAGTTAAGCGTAAGGTGCGAGCATACGGTTATGGCATTGAAGTTGAATTCAATAAATATGCCAAAAGCTTACTAACACATTTTATTGTCTGAGAGTTTGAAACGGATCGGCCAATTAGGTAATTTTCTACATATTCCGAACTGTTTACCGATTCTTTTTTACACAGTCAATCCTTTGATACTGACTAGATTGCCTAGAATGTAACCACATGAACAGAAATCGAGGGAATTAACATCAGGCGAAGAGGCTTGTGTAGCTTTTCGCCTGGTGAGACGGCGCAGAATATTGTTGGAAGCAGTATGGTGCATTTTTGCTGAGTTTTTGACGATGGGAAGCAAATGGTTCTTCAAAATATTATCAATGTAATATTTAGTGTCCTTTTTAACACCAGGTTCAATTAACGGCAACGGAACCTTCAAATTTTTAGAGAAACATTCCCATGCTAGCACTCTGGAAACATTTTTTCGTCGGGAAAACACAGAAGTTCACAATCTTTCGACTCTTGCAACCTTCTGCATGTCAGTCAAACCGTACACCCGTTGTTTTTGTATTCTTCATGACATGACTGCAAAATTCCCAGTTCCTTGGTCAACTAACGTCCAGACTGGTACGGTTTCCGGCGAATTCGACCAAACTTAGGGAGTTACGACCAACCTTAGAGAGTATTTTTCAAGAACCGGTTTCCTTGTATCGTTTGAAGGTACAAAAGATGAATCTTTCGTATATTTCGGGAGACTTCAGCTACTTTAAAGCATCACACGATCGAAAAATTTTCAAAAACCGGCTTATCATAAAACAAACTTGCAAGGTGTGTTGACATTTGAATACACTCTAAACGAAAAATATGCAGACACATCTGTGATTATCCCATTTTTAATTAAACACGTCCAAAAAGCACTGACAGTGATTACTATAATGAAATTTATCACCATTAGATATGTATCCGAATCAGCGGTAATCCGATCCGTAATTGCCGTGAGGGTTCTGTCATATCTTTTGTTCCCTTTCGAATGATAATATTGTACATTTAACTTTACTTTCAGTTACATTTTGCCGCCCGGCCGTCCGTCAGTTTGGTTTACGGAAAGGTCACCATTATTGTTGGCTTGACTTCGCCGAAATCGGAGACCCGAAGGGGATAGAATTTATGACTCGCACACAGAAGGGGGAAACATAGAAACGACCTTTTATTGCACCTATTCGGTTATTCGGGCCAAAATCTCGTCACCTATTGGACCCGGACTGAGGCTATTTTGTTCTCTTCCCATGAATGGCTACATTCCGCTGCTGGAGAATGGACCGGTGGAAACACACAAACAAAAAAACATTTGATAGTTCGAAAATTAACACGTTTACATTTTTTTTTCTTTTGAGTAAAACCCAAAAAAGGCAAAAAAGGAAACAGATTGCCGATAGACTTCGGTAACTTTTAAATGCGATAAGACTATAGAAGAACATGCGCTCCTGTTTCGCTGCAAAGGGCGTAAGCGACGAAGCAAGCCAAAAGTCGAAAAGTCACGATGCGGAGGTAGAAAAAAAACCGACAGCAAGCTTGGTTGGTTGGAGCTTTCTGCAGTAGGCAATCCATCAAGATATTTGTCCTTTTGTGTCCAAGTATGCTGTGTGTGCTCAATCATGTTTTCTATTCCAGCCAGCAACCGAACCGGTGGAAAGTGGAAGACTCATTGATTTAATTGTTCTTGGAAGGCTGAAATTATGTTGTTTTCTTGAACGCAAACTAGCTGGTCCTGTTTTTTTCTTCAAGTCACGACTGACCATTCCAAAAAAAAACAACAGCCTCAAGAGCAGAATGTGCACAAAAGTTGAAGATACATACTCAAAAATATGGACTGTGCAAATGTCACATCACGCAGATAATAGCAGGCTCTGCTCGGTTCGTGATGCTTAAGGCTTCATTTGCATACATGGCTGTGCTCGTTTCACCTCCCTCGTCCCTTCCTGTGCTTCTGCTGGTGCTGCTTTGTTTATGCGAAGCAGATAATTATTCCATCGATATACCCTACACGCTCGAAACGAGGTTAGTGTCAGCTTAATTTGCGGCTGCGAATAATGGTCACACTCAATTGGCCCCTATGGACACGCATTTGGACAGCTAATTCAGTGACGAGTGTTGGACTTCTCATTTACTTTAATGGATTGTTTGAGTACACTTTTTGTGGCGTTGTGTTCGTGTATGTGTACACTCTGCTGCAGCTGTTCCGCCGCGCTAGTCCCTAGTGGATATGGTTTACATACCTTTTCGATTCGCGTTAACAGGTTGTAAATTTAGCATCATTGCATCATGCTAATTTGAGCCGATAAATTGCTCAATGGTGTCTGCTGCATCCGTAAAATCTGACAGACTCCGTATTTTAAAACGCTGCAGAGGTGTATTTTCTGTATAATTTCATACCTAATGTTATTCAAACGTTCCTGCTTCTCACCACAAATAATCGACGACCGGAAAGCGGTGCCGAAATAAATCTTCCCCGACTCCAAAGGAAGTTCGTTCGTCCAAATCAGTAGATGTGAAAAAGAAAAACACATAAATCTAATCTAATTTAATCTATTTGTCATCCCATTACTTTTTATGTCTCCTCTTCCGAAGTCAGGTTCGGCTAGGTCGACTTCCTGTCCCTGTCGAAATCGGACCCCTCGCGTTTTTCACCACTACTTAGCTGCTGCCACTGGGAAAAAGTGTATTTCCCCCCGACAAATCGATTCATGCTAAGCAACCCGCTAAATCTGCGCTGACTGCGCTGAGATAATTCAATTTAAGCCTGCATATTAGCTATTGTTTTTAACACTTTGATTTTTCAATCCAAGCAGCTTGTGCGTTAAAGTAAAAAACGTTGTATCTAGTGTGACCGAGTAAACACACGCTCGAGGGAAAACATAACCTCAATTAACCGAAACCACTCCGACGACAGCGTAAATCTTTCACACCATCTTGACAACTACCGGTCGCAGGGCAGCCGATCAGCAGCAGAAAACCACCAAGTCACCCTGTTTGAAGCAGTCCACACACCGGCCAGCTGCACACGATAAAAACGTTAATTATCTTCCTACAAGATTGAACATTTCAATTAAATTATAAAATCGATATAAAAGGCTCAAGAGTGGGCCCAATCTCAATCATGGGGCAGCAGCTCTTCATCATTACCATCTTCACAGCCAGCCAGCGAGTTTGATTTCCTGCGAGAAAGACACACACAGCTCTTAGTCAGAGGAGTCAGTGTGTGAGGAAACACAAGAAGAATAAGAGGCTGTTGGGTTGCTCCACTCAGGCTCCCCGCGATGGGTGCAAAAAAGGAGAGGAATCAGCAGGCAATCGGCCCTCGACAAACAAAACAATGATGGCCGCCGAGCAGCAGCCAGCACAAACGGTGAAAACGGGAACGAACGGGCAAAAAGCGCAAAAGCAATGCGTCGCAAAAAAGTGCCAAGCATTTGGCGAGATCTCACAAGATATGATTTTTGCTCTTGTACGCCCTGAAGGGTTTTCCCCTTGTTTGCTGCGAGTCCTTCCAGTTTAGTAGACTCTTGATTTGCCTTGCAAAAAAAAAAGAAGCAGAAAGAGAAGAAAAAGAGGAAAGAATAACAATCTCGAGAGACAGCATAAAGCTGAACTTAATGACTTAATTATAATTTTTCGTGTTCGCGAACGCGTATGTCGCGTCTCGTAATTCGGCACTTCTCCCCGGGCAGACTACTTTATCGACTGCCGTTTTCTGATGCTGGTTCGAGCAGAGAGGGACTCCGATTAATGGGTTCGAGTACCGTTGTCAAGCACAAGCGGACTGTGCGATTTTTTTTATCATCCTTCGCGTGTAATCATTATGGCGCGAAATGATGGCTCAATTATTTTAATTGGGATTTTGAATTTAAATCAACCCCGTTGAAGAAAAGTGGATGCAATTGCTGAAAGCGAGAGAGATAGAGCGAGAGCGAGAGAGAGAAAACTGGAAGGAAAAAAACTGAAACTCGGTTGAGAGTGATGGAATGCCTCGGCACTAAAGATTGATGGAAAGGTTAACGACATTATAACCATCCAGGTTGATTTCTGCCCGTAGTCTGCTTTGTACTTACACGCGTTTACGTGCGTGCACCCGGCCAGACCACGGCAGTCCGCTGCTTTTGTGTTTACAAGTGCTTTTTGACCAGCCGAAGGAAAATATGGCGGTTATCCGGGTCCGGGACCGTGCCAATTCTCGCACCCGAATCGCCAGCCATTCAGCCAGCCAGCGAGTCCGACCATCAGCCATGCCAAACCAGGCTGGTGAAATGTACAAAGTGATGGTAATTATTTTATTGGAAGCTACGTTTTGTTCGCGGTGGTTACGTTTTATTGGATCCTGTGCGGTCCCCCCGGTCGGCGTGTGCAATAAAGTTGTTTCCCTTTCGGACGGTTTTATTGGCATCCCTCGCTGTTCCCTGAGCTTCCCGTATCGAACCGACTTCTTCCGACGTACAGAATACTGGGCCAAAAGAATTTGACAGTAATTGATGGAATCGGCAAACGTTTTTTTTTCGTTTCAGTGTGTGCGTGTACGAAACGAAAAATGCTGAAATGGAATTAGTTTTTGATTGCACTGACCAACAACAAGAGTTTCGCCCTGGGGACCAAATTTGAAGCAATGAAAGGTTAGTTATTTTTTCGTGAATATTTTTAGATTTTATTAGAAGAAACTTTGACGTTCTTCCATTGATTGCAGGCTCTTCTAACTGGAAAATCCAATATTCGATGTTCCGTTCCGACGCATTGAGATACTCATCAGTGAGGACGCATGGTTGTTGGTTGACACATGTTCAATTGGGTACACTCTTAAATGTGTTAACCTATAAATTAGTTGGTTATAACCGCTCAGAATGCCTTTAAAGAGTACAAACTCAGATTTGGAGCAGAAAATTTAACCAATTGCAGCTCCCAATTGGTACTTGCTATCAATAATTGAATCATTGTCTGTGACATGTGAAGGTAAGTATACTTTAAGCAAGTGCATTGTGAGTATTTTTAACTAAACCTAACCTATTTACAGGTCAACGCATCTCATGTAGCCATGTCAACAACTTAATTTGCTGTCGTTATCCTAATCGAAATGGAAAACCACCGACGGCATTACGAACCGGTAGTTCTAAAGCTCTTCCAATTACCCCCGAATAGAGCGAGCATGAAAATGACACCCTCATTAACCAGACATTAGTGGAAAATGAGACGACCGAGACCCGCGCAAGTAAAACATGTGCACGAATGAAAAAAAAAACGCAATGAATGAGTGCCGCCGGATTGCGTAGGCCCTGGCCCGGCCGAGGATTTATTGACATGTGAACCTGTCAGCGCAAGTGATTTGTAGAAGGAAAACAAAAACGTAAATCGATGAAACCCGAGAGCGCTCGAACGCGCTTCCATCAGTCTTCATTTGCAGTCACAGCTCACAGGTAGAGAAAGCGCTACTGAATTTGATAGCGGATATTTGATCGAATTCACATGAGGGACTATTCTTTTATCAGGGCGAAGAAAAACGTGATAATTTTCTGGATTCAAGCCTATTGAGCAAAACAAGAACTGTTTGGAAATTCGACACTGCCCCGAGATTAATCCCGGGCAGCACTGCCAGACGCACGCACTTGTTCGCCACATGAGATTTTATTTTGTTTCTCGAATTGAACGTTAGGAAGTGGCAGCCTCCCGCTGTTGGTATCCTTATTTTTGAGTTTCTCTTTTGGTCAGCCATTAACCGAAAAGAACCTAGTGAAAGCAGTCAAAAGTGATAGTTCTATGCATTTATCTTTTTTTCTTGCTTTGGGATGCTTGTCCTAGAAGCCTCCAGCAGTTTTTACGAAGAACTCTCACCCCAGGATATGTTTGTTTTCTTTTCCACCCTCTGTTCGCCTCGGTCGTCCTTCTGAAGTACGGCAGTCCTCTGAACTACGGTTACAGGTTCTACTCACATCATAGCTGTGAAATCAACTAATCACTAGCACGCTAGCCGGTTGTCTGCAGCAAGGCCGCTCCCTCAAAACTGTCATCCTGCAGCGTAAAGTAATTAATTCTACGTGTTGACATCGATTAATAATTTTTTTTTCGAAGGTTCATACCCGAAACCTAACCGGTCCGTTTGACATACGATATGCCTTTGCGGTGATACTGCTTTTAGTTTCGCTTCATTTAAAAGGTACCAGTAAGTTTATCCGTCCAAATCGTTGCAACGTTGGTTGTTGCTATTCCTGTTACAACGAAAATTTTTCATAACCTCAAAAACGTTAGAACATGCGGTGGTTGCTACAGAAGAAAATTTTTATCCATAATTTACCTAGTAAGTAGTTTTGAGAATAACGTCAAAGTTTTGATAGCATTTTTATACGATAACTTATTGGAGGGAATGGACGATATAGAACTTTCGACATATTTTTATTGTTTACGGCTGTTGTGCTTGGGAAATCCAAGTCTAATTTAAGTAATTCTATCCGAGTTTTTACCATATTTGTGCTAGGCGAGATATTTTATATAGACCATTACACGGGAGTTGCTAGCCTCACTCTTTTGACAGTACTTGATGGTTTGTTTACATGGTGTCAGAGAGGATTGAATTGAAATTTCTATTTTTAGCCGACAGATAATGATCAAATTGTTTAGTTTTGATTGAAGGAAAAGCGCTTTACATGCATTGTAAAACAATGGACACAGTCATCTTTAACGAAAGTTCTAATCGAAACCGCTGAACTTAACAAAATTTATATAAACAAACCACCCTGTGGTGTCGTGACAGCATCATGAAATGATCTATTGTCAAAAACGATTACCATGGACTCCCGTTCGTTTGACCGTTTTTAATCTGAACACTTTTTGATATGAACCGCGCTAATTTGTACTGGTCTACCGTGTTTAACCTGTTTCACATTCCGTGTTCCTACAACTGATTTCAATTCTGATAGAAATTCGATCGGAGAAGGAAAGTTTCGCTGCTTGCAACTGCGAACTAAATCAAAACATCGAAACAATACAACAGACCTGGGCGGCCAGTTCAAGCACGTTTCAGCATATTTAGGGTTGCCGCGGACTATCGTTATCGAAAGTAGAGAAATGCCAAATTGGAAATCTCACTTTCGATCCGTTTGCTCTTTTCCATTGCATTAATGATCTCTACCAAAAGATTGGAAGAAAATTCACCTTAAGAAAATAAAGCATTAGTGGAAATAATAAAGTAATCAATCTGTATACAGTTTTATCATCCGTGCTTGGTAAGTTGAGAAATCCAGCAAAAAATGACTGAAGATTTCACAGTAAAATGTCCAATTTTAGATCTAAAGCTGCGATGGGGATTGCTTTGAACTTCAGCAAAAATTGTGCCCGGGAGTTAACTTAACTCACTGTTCGAATGATGTCATCCATAGAGTTACATTGCTAGAGTTTGGTACTAAAGGATGTTACGATCAAAATTTGATCAAACAAGAATGCGTGTAAGTCAATCAAATTTGATAGTTAACTATTTAACACTTATTTTTCTTTTTGAAATTTACTTAGTAAAAAACACAGAAAAAAAAAATACTGAGCAGCTTAACCAAATTCGAGCTACGGGCCTTTCGTTTATTTCCAGCTATTACGTTCTGTATTTGCCACCTCGTGCACTTTGTTGGCCGCAAAATGGCAATTTACCTTTAACTGTTTTTCGCTGCCAACAGTTTTTGACACAAGGCTACGTCTTACCGTAGGATGTTATTCTGTAATTTGGATTCTAGTTAACAACAAGTTTCAAGTAGGGACCGAAACGGTTACATTTTTTCTATACATTTGTCAGTATGCAGTGCCATGTCAGAATCTCCGTCAGAATACCGTCGCTTCGTATTGTTTCTGTATCGAGAGAGCCTATCTCTTGATGCGTCGAAACTAGCTCGAATACGTACGTGATAATAAGCAAACATCACTATTTGCACTGTGACCAGTCGCAGAAAATGTCACAGTATAGAAATGACAGGCATTCGCCGCTTTTTGCTTACAGTGCTAGCTGGAATAGTATGGGCAAGCGGTAGAGAGAGGCTTCATTTGCACCTCAAGCAAGTACCACTCTTATAACTTGCTCTGGCAAGATGCTCATGTTTGCCATCTCATTGGAAGAGGAGCGAACAGAGAATGTATTGTGTTGCGGCAAAGATGTGCTGCTGATAAAAAGGATCGAATTGGTAAAATGTCTTTAACGTGGGGGAAGGGTTGGTAATAAAGCAGTTTTATTCTTGATTTTTATTAAATTCTTTCCTTATGCACACTTTCGCCACGATCGTTTTGACCAATGCAACGAAAAACATCAACTGAAGGCTATTTCCTTGCTACTACTGGGCTGTAAACAGCGAGTTTGATATCTTTTCTCCTCCGTTGGGTTAAACGATAAAACGTTTATTTTTTCCTTTGTTGAAAGGCAGAAGGAGAAGTTAGTTCGTTGATGTGTTTTTAATACCCACAAATTAATTTGGATTTTTTTAGATTTAAGATCAGATTCAGTTGGGCATATTTTTCGTGTTAACTTTTTCAACCAGTAGTGCGAATCTTATTCGTTAATTAACATGTAGCTCTGTGTTAATTTCTTGAATGTTGACTGTGCAAAGCGTTGGAGCTATGCAGATCTGTATCGCTATTTCAAAACTAGTCAATGGAAATGCGTGGCGACTGCAGCTTGATTTAAAACTTGCCGGACAATATGCCAACACAGAGCATGCATAATATCTAGCAAAATTAGGTAATACTTGGGAAACCATATGTCTTGAGCCATGAACCCAGATTTGACGCAGGGTGAATTTTGTTCCATCATTAAAAATATTTAAAGCCTGGAATTCATAGATTGTTGTAGATGTATCGAATTATAGCATACATTTCGACCTGATAATATTAAAAAATTTTATGCGAAATCTATAGAAAGGTCTCTAATATAGTATCACATTAAGGGGAGGGACTGTCCTTGTAATTGTATACATTCGTAGTCCTACGCCAAGCCTACATTTGTGTCCTATGGCAAAAACCCTTCTACTTTTTGAGTCTTCTTCAGGTTCCGTTTAGCGATGTCCCAATATTCCTTAAGTCGGCGTCGCTGGGTACATTGTTGGTGGCATCCCACTCCATGGCCTTTGGTTCCATTATGGCAAGATGTTAAATCCGACCAAAACAACACGGAAGAATACTGTTGCTTCAGAAACGAAGCAGACGTTGTTCCAGACACTCATATAGCTAAATTTCTTAGTTGATGGTCGCGGTTGCAGTGAAAAAGCAGTTTTTCAAGCCTCAGGTATAGATAGTCGGCCAAACTGGACATTTTTAGTGAATTGTGACAATTATACATATGCTTGAAAATGTCTGTCACCTTTTCCCTGGCGGCTGCCGTACAAAACGCTTACCCAGGAAGCTGTTTAAAGTCATTATTGACGTAGATTTCACCGTCCATCACGACGCCAACGAACTTTGTCAGTATCGCCGTGTTTCCGCTCATATTTAGCTGTCTTTTTTGTGATGGTTGCTCTGTGATAGCCACTATCTTCTTACATTTTTACAATCCGGCCAATCTCAGCTTGTTTGCAACATCTCGGACGGAAAGGTTAGGAGTGCGTTTGAGAGTGCTGATCTTTTAGTTGTCGTTCCAACTTCTGGTTGTTGATTTTCCCTAATTCAGGCTTCCTGGTTGTCGACTAATTGCCCAGTTAGCTTCGAAATTTGATGCTGGTCTAGCAAGCCAGTCGTTGTATGTTCGAATGTCGACTGGGTGCTGCTGCTAGAGTCAGTAGAATCGTTGCACCAGCCACATATTGGTCCTGCAACCTTTAACAACCGGCTGCGATGTCTGTTGATAAAAAAGAGTCAATTCATAAAGATGTTCATACCCCACGCTTCGCTTTTTTGGTTGTCGACAAACGTTTCCCAAATACTTTTATTACGTTGGGGACAGTTGTTTTCGTCACTTTTAACGATTTCACTAACTAAACGTTCGAGTAGTTCGGATTTTCGCGATGCACGAGTGAAACTTTGATACATTGCTGTTCTTGCTTGGATGCCATTTTGATAATTGAAGAGCAAAGGTTTAAATCAAAATATAGGCATTATAGATCAGCCATGGCAGATAATGCACGAACACGGTTTTTTGGATAAACAGACGCTACTGATCCGATCAGATCTACATCGGATCGAGTGATGTGTTTCTTGTGCGTCTCGGGGCCACTCTCGAGACAAGGTGATGGCTTATCCTTCAACATCGCTCTTGAGGGGGTGATCCGACGTACGGGCATCAAAACCAAGGGTAGCCAACTCCTAGGCTTTGCAGATGACTTTGATATCATAGCACCAAGAGCTTTGCGACGGCGGATGTAATCTACACCAGACTGAAAGCAGAGTCTAGGATGATTGGGCCTAAAATAAATGCGTCAAAGACCAAATACATGAGAGACAGAGGATCAAAGAAAACAAACGCGGCCTTCCCACGGACGGTAACCGTTGACGGCGACGAACTAGAAGTGGTAGATGTGGTCGTTGATGATCGCAGACAACAACACTAGTAAGGAGATCCACCAGCACATTCAAGCGGAAAATCGATCAGGAAGCAAACGCCGCTGTACAAAGCTGTTAATGTGTAAAACTATTATTAGACCGGTAGTTGGTTATGGATTTGAAGCCGTATCGCTGCTCACGGAGGACAACCGCGCCATTGTCGTGTTCGAGCGGAAAGTACGGGTACGGACGTTATTTGTCGAAGAACAAACTGAAAGCGGCCTACAGGCCCTGCTTAGAGAGATTTCCATCGTACATCTGGTGAATTTCCGTAGACTACGGTCGGCCGGACACGTCGTAATAATGCCGGACGACAGTACGACGAAAACAGGATTCTTCAAACAATCCCGCCAGCACCAGGAACTCGGGGGCTCAACGTGCAAGATTGCTCGACCAGGTCGAAAGTGATTTGCGACTGCTGAGACGACTGGGAAATTGGCAACGAGAGGCCCAAGATCGGGTAACGAGGCATCATTGTACCACCTGTACCACACACCAATCAAACGAGAGGTGTTCAAGCTGTTAGGTACGGTTTAAGTCGACCAAATTTTGATCGTAATACCCTTTAAACAGAAATGCATGCGTGCGAAATGCAAACTCGTTGCTTGGTCTCGGAACCAAACAAACAATGGAGCCGGCAGGAGAGGAGAAGCTTGAACTTGCATCCCGAGAAACGGTTATTAGACGCAAATCGGGAGCAAACAGTTGGACTCGAACGGCAACATTAATAAAATCTAATTAAATATGTGAATGTGCGTTTTATTATATATGCACGCTTACCGTGAATAGCTCGAACTTGGTGAGGTGCCGCATTCTATTGGTTGCGTTGTAGCGTGCAGCAGCCGAAGAAAGGAGAGCAGAACAGGCTCCTCTTGGCGTGCACGAGATGTTCATATGTATATAAATAAATAGACAGTTTTTATGATTTCAATGACTCCTCCGCGTCGTAAGAAAAGGCATCTGGGGGCAACGAGGCAGAGAGCGAGTATGGATATCATTTTTTCCGAGACACATAAAAGTGAGCTTGTTGTGCATATTACCGCTGCAATTTGCGCACGTACCTTCTTTGGGTGCAGGTTTCGCAATATGCTTCGCGAGACGCGCGTGGGAACTGGCGGAAGGGTGGCGCAGAAAATTCGGCATAATTTTTATTTGAATGGCTCGCGGCAGTGCGAAGAGGGCGAGTAGAATCGGGGATAATAATCCGCAAATGATGATTAAACCGAGAAACGACTGTCGTAAAAAAACCTGGCTGATGATTGTTCGTGGATAAAGGATGCAGTGTGTGAGCGTGTTTTGTGTGTGCAAAAAGCGCAGGCAGGTTGCAACCTGAATGCAGCCTATACAGTCAGGCTGTCCGGCAAGAGGAACCATAAAAACGCACAGTTCTTGTGTTGAAATGCGTTTAATGATATTCAATTATGAATTTATTAGTTTCGTTCACATGGCACTTTGGGGAAATTGAAACTGGCTGCGGATGAGCTGGTGTCATTTTGCGGTTGGTTATAAGAACAACCGACGTAAGGGTTATTATATGCGAAGGGTTATTACGAAGAACGTCATAATTATGGAGCTTCGGCATAGTGTTGCAATGCCAAACAGAAGCACCGGCGAAATGAAGATCTTCTGTCTAGAAAATTGGAATTATCAACGCCCCTCATGAGATTTTATCAATAATTTTCGCCCGTATCATTCCAATGTTGAATTTGAGCTACCGAGTTAACTGCGAAGAACATTTTGAACGGTTTAATGTTTCAAAATTGGATCCGTCCAACCCCTTAAAGCGAACAAAAAAAAAACAAGACCAAAGACCCAAAAAAAGCAATCATCACTTTTCCGCTCCCTTCGCCCAACTTCTTCTATACCGCAGGCACCGGCCCCTCTGTGCCTTCCGTTCCGGTCAATGGGTCTGACTGCAGCGTGTTCGATTTTCCGCCGCAGAACCGCACCGCAAAAACGGTCTTCAACCGTTGCCCACTCACTCGGTGAAAATATCAGATTTCGGAGATGGAAAATCTGGCACCCGAAAAACCCGATGGACATAACATAACGACAACCGGACAACTTCGTCGAACGACGGGCGGCGGTAACAACGCAACGGTGGTGGAAGAGAGAAGTCAACCCGAGCATAACCTCGGAACAGTGCGGTCACTTAGTGCCGACAAAACGGTGCTGATGAGGCTAAACCGTGCGCGGTTCGTTCGCCAGAAGTGTGTAAAACCACAAAGGCGAGTAATTAATTAATTTATGAATTTTATTCAGCTGCTCAGGATGGTTTGCGCACTCGGAAAGAGCGGGGAACTTTTTAATGCGAACCGCCGAGCTGACCATGGTTAATTGTCCGTGAAAATTGCTCTGGTCGTCGGCCAGAAAAATGCCTGCTAATATATCGACTGACTTATACGATCTTTTGCAGTTCCTATTTCTTCTATTGAGATCAACATAAACAAACAAACAACTGTCAAAACTCACTGGGATTCTGTGTTTGAGTAAAGGCATATTATGACCGGCAGTGACAGGCAGGCCGGAAGTATGTCACAACGAAAAGAAAGAATGCAAAACTCGCTGTTTGCTTTGGGATATTGAAGGAAATTCAGAAGCAATAACAAAAGGCCTACTCTGCTAAGCAGATGTGCGTATGTTCACACTTGATGTGTGACGCAGAGATCACAGGGAAAACACGTTGCACCAGTCAGAGTCAGTCAGTCAGATCAATTATGCACTGTTTACACTAGTGAAAGCCGAAGCAAAACACGCGAGAATCGGGATATTGACAAATTAGCAATTGACATTTGACGAGTTTTGTTTTAGTTGCCCGAATTGGCAGTTTAACGAGACTGACGTTTCGAAACGATGAGTCGCTGCCTGTAAAAACAGTCATTAAAATACGTCCGCTCGCAACAGTTGCCGAAACGAACGCAAAGGGAAAAACTACCGAGTTTCCACCACCCGCCTTTGGAGAAAACGGGAAGAAATTATGCTGTGTAATGTTCTTATTCTGTTAATTAAGATTTAAAAGAACATGTTGATTTATGATAATATAAAACACTGGGAAACGGCACTGGTTGCACGGTGCGGAGGAAGAATCTTCGGCTGTGCCGAAGGGTCTCGAAATCAACAAGCCAGGACGAGTTATGCATGAGCGCTCTCATCGGTAGAAACTGGCAAAGGTTTAATTTCATAATTCCGAGAAAAGCAGCACATACTCTGAAAAAGACTTGTGAACCATCGTGTCGTCTCCGGTCGCGGTGGGCACGGTTCAGACTTCAGAACGGTAGTCTGGCTGGAGTCTGGAGCTAGGCCAAGGGGTTTGACGATGGCGAAGACGTTGTTGTTTTATGCTAATGTCATACCGATAGCTCCCTCTATTTTCGGTTTGGTTTGCGACTGCTACTACAGACTGTCCTCTCCAGGGCTTTTTGCTTTGTCTTTTGAGGGACAGGCCGGTCTTGCATGTGCGCATATGGAAGGTAATTTATAGCCAGGAGAGGAAAATTCACACATCGCTTACCTAGACGGTGAATTTATATAGGGATCAGGGCTCATAAACCTTTTCAACATAAACGTTGTTAGAGGTGACGGCGAACTAGTACCAGTAGTCGGGAAGGCTACCGTCGTCGGAGAGTGGTGGAATTCTTTGGGAACCATACAGTGCTTCCCGATGGGAAATCTGCCTTTGCCATCGAGGGAGGTTAACTGGTGACATCGAGGTGAGAATAATAGTTCGTCTGATTTAGATTGTTTTGACAGGAAAGTAGAATTAAAATCTTTGAAAACAGCATCGCATTAGCTGTTTGTGCAATTGTTTGTGCATTAACAAAGGTAATTTGTTCGCAGCGTGGCAAACTGGATCCATTAACAAAAAACCACAAAACGAGAACACAATCACCGGCTTTCCATCGAAGGAAACCGTCCTGGCGGCGGCGGTATAAATTTCATTCTTCACTATGGCGTCACTCACCGCGCCGCAGCGGGCCAGACCAGGCTGTGACAAAGAAAGGGAAAAAATAAAATAACCGAAACTGTCATCTCCATTCAATCACGGCCAGCTAAATTTAACACCATCGACCTGAAAATTGCTCCTGTCAAAAAGTAGCAGCAGCAGCAGCAGCAGCAATGAGACACATACGTTGGCCAAAGCCAACAAAATATTAATAGCTGCGCACCGCAACCGGTGACGAAATTGTCCATGAGTGAAGAGTTAAAAGAAAGAAAAAAAAAAATTCAGGGTGTAAAATTTCACAGCTCTCGCGCGGTGTGCCTTCCGTCCGTGCGGCTGCTGATGAGTTTTGCACGCGACCCCCGAAAAGATTAGGACTCTAACACACAGGCTCTGCGCGGGTCGTCCCACGTGGAAGCTCGCAATGATCGCTCTGTTGCTATTACCAACTCATTTTTACTATAAAAACAACGTTTAACGAAAAGTGAGATTGTTTGAATATCGCTTTCTTGGCCAGAAATACCCATTATAACTTAAACACCATGAGGCTCCATTGCATTGTTAGAAATAGGATAGGTCGGCAAGGGTAAGAAATGGGCCTGGTTGTATAACAGAATATAACACTGCAGCCGTCGTTAAAAAATAATGGCCCCAGGTTACTCCCATGAGGGACGCTTGAGTAGTTTGTGAAACATTGCGATTCATGACTTCCTGTTTTTAAAGATAGAGTTCGGCCCACAATTCTACCATATTGAACGAGGCCCCAAGGTGCTTTAATTTCAAATAAAATAAAATAGAGTGATCAACGCGATCGAATGCTGCCTTTAAATCGATATAGGTAATATCAGCATGGGCTACTCCTTCCATACCTCTAACGCAATGCAAAGTAAACTGTGTTAAGTTTGTTGATCCGATGAAATATATGTTTTGGCCTCCCGTAATAGGATGCCACCAACTAAGATTTCGAACAGCTTGTAGCCTGCGCAGAGGGACGTGATTCCATGATAGTGTGCTATGTTTCGCTTATCGCCTTTTTAAAGATTTTTTTTCCGACGCGCAATTGAATATCGTCTGAGATGATGGCTGGTTGAAAATTAAGTTTATTGGACCACACAAGGCATTTGCACACTATTTCAGTACAATCGACAGGATTCCATCTGCTCTTGCTGACTGACTTCAACTTCTTCAATGGAGCAAGAATGACTTCGTTCGAAAAACTGATTCTCCAACGTTCAACACACACGGCGGGAACGTCGCGGATGGTATGCTCGATTAGAGTTAAATTAGCAGTCTCTGTTGAGAATATACCCGAGGAGCGTATAGGTTGCAGATATCACTTGAGGTATTTGAAGTTTCATCCGCCAGAAAAATGCTCCAGCCGGTTCTGTTTGAACTCATTATACTAATTATGTGGATACAATCTAAACAAAAGAAGTTGTAGCTATCCTTGAAAAAGACTAAAATAAATATTCGAAACGTTGGAGCGAATGAAAAAAGCCATTTCCAATTTCCGTAACAGAGAGACCAGAGAAAGTATAGTAAAAATTACCAAACTGACAGTCGAGAGGGTAAAAAGTGTATACAAATTCGTCGACCACTTCGAAAGTATCACCATCTATCACTACAGCAGTAACGGCATCCGCGAGGCGAACTGAATTTGGTTGGATCCGATGGAATATGCTGGGTTCGTCGTCCTATGAGCTCTGCTTTCAAACCTCAGTACACAATAATAACATTTAAGCACGGAGGAGGAAATGCCATGGTCGGTGGATGTTTTTCCTGTTACGGGGTTGGTCCAATTTTCTGGATAAAATCAATAATGGACCAATAACTCTACGCTGAGCTCTTAGAAACTGCAATGCTGGTACACGCGGAATGGGAAATGCTGTTTAAATGGAAATTTATGCACGTTGATGACCCTAAACATACTGTTCGATCGACCAACAAATGATTTGAAGATAACAAAATTGATATTATGCTATGGCTGGCACATTCGTCTGACCTGAATACATCCAACAGAGAAGGAAGCATGGGACGCTATGCTTTCCAAGAAACAATTCTAAAGCTGCTTGGTTTTATTTAAATTTTATAAAGATTTTATTGCTGTATTAATCATCACCTCTGGTTTTATCATGGCGTTGCGTAATATCAAGACTACTTACAACGACAGTACTTGCAACGCGATGGTTACTTGCAACACTTTTGTGCATAACACTTTTGACAGCTCTAACGTATTTGTTTGTTTACATAAAAATTTTTAGTCAATGCCATTTTAAAGAAGAGCCGTTTACCTATTGTTTAGTGAAGTTTAATCAATTATATAATTGTTTTGCTTGTTTTTATACGACCGGAAAGACATTTCACTTTAAGAGTAGGAAAAAGCGATGTGCTTAGTTCTGTGCAGTTCATTAACATGAAATCATTTTTTTCATTTAGTTTTTGTACACAATTAGGGCATCATATAAGCTAACAAATAGCAACTTTGAGCATAGTTCATGTTTTGGACTTGGAGAAGAAATGATGAATTTGTGTTGTGACTTCCAATATGACGCGATTTATAGCACTTGTAAAATAAATAAATTTCGCAGTAGACGGTATGTAGGGTAGATGCTCCGGTAGTTGTGGTAGTACCAATAGTGGTGGATACGCGAAATATATCATAATTTTGGCGGATTTCGAGATAATTTCAGTTTTCTATTATTAAATATATATTTGTTAAAAGTTTTATCTAAGATACACAGTTAAAATTTAAGATGTTGAAGCTAAAATTACAAATTCCTTTTCAGCAGACCAATAAAGTACATTTCCTTAAGAATTTCGTAACAATCCATAGCATTTTAACAAGCCTACGCTATTATCCACCTGCTGCCATGCTCACTGCAAGCGTTACTAAGGCGGTAAACAGCATTCCACTATTGTAGGCAAATTTTCCACTATTAAAGGAACAGTACCACTACTTTAGGAGCACTTTCTAATGTCAGGAAAAGCAATATTTTAGATATATCAACCAGCAGAATAGTATAATTTTGCTATGTATTTAAAGCCAACATTATGGTGCACCATATTATCATGTAGTTCAACTAGAAACTGATAAATTGAGCGTTCAAATTGTCTTTGCACACTATCCCCCGACATAATCCCTCCATTACTGGAGCATCTACCTTACCATGTAAGTTTGCATCTGTAAAGTTGATCTTATTGCGGTTACTTGTCAAACCGCAACAAATCTGTTAGTTTTATAATGGCCACTAATATGGGACTGCCCACACCAAACAGATTTATTGCTGCTGTTATGAAGTATATAGGTGTTCAACACCGAAACCATTTTTGTATTCGCAGCCATGCGGCCGCTGGAATTAAATAACAAGAAAACTAATCCAATTTAATTCTACTATGTATATTCATTCGATTCACAGATACGTATTTCGCCTACGACTTGCAGGCTTGCTCAGTGTCTGTTTTCGAACCAAACAAGAACCAAACAAGTTGTTAAACAAGAATTCATCAAAGCAAACTGTGAGCTGCACAAAGAAAGTTATTATTAGTCGGTTTTTATGCCATAAAATACAACTAGAATGATTTTGTTAGAAAATAAGATTGGCTATCCAATCAAATATATTTATTTTATTTAAACTAGTTTTTAAAAATTGCAAGATTATGATAGTGCATTAATTTGAGCCACTTATTTCAATATACACGATGAAATTTGATGCGCATATGCTGCACAACTACGGAAACTGTTAAAAATTTATTCTGTCAAGCAGCGAAAAGCATAATCCGTTTTATTACTGCTTTCAACAGAGTGAAACCTTGAGCTTATGGCCTGACTCTTCAAAAGGTTATAAAAAACTACTGAAGATTGCGTCACTTGGTCAGAAGGTAGCATTTTATAGCAGTCATCAGAAGGTTCTACTGGAACTCGCCACGGCGAGTCGAGTCATCTAGGTGACAACCGTGTCGGGGAGACAAAAACTTTAAAAATGATTTGCAATGGCCTCATAGAAATTACGCAACTAACTTTCTTTCTTAAATTCGTCGTTCCGTTTTTAATTCCGTCCATCAAAATTTTCCTTCGTCCGAACCAAAAAGCATAACACTTGAAGCACTGATACCAAATGGTAATTTCAGGGTTTTTTTTGTTATGTTGTTCAAGTGAAAATTCTGCCTCTGCTGTATGGACAATTGACTTTTTTTTGTCGTACGAAAAAAGGTAGGAAATTTGGCTGCTAAGAATTCTTTAGTTGAAAAAACATTTAACCTTAAAATAAAAAATACTAAAAAAATACTTACATTGTCTGTACATTGGGGTCAATTTGACCCCAAAATTCAAACTGCTATATTTCAGCCAAAACTTGACGGATTTCCAAATTTTAAGATGTTTTAGAAATGTAATTTAATGGACTAAATGATAAAATTGTGAATTGCGACTTAGGGTAGGAGACCTCTAACAAGGAGGGGCTTTAGTAAAGAAAAGTCGGAAAATTGGATTTTTTCATATTTGTCACGTTTATATCACGAAATTCTTACCACCTGTAATCCTGTTAAATGCCACATGTAACTTTGAAGATCTCGTGTTTGCGTATATTTTTGTAGAAGGAACCATCGCTCTAGGTGGTAAGGATTTCGTGATATAAACGTGACAGATCTGAAAAAATCCGATTTTTCCAACTTTTCTTTACTAAAACCTCTCCTTGTAAAAGGTCTTCCCTGCCCAGTCGCCATTCATAATTTTATCATTTAGTCCATAAAATTACCTTTCTGAAACATCTAAAAATTCGAAAATCCGTCAAGTTTTCGCTGAGATATAGCAGTTTTAATTTTGGGGTCAAATTGACCCCAATGTTCAGACAACGTAAGTTTTCGAAACTTTTTGATCGAATAAGGCTTATACAAATTTGAAAAAAAGTTTATGTCGCCCCCCCCCTTCAAAAATTTCCGAAATGTGAAGGGGCAAAAAAATAAAGTGTTATATTATTATGTTGCATTCTTTAGTGAAAAGCAAATTTTTTACAGTTCAACGAGTTTACATCTATAAATTATCCAATATGTGCAAAGTTAAAGCAATTATCCCGTTAGTATTGATCAACTTTCTTTCACCAACTAACCTTTATGGTTCCTATTGCAAGTCACAGGCGACTATTTTGCGTTCGTTCGTTCGATCGTTCCATTTTAATTCAACTTGTTTTAAAAGAACCGAATTAGATTGAGGTAAAAATCAATCAAACTATATATGAGTGAAATTCTGTACCGCTGTTGACGGAGAAATTCCCAATTGCAGTTGGCGTCATAGATACTAGATAAGATAGAAACACGACAAATTAGACTCTCCGGAATATCAGCTATTGGTGCTTGAGGAGCTCCAAATTGGTCGTTTTATTCGGTAAAGTATCCAAGTACGTACCCTAATTTTGGATGTTGGGAACGTAAAACACAGAGATACAATTCTTTACCATGAATTGGATGCATGCAGGAAGGATGTGACTGAACTGTTCGCAATTTGAAATTTACGAAACAGTTTGCATCCTTAATATGAAAGGTGAACACGTTATTGTTGGAGAACAAGCATCAACAGAGAAATGAATGGCCTGATATTCATGACTAAAAGTTTGATCAAGAAATAAGCGGTTTCAAACGTGAGTAGTTTCAGAGATTTGTTTGCTTGAAACATGTCTGGTGGTTGGGACCTAAACTGCCATTTTCACACTTTGATCAAACTGGTTCATCTCTACCAGGATCCTTACTTTATGTGCTTGGTCGAAAAATATCGAAGTATGGTTCGGTTTGAACTAAAATTTAAGTACTGTACAAAATATCTTTATTAAATTTTTAATAATATGGAAAAATATACGCTGGTTTCTTCTCTTTTGTTTAGGTATTGAAGGTTTGATGTTATTATTTTTTTCTTGCCCCCCCCCCTTTAGCAATATTTTGAGACCAGGACATAAACTTTTTTTCAAATTTGCATAAGCCTAACTTCTATAATAAAAGATCTCCGATAGACACACCTAAGCGCGAAAGAAGTAGACTAATTCATTTAAAAATAAAAAAGTTATAGCTTCTCAAAGTAGCTTGGGGTCAAAATGACCCCAGTGTACAGATGAAGGATTAAACAGGTCTCAGCTCACTTTTGAACATCGCGCTTAATAGCCAACTAACTAATTATTAGGGAATAACTAATTTTATATTGTGCACACTTAAAAAACTCAGCAAAATTTGCCGAGATTTGGACAGCCGAGCGTTCGGTAAAAATTTCAGTTTTGCAATTCGACGTTTACGGATCTTTACTAACGTTTGGCATCATAAAAAATTTTACCGAACACTCGGCTGTCCAAATCTCGGCAAAATTTTGCTGACTTCGGCACTTTTTTTAAGTGTGTGTGTCATAAAACTCGTATATATTTGTAAAAGCTTCTGTTGGATAGAACAGGATTAGGCAATTACGACGAAGCATCTCTAGACCCTTTCAAATTGTTGCGTTGACAATTTGCAGCCAAAATTAGTTCGATCAGAAAACAAGAAGCAAAAAAACATTAATCCAATGGGAAACACCAACATCAAGAATGACAAGTTAAAACATGTTGATTAATCAGAATCCTCAAAATGCGAAAGTTTAAAAAGGGGCAAAATAATATTCCTTTTAAATTTAAAATTAATTTTGCACCGATTGCCTGATATTCGGTTCGAATAAGAAGTCAACTTTGTTCTTTTGAGGTTTATTTAGTTTAAAAATACGTTTCAATGGTACAGGCTGGTTAAAATCATTAATTTACCAGCGTACGAAGTAAAATTTGTACGCTATATGATCGTTGATTGTACGCTATATGAATTTATTGATCTGCCAAATTAATTCTTTGGTTAACAAGTAATTTGAAGTTGGTTTTGGCAATGAACATATACAACAACAGTGCAACAAAACTAGAATACTAAACATGATTTTGCATCCGAAAAATTATCACAGGCATTTGGAAAAAAATTATTCGATCGTTGGAATAGATATACTAACGTTAAGGTAGATTGTAATTGCCATCAATACTTTTTAACTTTGTTTAGCTTAAAAAATAACAATTTCTTGCGTACCGCAAAAGTCGAACCGTTCAAGTAACAAAAGAAAAATTATAGCTCAAAATATGGCTCAGAAGTCATTAGAAGGGGTACCAACAACAGATGGATATTGCTTTCGTTTTGTTTTCATACCAATCCATTATTTCATAGTGCAATCTAATATCAACATAAAAGTATCATAGGAGCATAGTAGAGTATAGCTACGATGTTGGTAAGTTGTTTTTTTTCTCTCTGTTTGTTGCAGCTTTCTTCTCGGGCGAGCAATCCGTCGGCATTGCGCGATAGCATAAATGGTTTATGATCCTATTTGATACGAACTTAGTGCATTGAAATGATTAGCTTTTTTGCACTATTTTGAAGTGTTTCTCATTGCTGCGGCGGACTATTGCAGCCTTTTTTTGCGAAACTTTGATTCCTTATGCAAATATCGTGTTATGTGTTGTACAAAATAGAATAATTTCACTATGTTTACATTCCGATTAGCGGATGGTATTTGCTAATTGCACCTCTAAATGGGGCCTTCAAATGCTACCTACGAACGTAGTAATGTTGTGAATCGGTCTTTAATGACCCGTTAAAAAAAGATTTCGCAATTTGTATCTCAATTTTGACGGATAACGATCGCGAGTGCGATTGAATAACGTTACCCCTGCATGGCGACTTTGCAGCGCATGAGTGTAATCCGGTGTGTCAGTGTTTTTTTTTATATTCCGAGCTAGTTTGGAATCATTTAAATGCAGAAAAAAATATTTTTATTAGCGCCTGCCAATATCTATCGTTTATCGCCTTGAGCACTAAATTAAATTAAATCAGCCAAATTAAGTCATAATCAGAGTGGATTTAGTTAGGAAAGAATTGACAGGCACAGGCCGGAAACTGATTATTGTGTAGATGTTTTTTTTGTCTCGTCGTCGTTATTCTCAGGATGGTATCAATCAATCAGAATTGTACTTTTTCATTGCAAACATTGGCAATCATTAGTGATTGCAGCGAGGCAGTGAAAAGCAAAATCGGTTCGGTTTCTTCAGAACATCAATAGTGCAGTGCGGGAAACAATTTTGCAAGATTCCCACAGCCAGCCATAGAGAGAAGAAGTAAATATTTGATTATATTAGTTTATTTTGTTCATTAATGTGGTTCAATTCGAGCATAGCATAGGTCGAGAAGTAATTAAGGAGTGATTACCTCTGCGGCTTCGAGCTGGGAACGTTTAGTGTGCTGAAATAAATCTCGTTGCGATATAAAACATCGACACAAACGGCAGAAAATGCGTTTCTTTCGAAATACGCCGTTCGTTTTATGACATAATGGACTCGATCTTTTGTTTTATAAATTGTGCGCTGGCTACCAACTTCGATTCTATCGACACTAGAAATTCCTTCTGGCCATGAGAAACAAGTGAATATGGCTGGTGTTCTATTTCTACATCACTGCGTCTGACTAGTAGTTATAGGTACCTTACAGAGCTTCTGCGCCGTTCGGCAATCACTCCCATTGGCTCGTAAACTGAACGACGAAGAAATACGCTTTCATCCAGCCGGACAGATAGTTGTTACTTACGAGTCATTCAAGTGTCCGTTTCGCGCCCTCGTAAAATTCGCTTTTATGAAGTTCATAAAAAATGTGCTAAACACATGTTCGAACTTACCCGTGCGGTGCTGTATGATGGTAGGCAGGCGGTGCGGCTGGATCCCATAGTCCGTAACGACCGTCGTGAACCGACCGTTGTTCCATCGAGGGAAGCTGCGAGTGGAATGCTACGAACGCCGACGGGATCTGCAACGGGCTGTAGCCACTGGCCGGATTGGCCCCGTTGGCAGCCGCAGCCGCCGCGGCAGCCAGTCCATGCGACGCGGCCAACCCGGGATGATGGTGAGCGGCCGCGGCCAACGGATGGCCCGAATGGTGAAACGGATGCACCTGCATGTGCTCGTGGAAAGTCTCTTTCTCCGGCATAGCTTTCCGAATTTCACTCTGAATAATTCAAACACACACACCGATAATGCACTGAATTCTAAACTTGCATGTCACTTATCCATCTTCCTGTCGATTTCAGTCTTTTTTTTTCTTGGGTTTAACAGCAGAGCTCACCCACCGGGGTGCTGTCGTATATTTTCTCGAGGGAATGTACAACCCGTGGGTCAGGTAGTATATCCATTCATTTCTAGGAAAAAAGAATCCTCTTCGTTCTCCTCTCTTTCCGATATTTCTTTCTTTCGATCGGACGGAAGCAATGGTCACAAACACTCCGTTTTGTACGCAATGATCCTCATTGCCACTTACACAATTCTAAACACTGTCGATATTCTAACACCGTGCAACTTCACTTTCGTGCTTCCTATCCGAAAAATGCACCTCAACTCTAGAGTAATCTTCTACTTTAACAGACACAATTTGCCGTCGGTAAAATACGCTCACGATGTTCTGTATTAACTGCGATCGCCACAACAGACATTCACTGAATTCCTCTAGTCAGTAGACCAATCAAATCAATTACTGCCAATTACGAACAACGACTGCAACGACGGCGCCCTATTGCTAATTGAACTATTTCGGTCCATTGACTGCCGATTTCATTGATACCATGTATATTGATAGCCAAGTCCTTCAGCGAGTTGAAAACAAAGAGGGAGGCGTCGGAAAAATTCTTCTACGTGCTCTCGTTCGAGGCTTCTCCGCACAGACTGCGGTTAGCGTATCGGACTGCCCTATGTCAGACGGGATTCCACGGCAATTTGGACCGGTTAAACACACAAACCGATCCCAATGAGCATAAGGCGCACACGAGAGCGCTGAGCAGGAGCTAGCGAGCGAAATAATGAAGTGATCTTCTCTCGCGTGTCAAAAGCATATGCGTGCACGATCGCGATCGCCGCTTTGCTTTGGTTACGGGTCCGTCTCCGTAGGGAAAGACTGACAAGGAGCGCTGCACACGACGGCTGGTTGGTTGGCGCGCGAGGAAAGGAAAGAGAGAATCGTCGCTCGAAAATCCGCGCGGTGGTGTGGGTGAACGGCGGTAGAGAGCGAAGGCGATCGTGTGCTATAGACGACCGACCAGGCCGATCATGGCCGAGAAAGAGAATCATGATGGCAAACGAAGTTGCGTGTAAAAAGGAAACTGGAATGAAGGAAGGAAAGAGTAGAGAGAAAATGCATGGAACTTACGTATGATGGAAGGTGCAGTAGGAGCAGAATGAAAGATGCCTGTTTTCTTGTGCTTGCGGTCTCACTCGTTTGCTGGGTCGTGCTTTGAAGCTTCAATTTTCGTTGTACAATTTCACAGCGAAAAGCAAAGCATCGATTATTGTTTGACTTCAGAAAATAATGTCATGAGGTTTAGTAGATTCAGTTGTCACCCTATTGATCATATGTTTTTAAATTGAATAAAATCACGGGAAACGAATTTGGTTTTGGTGGAACAATGGAATGGCAGGGAATTTGATTTGCATATGGAAAGGAAGATTTTTTCGTTTTCATGATAGTTTAGTATTAAAAATTTCAATATATAGTAATGTTCCGATTTTGTCAGCCCCATGTTGAATTTTGGGCTGAAAAAATCGGGAAATTTTATTTTCGAATTTTTTTTCAAAATTCAAGACTTAAGACCTTGCAATATCGAAGACTTCTACTAAAATTTAAATTTTAACCCTCAATTGGTCAATCGAAAGCTCAATGAACCGGACACAGCACACTGGTAAAGAACCTTTTTTGGTGCGCATTCGCTTTGAGCGGGAAAACTTGGTTTTATGATTATGGAACCTTTGGAAGAGTTTCCTAAAATTGAACGTTCTATCGCCCAACGGAATTCAAATTTTGATTAATCACCCTAAGAGTGCAATAAAAAATTTATCTTTCTTCATTTTCAATATAACACATTGATGTGTTCTGCAAAGTTTTACAGCATATTATTACAAGAATTTTTGCTGAAGACAGTAACCTTCTATCTCTACAGAAAAGATGGAAAAATCCTACTTCTCATAAATGTAAAATCACTAATATCAGTTTTTCTATTTTAGCTGTTTTTGTAGTTGTTGTATGACTTTTTCCTCTTTTACAAAGTTGTACAAATAGTAAAAATACTCAACATTGCTGAATATAGTATACCTCTATCTGTGCTTGTTTAGGAACTATAGAACTTTTACTGTAAAAATACCCTAATTTTGACCCCGAATTACTCGCAAGAAGGTATCATTTTATTCAAAAACTCTCCCCAGAGAATTAGATAGTTTCAAGCAGGCTGAAAAGTTTTATAAATTATGTTTAAAAGCACAAAAATTAAACAAAATTTATAGGCTGACAAAATCGGGATGAAAAGCTGATAAAATCGGGGGTTGACAAAATCGGAACATTACTGTATTTTTTTAAATTGTGGCATGTATCTCCAGAAATATTAAGGACTGCACAAAAAATCGAAGTTTTTTGTTGGCGCTGTTTTTAAGTCATAAAAAATTACTTCTTATGTTAAAAAGCTCGAGAAATCTATTGGTCAGTGTTGGGCACCGCTAATTCGCTAATTCGCTAACCGATACAATTTGCTCGATAATCGTGGAAATTTCGCTAATCACTAATCGCAAACTGCAAATTAACAGTTACTGTTTATTTTTAAACATATCGCAATAACTTGCATTTTAATCTATCGCTGTACAAATTATTTGTAATTTACATTTATTACATGGCTTTTCTTAATTTACCTAAGATCAAAACCTATTATAATGGATAAAATGCTTTACAGTTTATTAATTTTAAAATAAACAGCGGCACTTCATTTGGAATCATGGCCCAGCAACAATTCGGCTAGTCTGAGTATAAATTATAAAGTACAACTAGCGTTTCTCGATTGGTCGGTTAGCGAATTAGCGAATTAGCGGTGCCCAACACTGCTATTGGTAATGGTCTCCACGCGCGGAAATGACGAGAAGTTGCCCGTTAACCTCTATTTCTTAATTCTTTTGGTTTCTCTAATTTGAGGTTCTACAGTAAGAAAAGTAGAGGAACGTTAGGAAAACGGAAAATCTATGTATATAAAAATAAATTTCTGTCTGTATGTCAGTATGTGGCTTACAGACTCGGAAAATCCTGAACCGTATTGAAATTTGTATGTGGGGTTTTTTGGGGCCGGGAAAGGTTCTTCAGACCCCTCCCTCCTTTAGAAGAGATTTTTGATGTGTTTATCAAACTAGCACTACCAAATTACTACCAACGTCTAGTCTCATTGTACTCTACCTTTTGAGCAAACAACAATCAAAATACCATATAAATTTTTACAAACTCGCGTTCGCCCCGTTTCTGAAACAATGAAGTTCTTCGGTTATGAAAGGTTCAGAAAAACGAGTATTCAATACTTTAATGATAACAAACATTTTCAACATACTTTTCAGGCACATGATAGAGAAATTCTGCATATTTGAGATCTCGAACTTCCTGTTTTTACATGCATTGATTACAACTTAGATTTGGATGATCAAATTAAGAGACTGATAAATTACTTTGCATTTAAGGTGTTTTCCGTTAATAAATGAATGTAATATTTTATTTTCATTTTATATTTCTTTATTTTTATTTTCTTTTATGGATTTTTCGAAGTACTTTTTCTGGTCAAAAAATTCTAGGTCTCCCAATTTCGCTAAAGCTTTTTTGTTTCAAGCAAAAAATATATGCTGTCTCTAGCAAAAACATTCGTAAGTCTTCAATCTTTCTAATACTTTAAAAAGATCCGAACTTAAATAATTCATTCAAAAGCTACGACCAAAAAACAAAACCTGTTTCATAACCGGGGACATTCCCCTACTTATTGGGTTTGAACATGTATGCAGAAAGTGATTGTTGTTTTAACATATTTTTGGAAGCGAAATACTTCGTGTTGCAAAAACCAATGCTTTTGTCGCCAAAATCGGGCTATGCCAATATCGTCTGTAGATAACCTTTTGGTTAGAAATTGGAATTTTGTATACAAAATTAGTTTTGAATATACATTACGAAAAATTTATTCAGAACAGATTTCTTGACATCTTGATATTAATATCAGAACATTCTGACCATGCATTCAAGAGTTATCATCATTCAAACACAGCTCGAAAAAATATATTGCGTGAATATTATCTTTCGAACTCCGGGAGAAAAAGGACATCTAGAACACAATGATTGACTTCAAATTACTCACACATTTCAATTTTGTAATCGGAATTGAGAAAATATTTGGGTAGAGCGTTAGGCATGAAAAACGAAGAAGGGAAATTGGACTATTTCTTACCTAGTGCTCTTCCAGATAATTATTTTCGCATGAAAATTAAAACTTTAGCTTCATTTGAGTTTCTTCTTCTTCTTCAGCAGCATAGAGCCGGGGTGGCTCGTGCTGTTTCAAGCACTCGTCTCCATTCAACTCGGTCTTGGGCCACTCGTCGCCAATTTCCTAGTCGTCTCAGAAGTCGCAAATCGCTTTCGACCTGGTCGAGCCATCGTGCACGTTGGGCCCCCCTGTTCCTGGTGCCGGTGGGGTTGTTGAAGAGGACCGTTTTCGTCGCATTGTCGTCCGGCATCCTTACGACGTGTCCGGCCCACCGTAGCCTGCTAACTTTCGCTAGATGTACGATGGGAGTCTCCCCAAGCAGTGCCTGTAGCTCGTGATTCATACGCCTCCGCCACTCTCCGCTTTCAGTTTTGTACTCCGCCAAATATCGTCCGCAGCACTTTCCGCTCAAACACGGCAAGGGCGCGTATGTCCTCCGTAAGCAGCGTCACGGCTTCAAGTCCATAAAGAACTACCGGTCTAATAATGGTTTTGTACATTGTTAGCTTCGTGCGGCGGCGTATGCTTCCTGATCGTAGCGTTTTACGAAGGGCAAAGTAGGCCCGATTTCCCGCTTGCATGCGCCGCTGGATCTCCTTACTAGTGTTGTTGTCCGCGGTCACCAGCGATCCCAAATACACGAACTCTTCTACCACTTCTAGTTCGTCGCCGTCAACGGTTACCGTCCGTGGGAGGCGCGCATTTGTTTCCTTTGAGCCTCTTCCTTTCATGTATTTGGTCTTCGACGCATTTATTTTTAGCCCAATTCTCCTAGACTCCGCTTTCAGTCTGGCGTAGATTGCCTCCGCCGTCGCAAAGTTCCTGGCTATGATATCGAAGTCATCTGCAAAGCCTAGAAGTTGGCTACTCTTGGTAAAAATCGTGCCTCTCGTTTCAATGCCCGTTCGTCGGATCACCCCCTCAAGAGCGATGTTGAACAGCATGCAGGATAGACCGTCACCTTGTCTCAACCCTCGTCGCGTCTCGAAGGGACTCGAGAGTGTCCCAGAGATGCGTACGAAACACATCACTCGATCCAATGTAGCTCTGATCAGTCGCGTCAGTTTGTCCGGAAAACCGTATTCGGGCATTATCTGCCATAGCTTGTCTCGATCGACTGTATCGTATGCTGCTTTGAAATCGATAAAGATGTGATGCGTGGGCACGTTGTACTCCCGACATTTCTGCAAGATCTGTCGGATAGTAAACATTTGGTCCGCAGTTGCGCGAGCCCCCATGAAACCCGCCTGATAATTCCCTACGAAACCTTGTGCTATCGGTGACAGCCGGCGTAACAGGATCTGGGAGAGTACCTTGTAGGCGGCGTTTACCAGCGTAATACCACGATAGTTGCAGCAGTCTAGCCGAGCACCCTTTTTGTAGATGGGACAAACCACTCCTTCCATCCATTCCTCCGGTAGCTTTTCCTCCTCCCAAATCCTCGAAATAACCCAGTGTAGAGCCTTTGCTAGCGTTTCCCCGCCATGTTTATAAAGCTCTGCCGGTAGGCGGTCCTTCCCAGCGGCTTTATTGGTCTTCAGCAACCTGATTTCTCGTTTGACTTCTTGGAGATCAGGTGCTAGGACATCACTATCTTCCATGGGCGCTCCTAGGTTAATTTCCGTTCCGCCTCCTTCTGCGACTTCGCCATTGAGGTATTCATCGAAGAACTGCTTCCACCTGTCGACCACCTCGCGCTCGTTTGTAATTAGATTCCCTCCCTCGTCCCTACACATGTCAGGTTTCGGTGTGTAGCCCTTCCGAGTTTGGTTCACCTTCTCATAAAACTTGCGCGTGTCATTAGCTCGGAATAGTTGTTCTAATTCTTCACGATCTCTGTCCTTCTTTTGGCGCTTTTTTCTCCTCAGGATCGTGGTCAACTGGTTCCTAGCTCGTCGGTACTTGGCCAGGTTCTCTCTAGTGGCAATACTTAGATAATTTTTCCAAGCGTTTTTTTTCTCCTCCACCGCTTGTTGGCATTCCCCATCAAACCAATCATTTTGTGTACTCCGAGGCTCAATACCTAGTGCCGCGGTAGCGGCCTCTCCGATGGCCGAGCGTATTCTGCCCCAACCGTCTTCGAGGTTTGAAGCACCTAACTCCTCGGAAGAAGGCAGTGCCTCATTCAGTACTCGCGCGTAGTTCTCGGCAGCTTGTGGGTTATCTAGCTGCCTGATGTTCTGCCGAGGAGGGCGGCTTTGACGTGTCATTTGAGTTTACTTTCATGAAAAAATAATCATTGACTTGATCGGGATCGCATAGTTTTTCGCACCCGTCCCGACAAAAGGTGAAGCGGTTGGTGAGAAAAGATGTGTCCGAGCGTGGCAATGTATTGCGTACGTGTTTGTGTGCATCCATTTTTTAATATACACACACACTAGTATGTGCTAGTTTATCTTTAACTCGGCAGATAGCATTGCTGTTACTGTCTCTGGACTTTTGGCAGAGTTGCCAGTCTTCTTGATGGAGTGTTTTTCGTTAAAGATGCGCGGATTTTGTTCAAATTTTGTGTATATGTTTCTTTTCGGAAAATTTAAGACACGAATTTTTGTTTGGTGTTTGGGAGGGCCCTTTCTGAGTTACGGTGGTTCCAAAATCAGTAATGTTTGCCAACCTTTCTATCGTTAAAAATTACTTACATTGTACCACTTATTCAATTTTAATTAAAAACATTTTGAAGAGCTTTTTAGCAAAAAATGTGAACCATTTTGGCGTCATTTTGAACTCGTATGCGAAAACTGATTGATGTTTAAGTCGAAAAGAATCGAGGTGAAATATTTTTTGTTGCCAAAAACGAATACTTTTGTTACCCTAATAACCGATTGTACTCTAATAACCAGCTGCGAAGTTTTTCGATAAAGAAACATAATATCTAAAGACGGTTATACCCATGACTTTGCTTTGTTACTAAAATCGAAATGTTGTACAATCGTTTCCAAAATACTAACGTTTCGAGAATGCAATGCTGACGCATTATATTTTGTGTTTAGCTGCAATGAAATAGATAGGTCTGATATAGAAATGGCTACAGTTCCTCCTTTGCGTTGCGAGAATGTTGTTTTTAGCAGCAATATAATACAGCGATTCCGCCAATAAGAACGCTAATAGAGACCACCTTAATGGAAACGTTCTTAATGGAGTCTACATGGCATATGGGAATTGAATTTATTGGTTCCAATATGGAATAGCTCGTGAACTTGATCGTATAGAACGTTGGTGTCTTCGACAAAGTTGTTCAGCAGATCAAGAGCTTTTCCTTGGCTTGTAGTATTTCGGAATTGTCTCACTACGTGGCGCTAGTGTATATGTAATATTTTTATGCAAGCTGTTTCTTGCGCTACTGAACGCTCAACGCTCAATTTTTCTCTCTAGTAACATTCACTGCCTGCAAAAAAATCCATCGTGCTAATCTACCATCTATTAATGCTACTTACTAAATGGCCAGAGAAATCCTACCAACTCATTTATTCAGTTGGTCTTAGTCACGTGAACACATTTCCAGTTACTTTCTAAATATTCTAAACGATTCACAAAAAATTATATAATCATAGGAAATTGATGCATTTTTATCGTATCATTTTTTTTTAAATCGAAACTGGCAACAACATAGGCATTAATATGTCACACAGCATTAATAATGCGAAGTTAACGGTATACGTAATGTTACTTTTAGTAATTCAGAATTCTCATGTTGCAGTAAATTTTTCATGTCTGTTGCAAGTTTAATGCGAGTAGTGAAAAAAATTCTAGAGAATTTCATCGACCGCTAGCGTTGCAGTTTGCAGAGAATTTTTGCAAGCGTCCAGTATTGTGTTGAATAACGAGCAAAATATTAACTAATTTTCCAACTAACTAAATCACCACTGTCACTTAAACAACCTTTTCAAGAGAGCGACTTCTTGTATTACCAAGATCATGAGTTAAGGTACTCTAGCGCCGTCAGTTGAGTCAATTCTGCACTATTTTACATACCATCTTGAAGGTGGCAGTCATTTGAGTAATCTTCCCGAGGATCGCAACTTTCTTGATTGTCAGCAGCGCAAGATACAGCCTATTTGAGAATATTACATCTACGTTGTGAGGCAATCCCGAAATAGTATAATCCAATGAAAATCCGTTGATCTAGTGAACAACTTTTTTGAAGCTACTAACCTTCTATACGGTCAGGATCACGAGTTATTCCAATTCCCATGTGCTGCGTAGAATCCAATAAGGACGTTCGACCGCCTTTTAATGGAATCACTCGAGACCGTCATTATTGGAAACGTTTTTAATCGAAACCACCTTATTCGGGGCACTGCTGTTTAAGAAGATCATAAAGAAGCGAATATTTCTTAGCCTCGTCTTTGCCAGAAATCTTTGTTTCATTGGCAGGTAACAATAAAACACCATGTGTCTCCATTGCATTTTTGCAACTTTATTTCTTAAAAAAAATTGTACAGCTCTAAAACTGAAACATATACATTTTGGTAGTACATTTTCACGTTGTTTTTAATTTATTTTAATTTTTCATTTTTATGTTTTGTTTCTTTCGACAGTTCAGTTTTAAATTTTACAGTTTCGTAGAATTCTTTGAAGCTGAATTGTAGAATCAAACTTACACGCAGTTCAGATGTTACCATTTTATCCGTTGGTCTATCTCTATAAGCATACTATCATCTGTTTATGAGGCAATATTACGCTCAGCTTAAACATTACTAAAAATATCGATCTAAATTTTTTTAAATTTAGTGCTGCATTAGAATGAAGAGGAGAAGCAAATATTCTAGGCTTCTGAACTTAACTGTATACCTAACTGTCCAAGTAACAATTTGGGTTTTATTACACTCTTATAATGGTATTTAAGACCAAAATTGGTCATTAAAACTATCATAAGAGTACAATAAAACCCCCATTGTTACTTGGGTGTGTACCTGATCTATACGGTTCAAAAAGTTCTTCAACATCTACCACAAACATTTATATAAATAGATGTTAATTGAATTGAAAACTGCTGAAACTGAAGTTAACCATGGCTGGTGCTGTTTAAAACAGTCTCCATTCTATTCAACCTTAGGCCACCCGTCGCCAATTTCCTAGTCGTCGTCTCCGACGTCGCAAATCACTTTCAACCTGGTCGAGGCATCTTGCACGTTGAGCCTCCTGCTCCAGGTACCGGCGAGCCGCCACTCTCTGCTTTCAGTTTCTGGTCCGCCAAATATCATCCACAGGCCCTTTCGCTCGAACGAAGGGGGCGTATTTCCTCTGTGAGCAGATTCACGGCTTCAAGTCCATAAACAACTATCGGTCTTTTGAGGATTTTGTACATTGCCAGCTTCGTAGGCCCGATTTCACGCTCTTTCTTTTCGTCTTCACATTATCAGTCGCGTCAGTTTAACCGGAAAACCGAGTTAGTGCATTATCTGTCATAGCTGGCCTCGGTCGACTCTATCATATGCTGCTTTGAAATCAACAAAGATGTGATGCGTGGGCACGTTGCACTTCCGAGATTAATTCCCTACGAAACCTTGTGCTATCGGTGACAGCGGGCGTAACAGGATCTGGCAGAATACTTTGTAGGCGACGTTTACCAGCGAAACACCGTGATGGTTTCAGCCGTCGACCCAACCAGCCTACCCTTTCGGTTCCTCCTCCAAAATATTGGAAATAACCCAGTGTAAAGCCGTTGTCAGCGTTTCTCGGCCAAGTTTATCAAGCTCTGCTGGTTGTCCAGTGGTTTTGTTGGTCTTCAGAAACACGATCAGATGCTGGGACATTACAATCTTTTATGGACACTCCTAGATTAACTTCCGTTCCGCCTCCGTCTGCAACTTCGTTATTGAACTGGTTATTGAAGAACTGCTTCCACCTGTCGACCACCTCGCGCTCGTTTGTGATTAGATTTCCTCCCTCGTCCCTATACTTGTCAGTTTTCGGTGTGTAACCTTTACGAGTCAGTACCTTTTGTACCGCTCCCCGTTTATCGCAGTTAACTACCAACAAAGAAGTTAAATCTAACTAGTTTTCTGACCGGGACGACGAAACAGTACAGGTGCTTGCTACTTGCAAGCCAGACACTGCATCTCGTGACGTTGTTCGCATGGGATAAAGTGTTAGCCGCGATTCTAAGCTATGCCGTGAGTCCAATCTTAATGCAACTTCAAGTTCGAATTCAAATTAAAGTCCGAATTCTAATTTAGTTTCAAGTCAAATTTCCACGGGTGGAAAGAAGGGTTCCCACAGGGGCTCCCGTAATTTGCTTTTAAAAATTGCTTCGAATTTGTAATCATTGAACCGCAGGAGGACCTACGCAGGAACCATCAATTTTACTGCAAATTAGCTACGTACGATTTTCAATATAATTTTTTACGATAGAGATAGAGGATTCCTACGCTTAGTAAAGGGTTATTTTCTTAATTTATTCTTTTCAATACATTTTTGGGTTTAAGTTAAAAAAAATCCACAAATAATGCCTGAAAAGCCTGGAAATAACTTGACAAGTTTTTTATGAAATCGTTAAGAACTAACGTTGTGTGAAATTCTCATTTTGCTTAAACTGAACGAAAATTTTCACGGATTTATATGGAAAACCAGACAAATTTACTATTGACCGCAGAGTAAATCTCGTTTATTTTCATAGAAGTACGATTACCTTGAAAATTCGCCCATCCTTGTTAGGTACCGGCGCAGTAATTACGCCACAGTAACTTTTACATCAATTGCACTCCAGTATTACAGTCCAATTGAAGTCCTGTCATCCTATGCGCAACAACATTATCTCTTTTTGTCTTTATTTCTTCATCGGTTTCTGTGTTACGAGCTCTCCTTTGCCTTACTTGTTTCGTACGTTTCTTAAATGAAAAAAGGGAACAATAAATAAATAAACATACAAATACTGACAGAAGCATCGCATCCCGCTTAACCGAAGTTTGGTAGCGTGTAATCGAATTGACAGCCTCTGCTTCAGCCAGTCTTACAACTTAATGCAAAGATCCAAAAGAGACTTTCTACACGAATCGTACAATGAGAGAAAGAGCGAACTCGCTCTCTCTATCTCTCCATCTCCCTTAAGTCTGATGAGCTCAAACTAGCGGAGACGAGACGCACACATGCGAAGCGCGAAGCGCTCTTTCTCTGTTTGTTGCGACGATCGCTCCGATTTCGAGGATCACTTTCGTTTGAAAGGTTCGCGTAGAACGTTCTTGGCTCTCTTTTTCCACAGAAATTATTCGCTAAATTAACAAATAAAAACATAAACATGATAATCAACAAGAAATCCGGTTCCTCACGACGCGACACATGCACAGTTTTTGGTTCGTTGACGGGAAATTGGTGTGGGTTGAGACGCGTGTGTGAGTAGAATGTTGAACGTTCCTGCAGAAGATGCGTCGCAATTCGATCAAACTAGTTGAGCTAGTTTTGCCCGTCTGTCGGGGGTTTGCTTTGATCAGCAGGAGAGCTCACCGACCGGCGGGGAAGTCGGAGTCACAAGAGTCAGGTCCTAATATGTTAACTCTGCTGCGCGAGAGAAGAAAATTAAGAGGTATCTTTTTAATGACTCACTACACGCAATCCGTTTTCGGATTCCGATGCCTGCTATTGCTGGCGATGGTGATGATCATCATCGTGGTGGTGGTGTCTTCTTAGCATCTACCCCAAGCTGGTTTCGGTCGTTCCGTCCGGCCTCGAGCCTCCCTCCCACGGACACCCGAACCAAACTATTAGGTCCTCAACGACGAAGTTGTTGGTTTCTTTCAGCATCGTCGTGTGTGCATCGCGATCATTTAATCACTTATTTAAGCTCTTGTTTTGGGATTTCTTCGGTCCGTTGTTTTCTCCTTGGTTTTGCGCTCGCTCGGTTCTGGTCTTGCCTGCCGCCTTTGCTACCGCATCTCCCATGCACACGAACACTATCACCGTTCTGCGATGCCGTGGCTTCCTTTAATTAGTCCGGTCGTTCCGAACCCCTTCGCTCGACCGACGAGATGATGATCGCGATCGCACTTCACCTATTCGTGGGAATTAATAGGTTCATGGTGCGGCTTCCAATGAAGATCACCACTGTATGATGATGCGGATAATCCCGGGTTTGTTGTCTGTTTTTCTAACCTGCACTTTTGCCACGGACTACGGCAGATTGCTCCACACAACAGGGCCTTTTGAGAGTTGAAAATTGTGAGACCCATTTCCGTCCCGGAAGAATTCACGCATACGCCCTGTGGGACCACAGTCCAGTTCACGGGAAGTTTGACAACAGGCGATGTATCAGAACTCGTTTTTGAATACCTGCCATGAAGTACCCAACTGAGTTGAACAAGAACTTAATTAGTGGGAGTCGAAATGGAATAGCTGGAATTGATTATAACTTTAATTGGATACGATTTTCTCCAATGGTTTAGGTGTTTAACATGACGAGATTTTATTCGTTGTTATATCAGTAGAGGTTAGAAGGAATTTGAAATTGTTCGAATATTATGGAATTTCCGAATCTCCTTTATGTTATGTTATTCATTCGCTTTATGTACGACAAAAAAATTATCCTTTTTATTTTCCATTGTTTTGTTGAAAGTTTGTGTCATTATTCTTGTAAACTTTGCTGCTTTCTCTACTATAGATTGCTTTTGACTTTCGAATTAGTATTTTGCGAATCAATTATTATACCCAAGCCCGTGAATACTGCTTCAATAAAAATTGACTCAGAAAAGAAAACCTTGTATTTTCATTTTTTAAACACATTTCTTAAGTGTATTCGAACTTATTGACCACCCTGTAGAACATTGGTAGTGAAATAAGTTTAATAACTGATTGTGGTATCATATCTTATTATAGCTTTAAAATGACATTAGATTTATTTTATAAAATGATTTTTTAATATCTCATATGCTCGTCAAATTCGAAGAGATGTTCAACACTATAAAAAATTCTCACACAAAATGCTGTTGGTTCGATATTACCGAAATTCGTCATTCGCCACGAGTAAGGCCTGTTGTAATTTGCGGCGGTGTCTAAACCAATTAAGCGGCAACGATCCGGATAAGAAGGAACGTTGGCATAATCTCGCCAGGGTAGATCCCTCAAAGCCCAACGAACGAATCTTCCCTACACACGCTCAATCCGCAAGTTCCAATCGAGCTAGTGCGGGGTCCAAATCACACATACCTTTTCCAGTATCGGGCGTACAAGAGAGCAGTACAAGGCTTTCAGGCAATGAGGATCCTTGAAGTCCCGTCCTATTCTAGCGATGAACCCTAATTGTCTACTCGCTTTAGAACGATCGTCGTGCGGTGCCTGTCGAATGTCAGCCTTCTGTCAAGAATAACGCCAAGGTCATTAACGTGATCCACTCTGTTTAGGGACCGTTCAATAATGACGTCCACAGTTTATGGGGGGGAGTGGGATGTCAATTTTGTGACACACTGAGACAGATGGGGGGGGCGGGATGGGGTTTAGGCAAATGTGACATCCATCGAAAAATGTTTTAGAAAAAGACTACAATAACTTTAGTTTTTCAGTCATTCTTCACACATCAATTTATTTTGATTTTAGAAGTTCGTAATAAGGTATAACACCGTCGAAACAAATAATCGAAACTGATTCTCTCTGGCCTTCGCTTCACACACGACTTGTTTCATTTATAGGGTTGCCAATTGGCCGGTTTTCCACTTGCAAAGCCGGTGGCCGATCGATCCTGCAAAAAAGCCGGTTTTCCGGGAAATGAAGCTGGATTTGTACTTTTTGCCTGTTTTGTTAAATTTTCTGATAAATTTATTAGAAATCCTGAGCAGTGGATCATTGAAGATAGCCAGTTTTTCAATGACAATACCTTGCTTCAGGCGGCAATATATATTAAATTGTTCACTAGCGCCTACTACTTGCTAGTAGTCACTCTAAAACTAGCTAGTTAATTTGGATGTTCGGCATGGAGGACGACCATCCTACGCTATGGTCTAAGATACTGGAACGTCGGCCGTGGGACGACTTAGCGGCCTGAGTCCATGACCTTGGGTCTTGGCGCGGAAAGAGGCCCTCGATGATCCGCTCCAGCATGTCTGATGGTCGCTCTGCGGGCGCCATCACGCCATTGGTCTTTGCCATTACGACCCTGTAGATATCACCCCACGGGTTCACAGGACAATCTGTCCTGCCTTCGTCCGAATGAGCTCTTTGCATAATTGTTCTCGCACGAAAGCACGCTCCGCGGAGTTCCGCAATTTCTTCTGTCCACTAGTAAACCGGTGGCTTACCATACCTAGGTCGGTTTTTCCTAGGCATGGTGGTGTCACATGCTCGCGACGGTACCCCAACCAAATGATCAGCGTTCGGATCGAGCATATCGTGATCACCGCACTTTCTTCGGATCGCTTCCACAAATACTTCGGAATCGAAGTATGATATCTTTCATCCACGAGCGGTTGGTTTGTTGGCACTACCCGCCGCGTACCGCCTCGTTATCTAACCGACCCCATAGCGGACCGCCTGATGGTCACTGTGAGTGTAGCCATTATCTACTCTCCAGTCTCCTATCAGATCAGGACTGCCGAACGCCGATGATAGACTCTGCACCATTCCTACTGAAGGTACTTATGGTGCCGATGTTGGCCAGGTCTATGCTGGGTTTTTCCAGAGCCTCAAGCTGAATCCGACCCCTATGGTTCGTACGACGGCTTTCTCACTCTACCGTTCAAGCGTTGAAGTCACCCGCCACAACCACCGGTCTTAGAGTCTTTAGAGTTATCACGTGCCAAAGCGACTGCGTGGAACTACAGGCATACCTGAATGCTTTTGTGAACTGGTGTGCAACAAATTGTCTAACATTAAGCATAGACAAGTGCAACATAATATCGTTTCACCGAAAGCGTTCGCCAATCGAACATAACTACACTATTTCGGGACACTGCCTCCTCCGTGTGCAATGTGTCAAAGACCAGGGAGTGCTGCTAGACAACGAGCTAACATTCAGGAACCACTATGGAAGTATCATCTCAAGAACTAACCGCCAACTAGGATTTATTTTCAAAATTATCGATGAGTTTCGTGATCCTCTCTGCCTTAAATCGCTCTATTGCTCTCTTGTGAAATCAATCCTAGAAACTAATTCCGTTGTTTGGTGCCCATTTCACGCCAACTGGTGCAACAGAATAGAAACGGTACAGAAGAAATTTATCCGCTATACGCTTTGCCATTTGCCTTGGAGTGACCCGCTGAACCTGCCATCATACGAAGATCGCTGCCGACTTCGTGGTATTCAACCTTTGGAGTTGAGGCGACGAATTGCCCAAGCTGTCTTCGCTGCGAAGCTTCTATCCAATCGCGTGGACTGTCCTTCGCTGCTGGAGCAGTTGAACATATATGCTCCTGTTAGGCAGTTACGTCAAAGGAATGTTCTGTACCTAGAGCCGCGGAACCGCGATAGTTCGCCCGCTTCAGTGATCTCGTCCAGGTTTTTAAACTAGAGAGTCATCTCGGGCGCTAGTGTGCGGATCTGCACGCTATCACCGAGGACCTTTTAAGCCAGCACTTTGCAGGCAGAACCCTTCTCAGTGGCATTCTTTTTAAGCTCAAGGATCATGTCGCCTGTGCGAGAGCAGCGGATACTCCGCACATCCGCGTCATGACTCTTCTTCTGATCGTCCTTTCTCAAGGCCTTTAAAACTTCCGAATATTTCGGCCCCTCAGTTTTGAGGATAAGGGCATCGCCTTTGCTCCTCTTTTTTCTGACCACTTTCGGTGGAGCTCGGTCTTCCTTGCCTTCTTCTTTTGACTAATTCCCACTGATTGTCGGACGCTAACCGCGTCTCGTTACCCTCAGTGGGTTCTTTGGTTGGCTTGCGATCAGGCGCTTTTTCGGACCCATGGGGGTTTCTTCCCCTGGGGACTGCCGTGCACGTTTGGTGGCTACCTTGTTGTCGTTGAACTGCTCCGTAGTCGCGAGGGTCACAATGTGGTCAGTCATTGACGGGAAGGCACCCGTTGTGCAGACCCAGATTCAAACGCCTTCTCGGTCTTTTTCTCTGCCGCTTTTACTCGCGCTTCGAGTACACTGTGCTCCTTCGTTGCAGCACGCATGGTGCCCCGAAGCATGAGCCGACTTTGTTTCAGGTCCTTCGCTAGGGTGCTGCGAGCTGCCACGAACTCGATAATGGCATCGAGCTGATGAAACGCCGTTACCACTCTTGGTAGCATGTCTCCCTTTCCTTCCTCTGCTTTTATTGGCGACGGGCCGTTCATCGGTGCGTCCAGCGTAGATGCAGTTGGAGCGACAGGTGTGCCGCTTGCGCTTCTACTCGTATCAATCGGCGGTGCTCTCTGGATACCGCCTATTGCGAACGGATTATCTAATCATTACAGTGGTGCCCAGGCATCAGACATTCGAATGAGCTCTCTTGCGGTGCGCACGCTTATTTATAGCAAATGACTCCCACGTAATAGTGGAAGGGGCGGGGCGAATATGTACTCTGTTCAATGTGAATTGGCGTATTTCTGACATCAACTTGAGAAATATGTATTATTTTCTTTTTCACGTATAATTTTATTTAACGTTAACATGTTTCCTGTTTTTAAAAGTAGGGACCGCCGGAATGTTTGCAATTATCGGGGCATTACGAATCTTTCTGCTGGATCGAAATTATTTGAAATAGTAGTGAGTAATTTTATCGTTGCTAGAACAAAATGCTATATATCCACCGAACAACACGGATTTACGCCTGATCGATCCGTAAGCACGAACCTTATGAATTTTACGTCTACCTGTATTTCCCACATGGAGCAAAAAGCGCAAATCGACGTAATCTACACTGATCTAAAAGCAGCGTTCGTTCGTATTGACCATAAAATATTACTGCACAAAATCTCGCGACTTGGCGCATCTCAGAATTTCACAGAATGGCTCAGCTTCTATTTATGCGGCAGAGTTGTGCCTTGTGCGTGTACAGCTTAACTCCTGTTTCTCTTCCCGGTTTACTCATTTGTCGGGTGTGCCTCAAGGCAGCAACATGGGACCTCTACCGTTTGTGCTGTTTTTTAACGATATCGCCCCGCTGCTTGGAGTTGGATGAAAACTGATCCCGAAATGTCAAGTCAAGAAGCCTTTCCACCGCATCGCCAGTCCAATCGTCTACAACTATCAAATAAGGCGTTTGGAAACAAGGCGCACAGAGTTCTTCAATTTCGGCTGTATAAGTATTGTTCAATTGTTTACATAAATTTTATTCGATGCATATTCAGCTATGGCTGGATAATAATGGCTACTAAAATGTTTAATCAGCGCTTAAATGTTTCTTGAGATTTAATTTTTGAGATGTTTTCTGTCTAGTATAGCAATGTATCTCAGGCCTGGGTGAACGATAATGCCAACAAGTGATGGAACCGATTTAGTTTGGGACGAATCGAATTTTACACTCTCGTGCGAGGGTTTTTACGGATTGAAATATGCAATTTACAATTCCCTTTCAGTCTCTAGTATGGAAATATATTATGAACGTCGCATATATTTATTACACAATTTGTTGTACCATTCAAGTGTGCTTTATTCCGACTCAATTTGCAGCCAATAGTGTCTGCCCAGATGAAACCAGTATCGCTTGCCGCGAACGACGTATGTACGTACGAACGTCTTCTGTGGTTCAAATTGCGAGAAGAGTTGTTGCGCGTAACGAATTGTAATGTGTCATAAATTTATTGACAAAACCTCACGTATATCCACACAAAGCTTGAACATTACAATAGCAGTAATGTGTCACGGAGTGTTTCCCTGTTAAGTATGTCGATACAGAACAATCATCTAGAGAACCACATGTGGGGGTACGGATATATGTCAGCATACTCTGCAGCGCGGAAACAACTCTATCCGTACGGTAAAACTTGGTCGACCAAAGCGCCGAAGCACAGGACGAAACGTCGTCGTTACGGTCTGCGTCTGGTATTTTAATAGCTCTATTTGCGCAGGCTAATGCGAGAAATAACCAGTGCCAAAGCATTTGTCAACGTGTTACTTACGTTCCCCAGCGGACGATCGAAACGTTCGACGGATCTACTTTACCGACTTACTTGATCGCCCACCTAGCCTAACCTAGCCCATGCGAGTGGCACCCAAAATCAATGCAAACTCGATCGCTCTTCTCGCAATTATTTCCCTTTTTCGGCACCCGGTAAATTGACTAATTAATTTAACAACCGCAAATTCTGCCTTTATTCCAAAATCGCATTCTCTGCCTTTCTTGCTCATACGCGATTTTATTCTCGATTTAATGAGTGTTAATTAGCATGAACGCCGAATGGATCGCTCTTCCCGAAGGGTACACGGGCAGACGGACGTGCGGCCTCGGGTTAATAGCCCGAGCTGTTCGCGATTTGTGCAGGGTAGGGGCCAAAAACGGAACAGCGCTGCGGTCGGTGCAAGATAACAGCCCAGCTTTCGGAGCAATATTAACGGCAGTCGAAAATAAACTTGTTTTCATCTGCAATCCTCTCGCCGGACGATAAATTGTGATCGTTCGCGAAACTGTATTTTTTGGCTGCGGAAATCGATGGCCCTGTCGAACGGGAGGCAGCTAATTTGAATAAATTCGCTGGGTAGGTTTAAGCTTTTCTTGCGCGGGAAAGCTTAAGTTCGGTTCGGGCGGTAATTACCGGTTGGGTTGAGTGAAAGATAAATTATCACAGCGAATTTTTGCGATTCTAGTTGCTAATGCAAGTGTGGTTCGATTGTGATTGCAGCAGCTGAGAAGTGAATAACGTTTTTGTTCTTTCCACTCATTATTTCATCATTTGGGAAATGAGTAGCACGAAATATTCTTATTACTTGTTATCTGCTTGACCCATCAACCGAATTCCGTTATTGATTATGCGTATAAACATAATACATTTATTGTTAATTACTCTGCAGTTTATTAAGCGACTGTCGTTTTTTTTACTCACATGTTTCGACTGCTGCCATACTGCAGGTGGTCTGGAAAGCACGAGTTCTCCGTTCACGAAACAGTTATTTTCGATTTTTATTCATAGCACTTAAAGCGATACACCAAAATACGAGAGTAATTTTTATGGGACCAAATTCGACGGAAATTTAAAGAGTTGCTTTCACGCAAGCAGTTTAATTTAAAAACGACTCAGCAATTGATTGATATAATGACTGCCGGGATACTGCCGGACCTAAAGGGCAGCGCTGTCGTGCCAGGTATTTTTTTTAACGAATCCGTGAGTCCGTTACAGTTTCTTATTAGTTTTCGAAGCTCTCTGAAGAGTCCCCTTTCGTTGCTAAGGAAGATTTTTGGATTGTATAAAACCTCAATATGTTACCTTGACAACCTAAAGTAAATGTAAATCATACTCGTGTTACGCACTCAAAAAACAGCATTTTTGTCAAAGTAGCTTAAATCAAAACAGAATGCTTTTGGATGATCAAATCACTATTCCGATAATTGTAAGTTTCACGACACTGCGCTTTCAGGGCATCAATTTTATTTAGAGCTTTTCTGCCCCTTTCTGAGAATTTGCTGTTATTTTGCAAATCAAAACAATCAAAGGGCTATTGATTGCGTTTTGTGGACCAGATAATGGTCGAAATTTTATGGTCGAAATGATCCATTGCTGCACCGTGACTGGAATTCATAATAAAAGCCTCAGTCGAAAACGTAGTTGCCTTACCTCTTCCGAACGGGGAGGAATCGCCACCAATCCCCGGGCCCCGGGTGGCGGACAGACAAGAAAACGAACCAGTGAAACGGCAATTTCGGCAGCAAAAGGCACGTGTCTTGCTTCCCGTTCTGCGGGGGGGGGGGGGGGGGGGGGGGGAGAAGCTTGCGGCTTCATGCGCTAAATGCGCATTACGAACGTAATTAGTACCCGCAATGATGGTAGCTGACGCGCTAAATCCTATTTGACCGAATTCGACCGAATTTGCTAAACAAATCTTGTGGCTCTCTTGCCATTCAAGAGGTAGGTACGTGCTAAAATAGACAAGTAATATACAAAACCTTAGATGGAACCAGAAATGAAGTTCTTTTTTTCTGATTTCCGGTGCTCATTATGCATTATAACGTAACAGCTCACAGTAAGAGGCAGTTTTTGCGTCAATTTTAGCATCCACTGACATGTGAGATGTTTCGGTGATTTTGCTTCCTAGGTTTTTTCTACAATTGTTAATTCAATCGTGTGTAGCTTGACCGTTGAAGTGTAAGAGATTGTCGGTCGAGATTGGTTATATTAGCATAATATATGCGAGTTGATTATCATCAATGAACGATCTTATTCAGTAAAGTAATGACGAAATAACTGTAGCACTGGGATAACACAGCTGTCTAACGTAAATTATGTATAGTATATTATACAATTTTTCTGAGATCTATTACGTTCTCCTTCTTCTACCAGCAGAGAGCCGGGGTGACTTTTGCCGTATCAAGAATTGCTTTTCACTGTACTCGGTCCTGGAGTACTCGTCGCCAATTCGTTAAGCGTCTTGATACACGTAACGTAGGTCGGTTTCAACCGCGTCGAGTCATCTAGCACGTTGGGCCCTTCTATTCCTGCTGCCTGAGGGGTTCTTGAAGAGAACGAATTTCACTACACAGTCGTCCGGCATTCTTGCGACGTGGCCTACCTAAGTTACTGTAAGCCAAGTTACTGTCTCTAGTGTTTTGTATATCGACAGCGTCCTAGGAACGGAAAAGTAGGCACAAATTCCAGCTTGAATATCCTTACTCGTAATATTGTCGGCGGTGGCCAGAGATCAGGATGTGCTACGTGCGCGTTTCGGGGACACTCTGAAGCCCTTTCGAATCGCGCAGAGGGTTACGGCAAGGGCATGGACTGTCCTGTATGTTATTCAATATCGCTATTGAAGGTGTGATCCGGCGAGCGGGCATCGAAACGAGGGGAACGATCTTCAGTAAGAGTAGCCAACTCCTAGCCTTTGCAGACGACCTCGACATCATTACTAGAAACCGTGGGACGGCGGAGGTAATCTACGCCAGACTAAAAACGGAGGCTAGGAGGATAGGGTTACAAATTAATGCGTTGAAAACCTAATATATGGTAGGATGAGGCTCCCGAGAAAGTAAAGTTTGCCTCCCACGGACAGTGACTATTGACGGCGATGAACTGGAAGTGGTTGATGAGTTCGTATATTTGGGATCTCTGGTCACCGCCGACAATAATACGAGTAAGGAGATCCAACGACGCATTCAAGCTGGAAATCGAGCCTACTTCTCCCTTCGCAAGACGTTTCGATCAAGGAGCCTACGCCGCCGCACAAAGCTGACGATGTACAAAACGCTAATTAGACCGGTAGTCCTCTACGGACTTGAGACAGTAACTTTTTTTACGGAAGACATACGTGCACTTGCCGTTTTCGAACGAAACGTGTTGCGGACGTTTTTTGGAGGAATACAGACGGAAAGCGGAGAGTGGCGAAGACATATGAATCACAAGCTACATGCACTGCTTGGAGAGATTCCCATCGTACACCTGGCGAAAGTTGGGAGACTACGGTGGGCCGGCCACGTAGCAAGGATGCCGGACGACTGTGTAGTGAAATCCGTTCTCTTCAAGAACCCCACCGGCACCAGGAATAGAGGGGCTCAACGTGCTAGATGGCTCGACCAGGTTGAAGCCGATTTGCGTGTGTCGAGACGCGCAACGAATTGGCTACGAGTAGCCCAGGACCGAGTACAATGGAGAGGAATTCTTGATACGGCAAGAGCTACCCCGGCTCTCGGCTGAATAAGTAAGTTAGACCAGAGATCACATATCTACGAACTTATCAACCACTTCCCCTTCATCGCCGTCAATGGTCACTGTGCGTGGGAGGCGTTCGTGTTCGACAGTATCGCATGTTGCCCGGAAATGTGCGAAAATATGATGCGTGGGCACGTTAAACTGCCCTACGAATTGTCTTGCTATTGGGAAAAGACGATGTTACAAAATCTGGTAGAGCACCTTGATAGGCAGCGTTGACCAGCGTAATGCTGCGGTAATTGCAACAATCTAGTCGCTCCCCCTTTTGGTAGATGGAACAAACTACACTTTCCATCCACTCCTCCGGTGGTTTCTCTTCATCCCAAATCCTTGAAATTATCCAGTGAAGTACCGTTGCTTGCGGTTCTTGACCATTTTGTAAAGTTCTGCCCTGAAGTCGGTCCTTTCCGGCGGCTCTATTATTCTTCAGCTGACCGATTCTCGTCGGATCTCTTCGAGATCTGGAGCCGGTATGCTATTGTCGTTTGTAGGCAGTCCTAGGTTAACTTCCGTTGCCTCTCCTTCTGTTATCTCATCACTGAGATGCTCATCGAAGAACTGCTTCCATCTGTCGAACATCTCGCGCCCATTTGTGACCAGGTTTTCATCCTCGTCCCTATATTAGATAATTTCACATCTAGTTTCGATCATTCCAGTCTGGTCATTCGTACGCACACACCATACACTCCACCCGCCGACGGTAATTATTTTTTATGATTGCTTCTTTTGCTTCTAACACTGAGAAGATAGACTGCGTACGAATGGTTAAACTGGAATGATCGAAACTAGATGTGAGATTATCCAATACTAGTCGAGCCCGAATCTTAAAATTGGGAAAATATAAAAAATATAAGTCTGTTCAGAATTCAGAAAACTGTGGATAAATTCCATTGGCCAGTATTTGCGACGATGTTTAATCTTTGTATTGCAATTTAAATGCAAGCCAATAAGCATTTGAGTTGCCTTCAATGCTACTTAAATGCTATTTTGGCAAAATATGCGGCTACATTACTGCTAGCGCTCTTATAGTGCCGACAATGCTTATTTGCAGCTAGTTACCGACAAGAAGAATTTAAATAGAATTGTGGATGCAAATTTACAACAGTTATGCAGTCGAAAGGCTGATAAACAGCAACCTGCAGTATAAAACGCCAGAAATGCTAATAAACGATTGATTTACTGCTTATATTATGCCCCTTGGAAATTGGCTTGAAAAATCGGAGGGCAAAAAAATAATGTGCATGATATTCGTCATTTTTTTTATAAAATCAATTGCACTCGAAATATGAGTGTACGAGTGGAGTTAACGCTTTTAACACGAAACAGAAGTTGAATTTCGAACAATGGAATTTTTGAAAATTGGCAGAACATTTTTTCCATCATTTTTGTCTTCTTTTTTGTAGGATTTTGCATGGAAAATAATAACGTGTATGTGAAAGGAAAGAATTGATTTGATTGGCACGATTAAGGTTTAAGCAAAAATTTTTAAAACACATTTTTTTGCTCGAATAAAAAAATCTCTTTGTTTTTTTATCGTCCCCCCCTTCAGTGGTCCAGCACCGGAAGGGCAAAAACTTTATAAAATAAAGTAATGGCCTCATATGAATAAAAATATTATCTCCACTGTGCTGATTCTATATGTGGGCAAAATGGCTCTTTTGTGTGAGTGGCTCTGAACCGTCCATTGTCTGCCGCGAACATGGCTGTTTGCAACATTTATGTAGTCTGATTAGAGTGAAATGTTGCTTAGGCTGTGAACCATTTCGCGAAATTTTTAACTTTTTAGTTAAAATTTGACAATTCGATGGTTATTTCTCCTCGAGTGAGTAAAATCAGTTCAGAATGTGAACCATTTCATATTTGACAGATTGACAGTTGTTTTACTCAATGAGAGCATATATAAGGTGAGGATGAAGATATGTTTCAGCGAATTTAGTTGTTCAGTCCAGGTTGGAATTGGATGAATTTTTGGTGTTCATTTGCTCCTATTTGATAGATTTATCTCATTTCATTTCGGGTTGAACAAACAAATTTGTTATATGTTAAACATCCATACATTGGTGAAAAAAATTCAAGGAAAAATCAGTGAAACACATCGAAGCTCTTTCCTCACCTGTGGCATATCTCGTTGGCTCTCAGAACTTGGTTAAAACTAACCATGCTCCCGAGCAGGGTTATTTTCGAAAAACCATCGTACTGTCAAATTTTAACCAAAAAGTTAAAAATTTCGTGAAATGGTTCACAGCCTCAGGTCTGATTTAACACCGACCATATGATATCGCGACAAGCAATCGAGTAGAGCAGGCGAGTCGAGTAGTCGAATCAAGCAATCGAGTCAAGCAATCGAGTCAATCAGTTGGGTCGAGCAGTTGAATCGAGCAGTAGAGTCGAGCAGTTGAATCGAGCAGTCCAGTCGAGGAGTTGAGTCGAGTAGTCCAGTCGAGCAGTTGAGTCGAGCAGTTGAGTCGAGCAGTTGAGTCGAGCAGTTGAGTCGAGCACTCGAATCGAACAATTTAGTCAAGCAGTCTAGTCGAGCGGTCGGCTCTAGCGGTTCAGTCGAGCAGTTAAGTCGAACAGTTGACTCGAGCAGTTCAGTCGAGCAGTCGAGTCGAGCATGTGAATAGAGCAGTTGCATCGACCGGTCACCAGTCGAACAATTTAATCGAGCTACTGAGTCGAGCATTTGAATCAAGCTGTTCAGTCAAGCAGTCTAGTCGACCAGTTGAGCCGAGCAGTTGAATGAAGTAGCCCAGTCGGGCATTCGAATCGAACAGTTTAGTCAAGCAGTCGGATCAAACGGTTCAGTCGAGCAGTTAAGTCGAACAGCTGAGTTCAGCAGTTCAGTCGAGCAGTAAAGCCGAGTAGTTAAATCGGGCGTCCAGTCGAACAGTTTAATCTAGCAGTTGAGTTGAGTAATCAAGTCGAGCTGTCGAATCAAACAGTTAGGTCAAGCAGTCGAGTCGAGCAGTCGGGTCAAGTGGCTAAGTAGAGCAGTCTAGTCGAGCTGTTGAATCAAGCTGTCCAGTCGTCAGTTGAGTCAAGCTGTCAGGTCGAGCAGTTAAATCGAGCAATTGGGTTGAGCAGCTGCGTCGAGAAGTCCAGTCAAGCAGGGCAATCAACCAGTTGAATCGAGCAGTTGAGTCGAGCGTCGAATCGAACAGTTAAGTCAAGCAGTTGAGTCGAGCAGTCGAGTAGTAGTAGTATCGAGTAGTAAGTCGAGCAATCGGGTCATGTGTCAAGTAGTCGAGTCGAGTAGTTAACTCGAGCAGTTCATTTGAGCAGTTCAGTCGACCAATGAAATTGAGCAGTCTAGTCAGCCAGTTATGCAATGGAGCAGTCCAGCAGTCAACCAGTGACTGAGGTGACTGAGAATACAACCCATTGCTATAAAACATGTCTTCCTGTCAGGGGCCTGTTTTAGTTTCCGATAAACCTCTTATGACGTCCTGTCAGAGTCCTGGTTTTCGGTACAGACATAAGCCTCTTATATAAATAGATAGGGTGTCGTGTACTGATAGTTTAATTGTCAAAACACTTGGACGCAAACCGAGAGAGTGTGGGTTAGAGTCCCACTCAATGATTGAACTAAACAATATATTATTGGTCGCACATTGAAGTTTCGTAATGTCATCCAGTCTACCATTCTTCTTCACCAAGAACAGTAGAACTTTCTTGCTGAATAACAAGACACTGCACTTGTACATCGAAGCTCTCACGTAGTCTACCAACCACTTGTAAATCTGTCTTCTTTTCGGTAATTCCTATAAATCGACACAAAGCCCTTTTTACGTTTTGACGTAGGACTACGTCTTACGGCAAGTTTTGAGATAGGGTGTCATTCCAAAAAATCGAAAAATGCGAGCGTCACGAAAAATGAAAGGTTTTGAGCGCTAATAGCTCAGCGGTTTTCCGATCGATTTTCAATATTCTTACAGCAATCGATCGGAAAATCTTTCAAGAATTGACCCAAATGAAGAAAATTATGGATTCTTGATGCTGAACTATTGTAAAATTGAAAATAATGAACCTATGTTTTACCAGAATTCTCGCTTCGTGATTGGTTGTAAGATCCTTTACGATGATCCAAACCTATACCAATTTGATATCTGTGCTTGGGAAGTAAGCCAAAACAAGTGACAAAGTTCCCTCATTTCAATAAGATTTCTTACCACCGCGGTTAAACCTAGACCATTTTGATGTCCTTGCTTGGGAAGTACGCCAGAGAGAGTGACAAAGCCCTCTCGTGCCAACAGATTTCTTACGAACGCGATTAAACCTAGTCCAATTTGATGTCTGTGTTAGGGAAGTGCGCCAGAAAAAATGAAACAAGTTCGTTGTCCCAACAGATCGCAAATTCTTTACTGCGAGACGATTACCTAGCCGAATTTTATATCTGTGTTGGAAAAATGAACTACAGCTGTAGTGTACGGTTATAATACGACTCTGTACGAATACGCATGCTTGCCGTTTCATTAGAAGTGTAGTGAAAAGATGTGCTGTTGATAAAATAGGATTGAATTGGTAAAATCCTTTCAACGTAGGGAACCATAGGTAATAAAAACAATCTTTAATTTCAGTAAGGTAGCAGGAAAGCAATAGTTTGTGTTCTTGATTTTGTTAAATTGTTTTCAAATGCACAATCTTTTAGAATTGAACGTATGCAATGTTACTACTCTGATAAATGTTACATACAACGCATGTAGCATGTATATATGTTGCATATAGCATGTATACATGAAGAATCGAATGATTACAAGCATGAATGCTACTATCACTACAAAGAGACTTACGTAGTCCTGCGTCACCTATATATGCGGTCGTGTCTTGTGCACAACCCCTCTGATTTTTAAACTTTCTTCTTTTTAATGGCCACCCTGCTCCCCCTTTCAGAAATAAAACAATTTTTACAGCTGCTATCGTTCCAAATGCAAGATCACCCCTTTACCCATTTGAACCTTTCTCTCCCCTTGTAAGAGACCGTCACCCTTCTTTGTCAAAATGTCAACCCCCTGTTGCTGATTCCTTTATGCCAAAAAACATGTGTTTGACAAACCACGTTTGATGAAGAACAGTCCAGGAGTTCCGGAGCGATGGCGGAACATACATTCATGCTTACGTTCCTCGTCCCCCTATATGTCGGTTCCTTCCCAGTCAGCTCCTCCCTCTGTCACGTAGCTAATTATGCATCGGTTTGCTCAATGAAAATCGCTATAATGGAAACAAAACAAAGGTTTATTTAGTACCATATATTCCTCCTCGGTGGAACCCCCATCTTTTTTCAAAGTCAGTTGCACAACTGCAATAGGTTTAAATGCAAGAGAAACGCAACCCCTTTTATCTATGTAGATCTCTCCCTCCCCCTTATTTGGGATCCTCCCGTTTGGCAACTACCCAGAGCCGATTCCCTTATGCCAAGGAACACGTGTGCCAAGTTTGGTGACGAACCGTCCAGGTGTTTCGGAGTTATGATCTTCCCCCCCGCCCTGTTATGAACTAACGCCCCCTCCTTTTCTTGTCCATCATTTCAAGGAACATGTGTGCCAAGGGTGGAGATTGGTCAAGGCGTTCTGGAGTTATGGTGGAACATACATACAAACATACAAACATACGCTCACTTTTATATAGGGTTTATTTCTAATTACCGTCGTAGTAAGTAAAGCTATTCTAATTTTCATCATTTGTTGGATGGATTTAATGAATACTCCAAAAGTTCTTGTGCTGATTTGACAAAAACACACTTACCTTCCGATCCGTGAATTTTGAAATCACTGAAAAGCGATTCGTCCATCAAAATTTTCCATCGTCCGAACTAAAAATCACAACAATGTTTACGAAGCTAACACGCATGTATTTGTGTAGGACGGCATGACAAATGTTATTCTGCAAAATTTCTGCAGGTCAGGCAAGTTTTGCTGGCTGTAGAATAACGACAATGCCTTGCGTGAGTTATTTTCATTTATGAATGACGAAAATTAAAACTATTAGTTGACATTTCCTCTTTCATCGCACGAAAAAACGTAGGAAATTTGGCTGGTAGGACTTCTTTAATGTTAAAAAGCATTTAAATAGATCTCAGCCCACTTTTATTGATCGCGTACGATAGACAACAAACTAAAATATTAGGGAATAACTAGTTTTGCATTGTGTGTCGTAAAAATGCTGATATTTGTCATAATTTGTGTTGGATAGGACGGGATTAGACAATTACGACGAAGCAGCAACAGACCTATAGATAGATAAAATGCTTGCTGGGCTGCGTGTATTTGAAAATTTCACAGCTCTGTTTGCATGCGCCCTTTTACAAATAACATCCTATTTCAAATGGATATAGTAAAAACTCGTTCCGGATGAACTCGGACTGATAAATAAAACGATTCAAAGATGTAGCGCGAATTGTGCCTCACAAGCGGAAGCATAACGTACGGAAACTGCGCCCGCCTTTTTCCGATAAGGCTGCCCGGTCGACCTGAAAATGAAACGCAAACTACAGTTTACACCGGTGATATGGCCGTCTGTAATCATCTCGATCCGTGCAACCCACTGATCATGCGAAATCGAACCGCCAATCGTGCTCCACACTGCCACAAACCATATTTCTCGCTAAATTCGGCACTTGGATAACGAAGGCAACATGCCTTCAGAAATGGTTCAGCGCTATGCATTTATTAGCTAGAGCATATCATCATCATCATCATCATCATGATGATCATCAATGTTATGCCACCATCTACGGGCCATCACGACGGGCTGCTGGCAGCTTCAGTCAGTAGTGCTGCAGTGATGGACCCTTAACTATGCTCGATCATGCTGTGCGATTCACGCTCACCAGAAAGTGGAGAAAAACAGAGCCTTCTAATTAACCAATCAACCTGGCTATTCTCTGCCGTAGCAGCTACAAATCATGAACCGTAGTTGTAGTTGGCCGACCTCTTCTGAAGCTGCCGGCAAGCGGACGTGATTGGGACTGTGGTGAAGCAAGCAGCGAACCGGAGGAGGCAGAAAGCATAGGAAGATTAAGCTATCAATAACTAGCGGGTTTATTGTCGGTACTCATAGTTGCCTCCCGAATCTGGCCCGGAGCGAAATTGACTAGCGTTCAGCGCTGCCAACCGGGACAGATATCAACACAATCGGCAGGTATGGCAACACTTGCCGACAACAAAAGCCTTTGATCTTAAATTATTGTTATCATCGCATAACGAAAGGCAAAGAATCCCCGTGTGGCAATAAGGAAGCACGCGCGCTTTCCCGGGGACTCCAACCCGAAATTAGGGTCTAGAAAATGAAAGACCTCAGCATTCGGGTGCTTCGCCGCGGCCGGCGAGGCGAGCACCGAGTTCGATTGGCTCAATGGGTCGAGTTCTGTTATTAATTGATACTGTGATTAAAGTTTCCCGCACGACCTCGCCGTTTCAACTTTTCGGATGATTCGGAAAGGCGATGATATACGAAGTTGAGAAGAAAAAAAAAACCGGCCGACCGGTTGAGCTGAGCCGACGATCGATAATAACTGTTATTATTTTGAACTTTGTTACTATTATAACGCTCATCATCGCTCAATCAAAATAGGCAAAAATGGCAGCAGCAGCAGCGTAGTGATACTGTGCTAGGACGACGACGTCGTCGTCGTCGTTGGAATTAAATGAGAAACATGCTTACAGAAGAAAAAAAAGAAATGCTTTTTTTGGGTCTTTATTTGACCACCGCACACCCACCCGAAGGATGAAACGTAGAATCATACCTACTGCTAATGTGTGTTTTAATAAATCGGCTTGTGGCGGTGCTTTTGTTAATCATCGTCGCGCCATATGAATTGCCGGAAGGAGCAAAAACAGGATGGATTGGTTCCCGTCTACAAATGCTTGATAATCACTTTGCAAAGTCAGGTAAAGCGTTTTTACCTTTGTTATTTTTATTTAAATTCGATATTTTTATTGACTATATTTTCAGTTATACTTTTAACTTTGTTTTTGAAAAACCTATATTTAAGCTTCAGATATGTTTTATTGGAAGATTTCCTACCACACATATATTTCGTTCAATGATATTTTTGTGTTTCTGATGCGAACTATTCTCGAAGGTTGTTCTTCACCGTGTCGTGGATCCACTTAACGTACTTCGGTATGTCAACATAGATATAGGGTGTACCCGGTTTGGAGTCGACAATACCGATCGATAGCATCGCCACCTGGTACATTCGGTGATGATACTCGACCTCAAGTGCCGAACCAGCACCTCCGGCTAGTTCGATGGAGCGATTGTTGAAGCTTCTAGCGCAGATTTGGCCATCGTTCAGGTTAATTTTGTCACCGATCAGCTGCCGACACTCGTTCAGTTCGACATAGTGCATCCAGTGCTGCTGTGGACGCGGCAATGTCGTCCAGAGGGTGTTGTAAACGTTCGGTTGATTGACTGATCCGATTTCGAACTTGATCAGCGGCAAACAGATGGGCTTGATGGCTGAAATGGTACCAATAAATATTAATTGTTTAGACTAATCTCAAGTTTTTTTTAGTCTTGACCTTGAAATGTGGTCACACATATATATTAATATTTTATTTTTTATTTTTTGAAACGATGGTTCTACAATTGATAAAGGGACGGAAGGGGAAAGAAATGAAAATTTTTTTTGGTGAAGGAGGGGAAGAGCGTAAAGGAAGGGGGGTATTGAAAGCTATGCTTGACAAGTAGTCATTTTGACTCCCACCTTTTGTCCAATGCTGGAAGGTGCATGAGTCGAACCAAGCTGTAATCTGAGATTATAACCGGATTCGAACCCACAACACCCGCCAGGGCATGTGGTTCGCTGGTACTTGTACCTTTGAACCAGCGCCTCTATGGCGCTCTAAAAATATTATTAATTGTTTGTTTCTTATGTTTTTATCCTTGTAACGGGTAGATCGCCGCCAGACGGTTTTAGTTTTTCGAATTTCACAGCCACAAATGATATTTATTTAAATCGCGGATTTAACAAATATGCTCAGAAACAGGTTATTTGTCTTGTTGGTACCAATATAATAACACTCCGACCATGCGTTCAACAGTTCTCATCAATAAAATGTAATGAATAATAGTTTCTAACTGGCAAGCAATCCGTTTATCTTTTGTTGCCGCTATTCTAGCAACACTGTAAATGTCATTCTCACGTTCGGTCACAAAATGCTAATCGCGAAAAAGTTGTTGAATAAATCGATATTAATTGCAACCTAATTGAGTTTATTAGCCTGCAATTGATATAAAACATAAAAAGTCAAGTAAGTTGCATAGAGATTTGAGGACCAACAATTCAATAGGGCCGAAGTCCAACATGTAAACAAATCGAGTGACCCTCGTTCGGAAACCTCCTGTGAGGTGAGTAACCAACGCAACGGGATGATCGGGTAACCACCCTCGGTTGGTCGCGTGCTAACAGGGAAAGCGGACTTCCTTTTTCGTAAGGGAGTTTGAAAGCTTTGCCCAAGTCCTTGTAGTGCTCGGGAATTTAAACATTATAGTCCACATTCATGGTCATGTCATTGGTGCATTGCTCTTCCCCGATGGACCAGCACATAAAGTCACGTGAGTTTCCTACGATGGCCGAACAGTAAACCTAATTGACCAAAACTGCATCAGCCGAAAGTGGAGAAGGAGCCTTCTTGATGAAAACGACCATCACCTTGTTATCGTTGAGACACGCATGCGCGTTGTGTGCCACGTGTCTAGCGACGGGAACAAAAAGCTGGGTGTCGTTACAATGTCCGCTAATTGGAGAGTCCCGAGGATAAAAGGGTGGAGCCATCGACGAGCAATGGACCAGAATCAAGTCTAGCGACGAAACCCTCGGCAAAGTGCGCAGCGGCAGGATGGAGTGAATTTCGGATGAAACTTGGTGGATACTCGATGAGCGGAGAGAGGTGAAAGCCAGCATTGAGCGAGCGCGAATCAGAGTGGTTAACTCGGACGAGCCAATAAGGAGCGCACAGAGTCTCTGGGATTCCTCGCATTGGAATCGTGTGGAGGAATTCTGCAGAGCATTCGCACAGAATGCCTTGTTTATAGAGCGAGGATTCTCATATGAAAATCCAAGAGTTGATTCCTCGGGATACCTATAACTCGGTAAGCGAGTCGGCTGCACTATGAAATAGGAACCCGCTAGATTCTAAAAACAGGAATCCTGCTGTGTTAGTAAGGGAATACAGCTGTCCGTCAACAATATGCCGAACCGGAAAGGGCTGTTAAAGGGGTTTATAGGCAGGACAATAGAGCCTGGATTAACTCTCTATCCAACGAAGGAGAAACCGGCGATATGTTGTACGATATTCCTTGCCGCCTTAGTGGTGCCTGGATGGATACTAAGATGGCACTAAAGGACAGAGCGGGTCAGTTATACTGACTGATCGTACGGAACAGCTTATTTAAGCGATGGACTGAACATTTTGAACAACTCTTTCGAGTTTTGAATGTCAGCAAGACCAGCAACGCATAACGCTTATAGTTCGTCGCATTAATCACGTCAACTTGATGCGCCATCACTGGATGAAATTGAAGCAACCATCAAAAGTATGAAATCCAACATCTACCGGAGGAATTGAAAGATGTAGTTATCTGCGGTATCTGCAAGTTGCATTGTGAGAATACCGCCTACAAAGTGCTCTCCCAGGTCGTCTTCCAACGACTATTGTCACTAACCGATAGTTTCGAGGGAAGTTAAGAAGCCAGCTTTTGGTCGGTCTACAACGGACCAAATCTTTATTTTATAGCAGATCCTCTAGGAGCAGCGCGAATTCCCAGCCCCCTCGCATCAATTGTTTATTGACTTCAAATTCACACATGATAGTGTAATTCGAAATAGCTTTGAACTATGATTAAAAAGGGTTTTCCGTGTAACTGTAGACTAGCGCATCGAATTAAATGGAAGAATTAAATGCAGGCGTTGTCGTGAGCAGGGCTTCGACCGATCCTTTTTTTCTACCGCAGTCACACTAACGCGCATTCAAGTTCACACCGTCCGTTTAGTGGTGGAATACGAACGCTATGCATAACACAACTGGCAGTTTGCTCAGTCAACCGCCGATTGCACGCAGTAGAACGAATGCGTTCTATACCTTTTTAACATTTTCGTTTCGATCAAGTTGCCTTTACCGTTTGGAGCAGCGAATGACTGCAAAACAGTCAAATGACTGGTAGTCACCACGCTAACGAAAAGCAACCGCGCTATCGTATATACAATACTACAAAAAAAAAATAACCACTACATGTGCATGGAGGAAGTCGGTCGGACTCCGTGCAATACAAACGAACATTTTGCTTGCGTCGGACCGACGTCCGGGTGACAAACTATTACTGTGAGCAGACGATTTGGAGACAAAAAGAGAAACGAAAAAATACGTCACCGTGCTTCCAGTCAGTTTGCAGTTTATATTCTCAAAGCGCAAAGCAAAACCGGAGATCGACTGTTTGCTTTTGCTGAGATGCCGCAGGAATTGTAAGACGGTAGCAGCGCAAGCGGCAGATTGACTGGATTCAAAAAACAGTCAAATGATCGTTCAAAAAGCGGAGTTTGAATGCGGAAAGTTTGCATTCACGGCAGTCACATTCAACTTGCGATCCCTTTTCAAGCCCTGGTCGTGAGACGTCTTGTCCATTAATACTCTGCGGAAAAAATCGCCAAGCAATGTGGTAATTATCGATGATACAAATGCTATATATAATATACAACGGAAAAGAGGAGCACAGGGGAAAACAAACGGGATAGAAAACATGCGAGAGAGAAAAAGAAAAAAAATAGACATGTATAAAAGAAAACCGAAAGAAAAAACGTGACCGAAAAGAAAACCGAAAGCAAAATTGAGAGAAAACTTGACATAAAAATAGAAAAAAGGAGGAAAAGAAGCAAAAGGGAAGAGCAGAGAAAAGAAAAACAGAGAACACGTGGGGTCAGTCCCGACGTAATGGTTAGTATTCACGCCTCTCACGCCGAAGACCCGGGTTCGAATCCCAACCCCGCAGAAGTCACGAATGACCCAAGCTGGTTAAAGTGACTATAATCAAAGCAAAAAAACAGAGAATACGAGGTAATAAAAAGGAGGCCGAAGAAAAAGGAAGAAAAACGATAGAAAAGAAGGAAAAATAATAAAAAAACGAGAAAAAATAAAGATTAACTAGACAGAAAGAATGGAAACGGAAGAAAAAAGAGATAAACAGAAGATAAATAAACAGAAATGATGGAAAAAGCAGAGAAGCATAACATAAGTGGAACAACGGAGCAGACGAAAATGTAAAAAGGGATAAAATGACATGACTAAAAATGATACAAAAAAGAGGGAAAAAGGAAATACGGGCCTGAAAATGAATAAAAAATACGAGAAAGAGAACAGAAAAGAGGACAATGGGACAAAAAAAAACGGAACAGAGAAAGAGAAGCGGGTAAAAAAAGCAAAAATTGGGAGAAAGGAAAATGAGACAAATAGTGGGAAGACGGGGCTGGAAAAGAAAACATGACAGCGAAGATAGGAAAACTAGAAAGAAAACAACGGGAAAACGTGGCAAGAAAGTGAAGGCGCGGTAGATAGGAAAATATAGCAAACCAAAGGGAAAAATAGGGAGGGAATAAGAAAATGATAAACGAAACATCAAAGAGAAAAAAACTGGTATGAAAACCGAAAGAAACGTGACAGAATGGGAGGGAAGACGGGACAAAAAAGGGAACAAAGAAACAGGAAATACCAGAAGAAACCGGGAGAACAGAACAAACGAGAACAAAACAAGACAAAAAGGGATGACTGAACAGAAAAATAAAAGAAAAGAAAGAAAAAACAAAGAAAACCAAGAAAACAAAAACGAACATGAGGACAGAGAAAAAGCTGTATAGGTGGTATACGGAGGAATATGGAGAAATAAAACAGAAAGAAAAGAAAAAGGAGGAAAAAATGAAAACGGAAGCCAAACGGGTTAAACAGAAAAAGAAAAACAGAAAAGTAGCTCATAATAAGTAGAACTGAACAAGAAAATAAAAAACGAGAAGAAAATCATGACTGAAATGGCGAAAAATGGAACAGCAAAAACCGGAACAGGGAAAGAGGAAACATGGGACAGAAAAGAAAAAACGAGGGAGAAAACAAAGAAAGAAAACGTGACAAACAAGCTAGGAAATCGGGAGAGAAAATAAATGAAAACGAAACAAGACGGACGGAATGACGGAATTTGAGAAAACAACTGGGAAAGAAGAATAGCGAAAGAGAAACCCGATAGAGGGAACTAGGAAAACGAAAAAGAAACGGGATGTTAAAGTTGGGTCAAGAAACGGAAAATGGGACCGAAAAAGAATAAATGAAATATTAGAAACGAAAAACGTTAAACCGGAAGAGAAAAGACGGAAAACGGTAAATAACAAAAAACGAGTGAAATCGCCCGAAAATGAAGAACAAAATACAAAAAACGGAACAGAAATGAGAAAAAGAAGAGAAAAGGGGTCAGGAAAAGTAGAACAGAACAGAGAAAGCGGGTAGAAAAAATGAAAATCGAGAGAGAAATGATGGGAAAATAAACAACTAGTGGGAAGATGCAACAGAAAAAGAAAAAAAACAAAAGAAGGGTAAACGACGCAAGAAAGTGGAGACAGAACAGATAGTAAAATATAGCAACCCAAAAAAAAAGAATATCGGGGGAGTAAAAAACATACGATAGAAGAAACAAGCAACAGAGAAAAGCAGGAACATGGAAGGAGAAAATACCGGAGCAGAAAAATGTAGAAATGGAAATGAAAGCGGAAGCCAAACGGGTTAAGGAACAGGAAAAGGAAGATAGAAAATGAGTTAAAGTAGAACATAATAAGAAGAAGAACGGGGTATGAAATGGGGAAGGCAAATGAGGAGCGTCCAATATAGCTCTAGCTTTCCCAAGCCCCTACCTAGCGTCTCCTCGTGGCCATACCTGGTAATGCTCTATTGAGTAGCCAAGCTAGGAGGTGCGATACTGGGTGGTTCCCGGCTGCCTGATCTGAAAATCGAGGTTTTGGGCAGACGGCGGAGCCACACGACCTTGTTAATAGGTAAGCAAAAAATAAGTTATTTCAATTATTTTTTTCGTTTTAGCTTATGAAGCAGCTCCTGCTACATAGTGAAAACTTTGGCCAATACGAGTGTTAATACTGCACATGGATATTGGATACCAGAAGAAAAAATTAAATAAATTATTAGAAGCACTTATGGAAACCAAAAGGACGCAACTCTATTCCATTCCAGGGACTGCTGGTGAGATTGTTCTATTTTTACTCATATATACCACATTTCATAAAAAAACTAGAATCGGAAAGAGGGAGGGACTATCAGAGCACTTGTTTGAAGTGGTGGGCCTAGGGAGAGTGAAACAGTCAACGTTCTAGGGTTAATCTTGGCCCGATTAAGAACACATCGTGGATAATGAGGGGGCTCTTCTCCCCACCTGCTGAAGTCATTCTGCATTAAGACGGTTTATTCAACGATTGACTCAGGCGACTTAGCCCTTGGAAGGAGATTCTCTAACCCCCTGGTACGTGTAAGTGATGTTGCTTATCGACCAACTCCCTTTTGGCCCTTCATACAAGAGCTGGGAAGCATGACCAATCGTTGAATATGTTCAACTCTTTTTGACATGATAGGCTCATTGTTATGAACGGATGTTCTGCTAAGGCAGGTGGTAGTACCATATATTCATATTCATATTCATATTCATATTCATATTCATATTCATATTCATATTCATATTCATATTCATATTCATATTCATATTCATATTCATATTCATATTCATATTCATATTCATATTCATATTCATATTCATATTCATATTCATATTCATATTCATATTCATATTCATATTCATATTCATATTCATATTCATATTCATATTCATATTCATATTCATATTCATATTCATATTCATATTCATATTCATATTCATATTCATATTCATATTCATATTCATATTCATATTCATATTCATATTCATATTCATATTCATATTCATATTCATATTCATATTCATATTCATATTCATATTCATATTCATATTCATATTCATATTCATATTCATATTCATATTCATATTCATATTCATATTCATATTCATATTCATATTCATATTCATATTCATATTCATATTCATATTCATATTCATATTCATATTCATATTCATATTCATATTCATATTCATATTCATATTCATATTCATATTCATATTCATATTCATATTCATATTCATATTCATATTCATATTCATATTCATATTCATATTCATATTCATATTCATATTCATATTCATATTCATATTCATAATAAGAAGAACGAACCACGAAAACGAAAAATGGGATTGAAAATAGTAAAAACAAGAAAATTAAGACTGAAAAAAGTGAACAATGGGACAGGGAAAGAAATGAAACGGAACAGAGAAGGAGTAAAAAGGAAGGGGTGGTGGTCAGAAAAAGGAAAAAAATGAGGGGGCAAATGAGGAAAAAGGAGAAAAAAGTTTGGTCAAAAAACGAAAAAAGGTACAGATGAGGAGGAGATAAAAAAAGCAGATGTTATACTTACTTGGCAAGCAAAAGGAAAAAGGGAACTAATAATAAAACGAGGCAGAAAAGAAGGAAAAACAAGGTTTCAAAAAGAAGAAAAACGGAACAGTTAGTCTGTCTGACGAAAAAGAAGAAGGAAACTAGAAACGAAAGTAAAGTAAAAAAGAAAAGAAAAGAAAGGACGGAAACGTAAATAACAAAAAAGGAGCGACAAGTGAGAGGAAAACAGGAAGAAAAAGAGAACACAGAAATAGGAAACACGAGACAGAAAAACTAAGAAAAACGATATAAAAGCGGAAGGAAAAAGAACAAAAGTGAGAGCGAAAACCGAGATAATAGTACAGGAAAGGAGAAAAATAGACAAAAGTGGAAAAACGGGACTAGAAAATAGAAAAAAAAACAAACAGAAAAGAGGTAAATACTGATTTTAAGTAAAACTTCGTGTCAAGTTTCATGTATAGTTTGGAACCAAACTTCAACTTCAAAGTGCTTCAAATTAGTCTAACGTCAAGTTCAATTTTAAGTCCAAGTTAAACCCATTTTATGTCGAATTTCAAGTTATATTTCGAGCTTAATTTCAAATCCAATTTCTTGTCAAATTTTAACTTTAATTTAAAATCTAATGTTAAGTCCAACGTCAAGTCTTATTCATTTCAAATTTCTAATAAATTGTCAAGTCTAATTTCCAATAACTAAACATTTTAAATTCCGTATTAAGTCTAATCTTTCATCTTTAATTCCGAGTAAAACTTCCAGTTCCAGAGTTATTCCAAATTGCAGTATAATTTTAAATCCACTTTCAAAACTAGTTTGCAGTTCAATTTCAACTTTGATTTTAAATCCCACTGCATTCGAAAGTGCAAAGTTTTCAATCTAATCGGCTGGTATTTTTGTGATAGACAATAATAGGTTTGCCATCCTACGATTACTTGATTTTTTCAGGCCAAAACATTCTTCGGAAAGTTCGGGTGCCCCGTCTTTTGTTTAAGTCTAGGCATGCTAGTGGTCAATTTGGCCAAAAATAAAGGGAAATACAATTTCGTGGTATGGAGATAATAAAAAACTGATATAAAATAGCCCATTTAGAAAAAAAACAAGGAAAAATGAGTTCAAATGAAATCTAGACTGTCGAATTGAGGTAAACTTGAATAAAATACACTGATCTGCATCAGAATAGAAGTATAAATAAATGTAAAAAGTATTAAAATTGAATCAAATTTAGGGTTGCATACTGGAACAATACAATACGATGGACAAAGGGGGACTGCACACTGCAGCAAAAATGCATGTTCGTAACATTTTAGAATTTTCCTCTACTTACATTCACTGATCATCACCTCTCGAATTACGACAACAGCAATATCGTTTTCGAACGTCTCCTGGTCAAAGCCTTCGTGAATGAGTATCTTCTGTGCCAGCCGTTTTTGCACAGGATCTGCACATTTAACACCTTCGCAATCCTGCTCGACGCTAAAATCATATTCCCCCAGTATAACGTCCGTGCTGTTGATGCAAAACAAACCCCCGAAGCGTTATCAATACGCGACCTTCAACCGGGAAATCTGATACATTTACCTATTCACTACGACATTGCTAGCACAGACGGCTGTTGTAAGAATGTGAGCCGGAGTGATCAGCGTTCCGTGGCAGAAGTGAACGGTTTCATCCGGATAGTAGAACAACGCCAGCCAAGGCGATTCCTGCAGCCGTCCTTCCGGGGGACGATCGCGGTCACTGTAGTCGGTACAACCGCATTCCTTGTTCAATACGTCACTTAGCTCTAGCTGTGCTTTGTCCGGAAAATGAAACACTGCAACAAAGACTAGAAGTAAAATACCTGTCTCTGACCGGAGGTCGACAAACTTACTTTGTGCCCAGCTAAAGGATACCATCACACACAACAGCAGTAGCAGAAAGCTTAAAATGTTTATTTTTGCACTAGCCATCCTTTCGTCAACTTCCACTCGTTTCGATCGACTGCTCAGAACTGAGAGCAACGAGAGCTACAATTGATTATTCTCGGTCTTATCAGCTAGCTGGCCTCTTGGTCCGCTGTGTCAATTGGTATTTCCCATTTTCAGCCGCGATTCGTAAACCGTTTGGGCCATTTGATTGCATAGTGCGGCCGGCCTATTTTTTCCCTCATTTAGCACATGCCATTATTCGCGGCGGGAAGGGATCGCGGATTTCGAAGTAAACAGGAATTTCCCATGGCCATTGCGGGGTAAAAAGTTTGCTAGAGATTTGCCCAGCAGTTGTGTCTTTAGTTTGGGCATCATCTGCTTAATTATTTTTGTTTAATGGCGTATTATATGTAGTACTGTTTAATACACAATAAAATGAATGTATAGCTTATATAATTGGTAGTCGAGGAACCAAAAATTTAGACGCCGACCAAACCAAATAACAATTTGGGTTTTATTACAATCTTATGTTGGCGTTTAGGACCAAAATTGGTAATGAAAATCGCCATTATTATGTGCCATATATAAACACAATCCGCCTAGAAGTACACATGAAAATTATATGCATATGAATAGTATGTGCAAAATTTAAAGATAAATTTTAAAACCACATAAATGGTAACTGTTTGGCACATAAAGTTCATTTACTTGACACTTGGAAAAAATCTACGTTTGAAACACATAGAAACTATACGAAAATTTTTCTCAGTGTAAGACTTGTTCGAAAGCATGTTCTCAATTGCATGGCATCACGTAAGCACAACTATTCTTAAAGCCCGTTTCAATAACGTTCGTACTTCATTAAGGCAGACCCAAGTCACAATCGTGTCATCGGCGATACACCCCTAGATCGATCCAATTATTTCCATTATATTTCGCTTCATCCACAAATATATTTTGACGTCATTATTTGCCAGTTCAGGTATCAAGTTATTTCCACGAAACCTGTTTCGATGATTTGTTTTCTGCTACTCGGTTGTCTGTCCGTGCGTTCGATGACGTTTGTCCTTCCTTCATTATCACCTGCTCCATGTCCCCGTCCAGTCCACATCGATCTTCAACGGGCATTTCGTTCAAGCTAAACTCTTATGTTGAGCCGATTTTGCTCTTCGGCCGATACCGTTTGCTCGAGCCAGTCGGCCAAATGCAGAAAATTCACGAACACATACGGTGTGTCCAGGGCAGCGTTTCTCACACCAATCGATGACATTCCTATCTGATAGAAGCGTCCATCTTTGCCTAGCATTTGCAGTGGTGCTCCCGTACTTCCCCGCAGGCTTATCTGTTTGTGTTTGTCCTTGGTCTTCTGGTCCAAATCCAGGACGGCACAAAACTGAGATTCATGAAGTTTGATGTTCAACAGAGGTGAAAGTTTTGATGCACAATTCGATGAGTCCAACATTTGCATCCGATACTGCAAAGGTACAGCCGATATTCCGACTGCTTTACTACCACACCATGCGCTGATATAGAGCAGAGCATTTTCTGAAAGTGGGAAATCCTTTTCGACGGGAACGCAAATGGGTCGTACGAATTCCGAGCTCACATTGGCTGGTTTTCGCAATTTAATCAGTGCTATGTCGTTGGCCAGTCCAGGATCATTGTTATTCGGATGTTTGATAATTTGTTCAATAGCGATGTCTTGTACCGTCGGAGCACAAACGTCGTCGTCGTCAATCTCCTGGCAGTCCTCATCCGTACCCGTGTGATACTCTCCGAGACGTACCAGCTCCCTGTGAGGGATTGTCTTATAACAACAGTAACTAGAATAAGAAAACAAACTTACAGAGAATGCCGATTATAGTTCGCTGCAAACACGGTGGTCACCACATAATAGGGATGAATTAGCGTCCCTTGGAAATGGAATTCAGTTACATCATCTCTGCGATAGCCCAACCGTACCAACCAAGGGAATTCGCGTAGCCGCCCAATCGAAGGCCTTCGGACGATGTCACCGTAAGAATTGGGCCCACAATTGTCTGCATTAAATACGCGACTAGCTGCGGCACCCAGCGTAACGGAGAAAACTGTTGCAAACACGTACGCTAGCTTCATTGTGAAGATTCCAACTAGATGCTCAAAAGGCGCATCTTCTACTGATTAATTTTGAATTTTGCATTGCGCGTACTGAGTCGTTTGATAAGAAGCGATTACCTTAAACAGGCTCTGTACTTGTGTTCAATTTGAACGCTTGTATGCAAAATGTAGAGCAGCATCTACGTTATTGATAAAGCAGCCTTACAGGCGCATTAGGCATTTATGCATAAATTTCAATTGAGAGGGGAAAGAGAACAATGGATGATGGACGAAGAAACATGCGTGGAATCTTCAATCAGCAGCGATGTTCTCTTTGAATGCGCATGGGGAGGTAAAAAGGGCGGAGCCTATATGAAATGAAAAATGGCGATCAAAAATATATTGGCATTTAGTTTATACGCATGAGGTTTGTTTGTATTCTCATATCAGTTACTTATTAGGTAACATTTTTATTTCTGTTAAACTATGAAACTTTTACAATAAGTTAAGGTTTTGTATTTGAAATTCAATAGCAGGCTTTATGCTCAAAATAATAATTTCAAGAGAATGTGTACAGAATGAACACATTTTCATGAACAGAATTATTGTTTTGAGTATAAAAACTACCCCAAAATAAGTCAATGACAGCTATTTGCACCTTAGAAAGAGTTATTTCCTTCCTGAAATTGTCACAGTTTCAATAGTTGGGTATTCTCCCAGGCAACAATATTTATTGCACCATAATTTCATCCTAAAAAGCGAATATTAGGAAACGACAACTATCGGAAGTACAAGTACACTGCATCATTTGAGATCTGTTTATCAAATAATAAATACTTTCCCTATTGTGGGCCTTCGCATACGATTTAGTGATTTAACAAGAATCCAAAACAGCAGGAAAATAAAGGGAGTTCCACATCAAATTGCACCACGAAAGAATCGCTGTAGAAAACTACCTAATTGACCGATTCTTTTCATACTTTCAGACAACAAAATATAACCCATTAGTAAGCTTTTGCAAATTTGTTTTATTCAACTTCAATACCATCACCGTATTGCTCGCACCTTACGCTTAGCTCCACCCAAAAAGTTTTGTACAACCTAGCCTAGCTTCATCTGTACGGAAATCCAATTTTTCTACATGTCTTCCACAGACTTGACCTTCTTGGGATGCTTCCGTAGTGCCTGCTTCATAATAGCCTAATATTTTTCGATGGGCCTTAGTTCCGGTGCGTTGGAGGCGTTCATGTCCTTTGGTACGAAAGTGGCTTCGTACCACTCCAATACATCCTTTGAATATTGGCAGGAAGGTATATCCGGCCAGAAGATCGTAGGGCCCTCGAGTTGTTTCGACAGAGGAAGCCGATGCTTCTTTGGACACTCCTTGAGGTAGATCTGCCCGTTTACAGTCTACTTATTGTTCGACATCGGAACGAAAATTGAAGTTCGGGTTCCGGCCCGGTAAAAAGTCGGAACGAATTTTTTAGGTCCGATTTCGTTCCGGTCCGATTTAGCTCTGTTCCGGTTCCGCTCCGATTCCGGTCCGGAAGTCCGAAATAATCCGGATGCAAAATTTACCAAATTTAAAAAAAGAGATAAATGTCAGAGGCAAAACTTTGAATGTGTGGAACCTTCTATAACTTCTAAACGCTATCCGGCTCCTTGAAACGGATCATTTCAAAAAAATTAAAAATGCGGCACCATTGACTTCGAAAATTTAAACGCATTCCAAGATGGTGCACTTTCAGACATAAAAGGCAGTTTTTAATTGAAAAATTGTCTTTCACCGCCTCTAAAATTCAAAAATTCGCTTTATAGAAAATACTAGCGAGTTGTTTGTGAAATAATAGCGTTCCAAAGTTAAAAATATGATTTCGATAAAAACACATTTAAGTTTTTATGCACTCAGGACACGTTCGATACAAACAGCTGTAACTTTAGAAGTAGCAATAAAATGTTTTCCATTCAATTCTACTTTGATTAGCAATTATGAGCATTTTTCAAAATTATCATACAAAGGTTCTCAGAATTTCCTGAAATTTTGCATGCGAGCACAGTTTATGTTCTTTTTAACGAAAATCATTTTAAATTTGCGATTTTTTATTTTCCCAGGAAACTTCAAATCAAATTTTCCAGTTTTCTCGGACATCACTTGTTTCAAAAGTTTATAACTTTTCAACAATTTGTTTTATGAAATGGCAAAAAAAATTCTCAGCCACTTAGCAAAAATACCAGTTGGAAAAAGTTTTGCTCAAAATTTTCCACGGTGGTGGAAAACTCCTGTAGAAAAGTAAAATTGCTGCAGTGAAATTTTTGACTAACAGACGAATGAATCTTATATATAAAAATAGATTTCTGTCGGGATGTTCCTTATAGAATCGAAAACTACTGAACCAATCGGCGTGAATATTTGCATGTAGAGGTTTTTGGGGCCAAGAAAGGTTCTTATGATGGTTAGAGACCCCTCCCCCCACTAAGAGGGGGGGCTCCCATATAAATGAAACACAAATTTCGGCATAACTCGAGAACTACTCAAGCAAACGGAACCAAATTTGGCATGTGGGTGTTTTTGGAGATAAAATGTTTTTCTATGATGAATTGGGACCCCTCCCCACTTTAGGAGGGCGGGGGTCCTACACAAACGAAATACAAATTCCTCATAACTTGAGAACTAATCAAGCAAATCGAACTAAATTTAGCATGTGGGTGTTTTTGGAGACAAAATTTTTTTCTATGATGAATTGGGGTCCCTCCCCACTTTAGGAGGGGGGGATCCTATACAAATGAAATACAAATTTCCTCAAAACTCGAGAACTAAGCAAGCAAATGGAACAAAATTTGGCATGTGAAAGTTTTCGAGGACAAGAATATTTTCTATGGTGAATTAGGACCCCTCCCCACTTTAAGAGGGGGGTTCCTATACAAATGAAATACAAATTTCCTCATAACTCTAGAACTAATCAAACAAATGGAACCAAATTTGGCATGTGGGGCTTTTAGGGGGCAGAATTTTTTTCCATGATGAATTAAGACCCCTCCCCTGTTTAGGAAGGGGGGGCTCCCATACAAATGATATTCAAATTTCCTTATAACTTGAGAACTAATCAAGCAAATGAAACCAAATTTGGCATGTGGGAGATTTTGGAGTCTTGAATTTATTTTATGATAGTTAGAGACCTCTCACCCCTGTGGTAGGGGGATATGGACTCTCATACAAATAAAACAGAAATTTTTGCGAAACTCAAAAACTAATCGAACTCGAGAAATTCGAGACTCTTCCATAAAACATTAGTCAATAACCAGACCACAAAAACTATCTATACTAACACTAGATCATTCAAAACGAGACGGCCGCGAGTGTTGCCGGCGACCCGCCGTCGGAAGCACCGCCCACTGGGGGGAGGCAATTCCCCGCAGAAATCACAACTGTCTAGGTTTATTTGTTTTCCTAGGTCTACCTGGGTTTCCTGGAATGAGCGATAGCGAGTAAGGAGAGGATCGCGAAATGGTACTTTCCACAAAAAAGTTTTCCGTGAAATGGTACATTCCGCTTAAGGTTTTTCGCAAAATGATATTCGGCGAAATGTTGTACAATCATGGCGAATATTACTTCCGCTTTCTGGCTATGCAATGAGGGGACAGGGAAGTGTTTTCTACTGTGTTTTCTTTACTGTGAGGAAAAATTGCAAATTTGTATAATAAACTACCCATTCCTGGTAACTAATAAGCATTAACATAAGCAGCAAATCAGTGTATCTGGCTTTTTATACTGCACTAATATACAAAGCTTTTTGACTGCATAGGTGTTGTAAATTGACATCCAAAATTGTATTCAAATTCTTCGTGTCGGTAATTAGCTGTGAATTAGCATTGTTAGCACTATAAGAAGGTTATCAGTAAAGTAGCTGTATATTTTGCCAAAATAGCATTTAAGGCGACTTAAATGCTTATTGGCCTACATTTGAATAGCATTGGTGATGCTTATTGGTTACCTGGGATGCTTTCATAGTTACGTAACTGCCACAATGAATCATCTAAGGTTGAACTCCTCAGAAACTTGCAAAACTCGAGATTGTGACAAAGATCATCCGAGATTCATGATTTATGTACAATACAGGTTAATTTGTAGCAATACGAAGTTTGTCGGGTCTGCTAGTATTTAAATAAAAGTAACACATTCATACAAATTTTGATAGTTATTTAAGTGTGCTAGTTATTTGAGCAATATTCCATTGCTATGTCGACTAATGTGGTATTTCACTGCTGAGATTATTCGAAAGTTCGAAGTAATTTCGAAACTTAAAAATGGCTTTATTAACACTTCATTGCACTGTGGGGAAAACTGGTTTAAAAACGAACGAAATTCAGAAATGATCTGCCAACTGCTGAAATATAAGTGATCTTATGTAAAATTTTCCGGCGAATCTCATGGTGCCCGCCTCTTTCCTAATTGCTACGGGAAAGTATCGAGTTTTGCTAATTTTCGTCTATTTTTAGCAATATTTAAACTTATTGGACTACACCAGACAAGATTTTGAGAAAATAAAACTTGGAATGATCCTCCTCGATTCTACGAACTTCTTTGCGTAATATAATTTGGTTTTTAGATTCTGTTTTTTTAAGTCTTGTCTGATAAAGTACATTAAATTAAAATATTGTTAAGAATAGGCGAAAATCAGCAAAAATTGGTACTTTACGATGAAAATTAAGAAAGGGGTTGGCACCATGCGTTTCGCCAGAAAATTTTACATAAGATTACTTATTATATTTCATCAGTTGGCAGATCATTTCTGAATTTCGTACGTTTTTAAACCAGTTTTCCCCACAGTGCAATGAAGTGTTAATAAAGCCATTTTCAAGTTTCGAAATTTCTTCGAACTTTCGAATAATCACGGGAGTGAAATACAACATTAGTCGACATAACAATGCATTATTATATTGCTCAAATAACTAGCACACTTAAATAATAAAACTATACAAATTTGTACGAATTTGTTACTTTTATTTAAATATATACAAAAGTATCCATAACAACAAAAATTATCCAGCTTTTTACGCGCTATAATGGCGGACGCTATAAATTGCGTTCGTAATATGTGAACAATCTTTTTGACAACTCTGCATACATCAAAACTGGGCACTCTTCTCATGTACGGCAGTGTTGCTCTTTCTTTCGTTTACGCAAAAGAAGGAAGGCAATAGTTTTGTTTACATTTCGCACAGTTTTGCTTTCCTTCTTTGACGTAAACGAAAGAAAGAGCACGGTAGTGTTGCAAGAGAAGAGTGTCAGATTTGATGTATGCAGAGTTGTCAAAAAGATTGTTCGCATATTACGAACACAATTTATAGCGGCCACCATTATAGCGCGTAAAAAGCTGGATATGCTGATTCCACAGAGAACAGACTACCAGGTAATTGACAAAAGGGCGAATGTCGCAAATGTAAACAAAACGAGTGAGAGTTATTTTTTGCTGGACCATCATAGGAAAATCGCCCTTTTGTTAATTCTGTCTTCAAATATGCTCAAAATGTTCGCCAGAAAATTCTACATAAGAATCACTTAACTATAAAAAATAATATTGGTAGTTTGGGAGATATGGCGTTTTGAATATCTGAGGCATGCGTAATTTTAACTGAATTGTTAGAGAAAGTATGTTTAAACTCGTCTATCTGAAACTTCCGGACATTTTCAAGGCTAAATAATGTATTTTAATGAAAAAGATGCATTTTCAACATAGAATCAGCACAGAGAACAGATTAACAGGCTCGAAGGTAGTAATCGATTTTTTGTGTGTAAAATCTGTCGGTAGCGCCCTCCAGAAATAGTTTGCCAAACGCATCAAAAAATATCCATGAACCTTTATCAATATTTCTTTGTGCTGGAGTTACATAGCAGCGACGGCAGCGACATCAAGATTTAGTTTGCCACTTACTGCTCGAGGGGTGCTCTATTGAAGGATTACTTGTAGATTACATAAAAACCCTTTACACACTTTTTGTCAATTACCTGGTAGTCTGTTCTCTGTGATTATATTATCAATTTCCCACCCTTTCGTACGCGATGAATTATAACCGTCGCGGGCGAAACCGTCGCTAGAATCGTCGCGGGGGCAAACATCGTTTATTTTGTCAAGTAAATCAATAGCTTACGTGCTAGACAAGCATAATATATACTTATAACTTACATACAGCCAAGCAGATTCTTTCTGCGACGATTTCAAGCTATCAAAAAAGTGAGCAGCGCGTTTTGTTACCAAAGAAACGGGCAATACCAGATTAATTTTGCTTATTTTGTTATTTGCTTATTGCTAGGAAGTTTCATTTTGTTTACAGTTTAAATGAGAAATTGGGTATTGTTTGTTTCAAAACGCTCGTGGGTTTGAGTGATTTTTATGTAAAAAAGTCTGAGAAACACGATGGTGTTGAAATTTTTGACATTAAATTGTACTCATTGAGAGAAAAATACAAATTTAGTTTTCAGATCAAAAATAAAAGTATTTGGCAGCACTACCGCAAAAAACTAATATCTTTTTCGGATTCCTCAGATGATTTACCATGAAAATGTAGAAAAGAGTTTTTTTTTCTAAATTGAATATTTACAAAGATATAAGCAAAAGAAAATAAACGAATTTCACGAAAATGATGCTTTTTCTAATGAAAGGGAGGGTTTCCAAAAATCGAGGGAAAGACCAATCGGCACCAAACTTGAGATTTTTGCTTCTTGACCCAAAAAGAACTATGTGGCCGAGTTTGGTGAAAATCCGAGAAGTGACAATTGACTCGGACACTTGACGTGGAATGACCCATTTGTAAAAACAGTTTTCAGAAAAAAAACTTCATTCGGGGAAACTATTTTCGTGAAAGCGGGTTTTGGCAGAAAGTCATATGATCGTGCATATGATCTTACATTTGTTCCTAATTCCGATCACTTAACCAAAGTAACGATTTTCAAAAGATTGAATTAAAACTCAAAATTCAAGGGCAAGCTTTGATCATGAGGGTTCTCATTAACTATGGTTTTTGATTCAATCTTCGAAAATTCGGTTACTTTAGTTACCGGAATTGAGGGCTGATCGGAATTACCAACCTGCGTTCACGGAACTGGGAAAAGAAATTTAGGTGACCAGACACACCCCAACAAACAATTTGGTTTGTATATCTCGATTGCAACTGAGAAATCTGGCTTTAGTTTTCAGAAGGTCGCATAATGCATGCAAAAGGGTTGATTATGCGACCTTTTGAAAACTAAAGCCAGAAATACGAAATCTTATCTGAACGAAAAAGTCTTGAAAATTTTTTCTGGGAATTGTTATACAAACCCAGTGTAGAAAAGTGCCATACTTTTTGTGTAGAGTTTTACTCGATTTTCCTACGCACCATTGCATTCTCACATTGGCAGTTGTCACTTGCACTCAATGTAATATATACAGGTGTGGCAAAGTTGGTTAAGTGGTGTTAGTGCAGTGAAGAAATTTCATCATGGTGTGGGTGAAATCGTAAATCGACCAATCACGATGAAGCGTGACGTCAAACTCCAAAAACAAACCCCATTGTCCGACGCGGTTTGTTTTTGTAGTTTGACGTCGTTTTCTGTTTTTTCGCTACTAATACCATCAAATGTCTTCATCTGCCACACCTTTTTAAACCTCATTGACTTGCACTTTCTGCAATCAGCGATGCCAGCATTTTCGTAATGGTAGTTGTTTTCGTTAAAATACTGCTCATAATAATCATTTATATACCATATCCGCGCTATCTTAAATTAGACAACTATACGAGGTTATTTTATAATTTTATTTTTCTTTTGTATTCAAACCGCAATATTTTTCGTTCTAAAAATTTTAACATGTGTAACAATCTGTTCACTTTGTTCATTTAAACAAAACTGTAATTTTTACAGCACTGGTTGGTCCAGTCATCATAGCAGAAGTGTCAAAGTAGTGGAAAAAAGACGAAGTTCGACAATGGTGACAAATTTTTTGGAAAAAACTTGAATTTTGGTGAATTTTAGCAGTGTTAGCTGAAAATTAGTTTCGATTTTTGTTTCGTACTGGTACTACATTCAGGTAGTGTGGTTTTGTTTGCTGCTTTTATTTTCGTGGAAACTTTCGCTAACGAATAATCTAGACAGGAAGGTTAATCACTAATACATAAGGTAAGTTTGTCTGATTATGAGGGGTGCAAGACTGCAAGTGCGGGGATAATGTTGATGACGAAGAGGTATGACGCAGCCTTCGGAAAGCAGATCTCGACTAGCTACGGAGCTAGCTGTGCTGCAGATATGTTAATCAACACGGAAATTTAATGCTCATTGTCAGCCAGTTTCGTTTAGGCCTGAGAGAATATTAAAAACAATGTTTGTCTGGCTTATCTGGTGTTTATTTGTTTACCTAGATTCTCGATCTATAGGTATTCGACTTGTATTTTGCTTTTCGATCTTTTTGATTGTTTGAAATTGATCATGTTTTGACTGCTTTCGTCATGATGTCATTTGTTTTGCCACTCTCACTATAGCATTCAAACAGATATATTTTAATATTTATTGTTGAGAAACAGGAATAGGTTTTGTGGTGGGAGGGAAAGTGCTTCATACCTGCATAGAAAAGAAATACTAACATATTGTCGTTTCCGCTGTCATTTCCATTAGAATTTTCACGGAATGGTAATACTGTCGAGACTGCATCCATAAACCATCAACGCTTGTTAACAATGCTTAGTAGCAGTGCTGTTTGAACGTTAAAAATTCCTGGGGAAATATTAACGTAAGATGTCCGATACCAAACCCGAAACGGAACAGCAGCAATTGAGCTCGAGGACCGCAGAACCATCAGTAGAACAGCAGATACCTTCAGCATCTCCAGTAAAACCGGAAGTATCCTCGCCCACAAGCGTAGACTCTCCTGCAATTATAGAGACCACTTCCAGTACGTTGACCATCGACGAGGGTGGTAGACCTCCTTTAGCATCAGAAGAAGATACCAGCAGCACAATCAGTAACATTCCAGCAATTACGGTCACTATTATTGATAATCTTACAGCTCCGACAACAGCAGCTAGTAGTAGCAACGTTTGCCTTGGCAGCCACGGTCCAGAGGGACAAACGGTACTAGCCACAGTGCACCAGCCTCAGTTTTCGATTGTTGTCGAAAGACAAACTTCCGTCAATTCCAACGAAGGCAATATGGCAAATGCTAATAACAATAATGTTGGCTTTCGGAACACATTCAATGGTCGAGTTCCGTTCGCCAGAATGCTTTCGGCTGGCAGTGGAACTGATCGGCGAGTAAGCAACGATAATACAGGCGGGCGAGTCGCAGTAAACTTAAGCAATAACCTGCTAACTGATATTTTTGCCTTTATGCAGCAAGCGCGCAATCCAAACAATTTATTCTCGGCTGAACGCCGCAACCTTTTTGCCCAATCGGGTCGCTCTGTTTCCCATATGCCAGGCAGCAGTACTCCGCCGGTGAATCACGGCGTAGGAAACCCCAGCGATGTCGTTATAGATGTGGACAATATGACAGGACCGTCTCTTCGGTCTTCCAACAATGAGATATATCCTATCTCAACGTCTTCATCGGTTGCGAGCAGCATTAGACCGAACTCTTGGATCCAGCCGAACTCTGGCGATGAAGATGCCAACAACGTGGGACGACCGACGATGATGCCAAATTTTAACTATCACCATCATCACCATCACTTTCACAATCACCAGCCTCTGTCCACTGTGCATCATCAGCTTCTCACACAACAGCCAGTTCAATCTGGCCAACAACAAAACCAACCATCTTCTCTTGGAGCTATTGCTAGTGGCAGCGGTATTCCACTAACTGAACCACTTCAGCAACCAACGACACCCACCAATCCGAATCCTAACAATGGGACGCGCAGCAACAGTATCAGTTCCAATAATCAACCATCAGACGAAACGACTGTTCATGAAGCCCTGAATCAAATTCCAGAAGCGCGCGTCATGATTGACACATTTGCTCGCTACATTCCGTTGATGTTTATTCTGATTACCAAATTGTGCTACGATCATCTTGACGGAATCATTCATTTCCTAGCCTTGCTAATGACCTTTTCCCACGCCAACTGGGTGGTGCGGCAGGAAATCTCCAAACAGGCTCAGAAGCGGATAATGGTTCTGCTCCGTGAGCTGATCTTTATAGTACTGGCGCTCGTTGTGGTCGGCTTCCTGCTCGAGCGCAAGAATATTTTCCTCAGCATCATGTTTATGCCGGATCTGTCCGAACCGCTGAGTCTCAAGTCGCTACTTTTCTCCGTGTGCATGTCCGATTTGGTACTGAAACTGTTAACCATCATCGTAAAGATTGTAGTTACCCTGATGCCACCCAGCGTGATTGAGTACAAGAGCCGGGTATGTTGGGCAATCTGTTCGAATTGTTTAATTTCATAGTGACCGTTTGTTTTGCCATTGAACAGGGTAAAATCTACCTGATGACCGAGGCGCTCTCTCAACTGTACCGTTCTGCGGCACCGATTCAACCGTGGCTAATCTTTCTGTTCGAGTCCTATTCGGGTTCGGAGAAGATCGTCGGTGTTATCCTGTCGGCTGTTTACATGGTCGCCAAATCTTCGGATCTGCTCGATCGGATCAAGTTCTGCAAGTGGTCTGTCATCAAGTTGCTCCAAAAGACGGTGAGTTTGCACTAGTTTTTATTTTATTTTTGAAAAGTTGTGTTATTGACGCCTTATTGATTCCTGGGACTTCAAATGCAGTGTTTATGTTCATGAAAACATGTTGATTGTGTTTTGATGAACGGAAGGAATGAAGTGATAACTGTTTCATAAACATATTTATTATTTTGAGTACTTTGCTTTCGAAATTCCAGAAATCAATGACACGTGTCTGAACGTCTCATACAAATTTAATTTTTGATAAATGATTCCCTACATTGGGGTGCACTTTAGAAGAATAGAAAAAGAAAATGTAACAAAAGAAGTTCACATTATTTCTCAACCGATTCGCAAGAAATTGGTATTACCGTGAACCCGTGCTGATATGACACATCAGCGACCATTACTGACGTTCCGTTCCGTTGGTTGTCGTACGCAGACAGAGAAAATTCGTTTGATGCCCAGGGCATGCATATTGTTGCATAGGTCAATAAGTGCATGCCTTATCTTTGAGTTGACTACTCGAGATATTTGTGCAGTCACAGTAGAACTCGTCGTGGATGATGTCCATAGGCGCTATGTCTACTGTTCTGCATACTGACCACATGATGAGCCGTCTCCCAGCGACGATTTCAGAAATGTGGTGAGATACTGCCAATCTAATGGGCTTCCGCTCATTGTAGGCAGTGATGCCAATGCCCATCACATCATTTGGGGCAGCTCGGATATCAATCTGAGAGGCTCTGATTTCATGGAATATTTGAGTAGTACCAACCTTGGAATACTCAACATTGGCAATTGTCCAAGTTTCATACGAGCTGGTAGAGAGGAAGTGTTAGATGTAACACTCTGCTCTAACAGGATCAGTCATGAGTTGGCACAATGGCATGTTTCAAATGAGACACCTATATCTGATCATTGCTTTATATATTTTGATCATTTGGGTGTCTCCTTGAACGCTGCAACATTTCGCAATCCGAGATTTTCCGACTGGGAACTCTTTGAGGAGGAACTGGCGACGAAATTTCAAGGATTCGAACCGACGATTGAGTCATCGATCGACTTGGATGTGGCTGTAGATGTTACAACATCTTTTATTGCGGAAGCTTTTTAAGTAGCCTGAACACTAAAAACTTTTAAAACGACTAGAGGAACACCATGGTGGAACTCTCATCTCGCGGAACTAAAGAAACGATGCAGGAGAGCCTGGAATAGACGTCGTAGGGATGGCGTGGAGCCTTTCAAGCAGACCCGGAAAGCCTATGCAAAGGCTCTATGATCTTCAGCACGCACGAGCTGGTACAGGTTCTGCAGCAACGTTTCCAGTTTCGGCGAGGCAAGTCGACTTAATAAAATACTGTCAAAATCGAAAGATTATCAGGTTAATAACATTCGAAGTTCGAAGGGCGAATACTGTTCGAATGACAATGAAATCCTGGAATGTCTCTTTAATAGTTACTTTCCAGGCTGTGTGGAAGCTGAAGTTCGAAACGATCCAGCAATCGTTTTAGTTGGCTTAGACTCATGGGCTTTTGCTCGGAGACTTGTCACAACTGAAGCGATTGAGTGGGCCGTGAACAGCTTCTCTCCATACAAATCTCCTGGAACAGATGGAATATACCCTATTCTACTGCATAAAGGATTCAAGTACCTCAAACACATTCTGAGAAGGATGTTTGTGTAGTATTGCTATTGGGTACATCCCAACTCAATGGCGTGAAATAACCATTAAGTTTATTCCTAAAGGTGGACGCGCGACATACGAGCAAGCAAAAAGTTTTAGACCAATCAGTCTAACGTCTTTCTTGCTTAAATCACTTGAGCGGATTGTTGATCACCACATCCGCGAAACAAGCTTAGTGGAAGTTCCTGTTCATTCAGCCCAACATGCTTATCAAAGTGGCAAGTTACAACCACTTTATTACATGATGTGGTGGATAAAATTGAGGTTGCTTTTTCACAAAAGTAATCTTGCTTAGGAACTTTTTTGGATATTGAAGGCGCGTTTGATAACGTATCTTTCGCTTCCATTTTGGAGGCTGCTCGTTATCATAATGTGCCTTCAATAATCATAAAGTGGATAGAACAAATGCTTAATAACCGATTACTTTTTTCGTCCTTACGACAAGCAAGCATTTGGAAGCAAAGTGTTTGTGGATGTCCACAAGGTGACGTTCTCTCGCCTCTTTTATGGAACCTTGTGGCGGATGACCTACTGAGGAAACTCAATGGTCTAGGCTATCCGTCATATGGTTTTGCGGATGACTATCTCATCCTAATAGTTGGAAAGTGCATAAGCACATTATTTGACTTGATGCAGCAAACACTACGCGTCGTGGAAACGTGGTGCCGAGAAACTGCACTTTCGGTAAATCCGATCAAAACATCTATCGTCTTATTTTCAAGGCGTAGAAATACCAATGGAGCTAGCGCTCCGCGCTTTTACGATTCGAATGTTGATGTTGTGAACGAGGTGAAGTACGTGGGGTTGATTCTCAACTCCAACCTTGACTGGTCCACAAATATTGATTTCCGAATTAAAAAAGCGTGCATGGCCTTTGGGAAATGTAGAGGAGCAATTGGCAACTCTTGGGGGCTTAAACCCAAATACATAAACTGGTTGTACACGGTCGTTGTCAGACCAATACTGGCGTATGATTGTCTTGTATGGTGGCAGAGAGAAGTTGTGACTGTCCAGACAAAGCTAAATCATTTTCAAAGGATGTGTTTAATGGCAATGTCTGGTGAATTTATTACAACTCCTACCGCCGCCCTAGAAGCTATTTTCAATATTAAACCTCTACACTTCTACCTGAAGCAAGAGGATGTGCTTATCGACTACACGTGATTGGCCTTTGGGAGTCTGTGGACGGTTCCACTGGTCATACTCGATTGTGGTCGCAAATTGTTGCTGAGGACAAGTTTGCCCTTGCTCTTAGCGATGTAACGCTCATGCGTACTTTCCCGTATAGGACTTTCTCAAGTGACTTTCCTCCTAGAGAGGAGTGGATGTCAGACTACATGGAAAGGAAAATTTCCGACTATGTGGTCTGTTATACCGATGGTTCCTTGTACGAAGAACCGCGGGTGCTGGTGTTTACTGCCGTGAGGAGCTGGAATTGGAGGAATCCTATTCGTTGGGTAGTTACTGCACCGTTTTTCAAGCTGAAATCTTTGCAATTATGTGCGGAGCTCAGTTTGCACTTCAGAAAGAACTGATAGGCAAGATGATCTACTTCTGTTCTGACAGTCAAGCCGCTATAAAAGCCCTTTGTACGGCTAATTCTAAATCTAAAACAGTCATCACCTGCCACACCTAATTAGAAGAACTAAGCATTCTAAATACCGTTCATCTGGTTTGGGTTCCTGGCCATTCTGGTATAACCGGAAATGAACGGGCTGATGAACTAGCAAGATCTGGAGCAGAAAAGTCGGGTTTCGGACCGCAACCTGCTTTACCAATTGCGGCATGTTGGATAAAATAGAAGATTCGATCTTGGTTTTCATCTGAACATGAACGTTATTGGGAAAATCTTGAAACTTGTCGTCAAACGAAAAGTTTCATTGTTAAGCCTTGTGAGAAGGTTGCGAAATTTCTTTTGCAACACTCAAAGGTAAATTGCAGTATTCTTGTCAGATCACTGACTGGTCACTGCAGACTAAATTATCACATGGCTACGATTCAGCGAGCTGAATCGTTTCGTTGTAATTTATGTAAATCCGACTACGGTACACCATATCACGTAATTTGCAACTGTCCTGCAGAAGCACAATTGCGTCATAGGATCTTTGGATCCTACGTCTTAAATGAATCGGATTTTAGGAAACTAAAATTACGAGACATTTTGATGTTTCTTACCGAAAGCGGTTTTGAGCTATAAGCTCTTATTTATCATGAGTGTACCCCCCAGGGGGTGTACTATTGATAAGTTAACTACCAAGGATTGCAGTATCCCCTCGGGGGTACAAAAATCTCGGTATGTATGTGTTTGTCCAAATTCCTCATCCACCCCTTCCTATTCCTCCTGTTTTCCTTCCCGTCCTCATCAGGTAAATGATGACACGGGCAAGATGGACAAGGCACAAATCTTCCACATGATTGTGAGGAACGTGCTGCTCGAGCCAAAGATGTTGATACCTGATATGTTGCCGTTGGTGCTGACGGACTATGCTGAATGCCCGTAAACTGTACAAATTCAAGTTTTGTGTCGACAATGTAACCAAATTAGGCTACTTGCTACCGATTATTGAATCATTATTCGCTGGGTCAAATAACACACTTGTGTTTCTCCTAACCACTTTTTGGTTTGACTACTTAGAATTTAAGTTGGAACACTAGCGGAATTTTGAGTAAAGTCGATATAGTAGGTCATTGGATGGTATTTTCGGCGAAGGAAACCTCTATTTCTATTACTCAATTCCGGCTGTATTCTTTTTGGCTCTACATTTTCGACTCTGCATTCGCCGGTTTGTGTCTGTATGTTTCACCACAGTCTGTAAATTTGAGTATTTTTATTATAAGTTTTAGTTAAATTCAACCTATTTACAGGTAAAACTCGTTTAAGAGTGTAGTCCAAACTTGACCTTTGTAAGGCTTTAAATTACACACCAAATATTATAAAAGATGGCAGCCTTGCAATGTTCCGAATGTTCTAGTAAAAGTAAAATATCTGAGCTTTAAGCTATCGCTGAATCTGTCTGAGCATAGAGATTGTAGTGGCTGGCTAGTGGAGTGCTCTAATTTTTGTTTGCGCTGTTTGCAGTACGTACATCGTTTAATCATTTTTTGTTGTGCTTTTCAAATTTATTATTTTTTCGATTTTTCCGAGTCCTGTTCCTGTTTTAAAATATGGCATCAACTAGGTAAACCTTAACCATTGTTTACTGACACAGTTTATCGAAATTGACAAAATATTTTCTTTTGCGTCTCCTGTCCTAACAGCGACTTGGTTGCTATCTGGTTGGAAGATATGGAAGATATCGTGGAAGCAGAAGTGATTGATGATGAAGAAATTGAAAATCAGTTCACAGAACTGTTTAGTATTGTAAACGAAGATTTTTTTGAAGATGAAGATCATGGAGATGAAGTTAATGACTATGAATATGACGAAGTTGGCGATGCTGCGATTGACGGAGAAGCCTACTGCGAACATTGCGAGACTGAGGACATTCTAAATGATAACTGGGATGTTGGTGAAATCGAAGATGAACTTTTTCTCGGATACGAATACGACACACTGGAAGACCAATGGTCAGTATTTTCGGGAGGTTATGATTGGGATTACTATTACGATTACGATTCAGATTAACTTTAAGGAGTATATCAGTTTTGTTCCATTTCTTTTTGTTACAAGCGTTGTCATTAATACGTATATGTTACCCATACGATTAATATGGAAATAAATCTTCGAAAATAATGCTTTCTGCTATAGCCATTAGTTTTTATAGATTTACTAGCTGACCCGACAAATTTCGTATTGCCACATATTAACTTGTGTTGTACATAAATCATGAATCTCGGATGATCTTTGTCACAATCTCGAGTTTTGCAAGTTTCTGAGAAGTTCAACTTTAGATGATTCATTTTGGCAGTTACGTTACTATGAAAGCATCCCAGGTAACCAATAAGCATCACCAATGCTATTCAAATGTAGGCCAATAAGCATTTAAGTCGCCTTAAATGCTATTTTGGCAAAATACAGGTATACCTCGATATAAGACAACTTATAATTTCTAAAAGTTGTCTTATATCGAAATTGTCTTATATCGAAACATGTTTTTTTTTCCAAAAAAAAAATGCATTAGCGGTCGCCAGATTTGCTCTGTGTTATGTGTTTACGGTTTTTGAACTATTTATTATTGTTTGAACTATTAGTTTTTAACTACTTTTGGGGTTATTTTGAAATAATGAACATCTTCATGGCACCGATTTCAGAATGGAAAATCAGCTCTGGTATCGTTACCAGCTATGTCAAAGGGATTTGTTTCGATATAAGACAAAATTGTCTTATATCGAATTGTCTTATATCGAGGTTGTTTTATAACGAGGCTGTCTTATATCGAGGTATGCCTGTATACAGCTACTTTACTGATAACCTTCTTATAGTGCTGACAATGCTAATTTACAGCTAATTATCGACACGAAGAATTTGAATACAATTTTGGATGCCAATTTACAACAGTTATGCAGTCAAAAAGCTAATATACAACAACGTGCAGTATAATATGCCAGATACGCTGATTTGCTGCTTATGTTAATGCTTATTAGTTACCTGGAATGGGTAGTTTAATATGCAAAGTTGCAATTTTTCCTGCATAGCCAGAAAGCGGATAGTAATATTCGCCATGATTGTACAACATTTCGCTGAATATCACTGCGAAAAACCTTAAGCGGAATGTACCATTTCACGGAAAACTTTTTTGTGGAAAGTACCATTTCGCGATCCTCTCCTTACTCGCTGTCGCTCGTTCCAGGAAACCCAGGTATACCTAGGAAAACAGATAAACCTAGACAGTAGTGATTTCTGCTGGGAGTTGCCTCCCCAAAGTGGGCGGCGCTTCCGACGGCGGGTCACCTGCAACACTCGTGGTCGTCTCGTCCTGAATGATCTAGTGTTACTATAGATAGTTTTTGTGGTCTTGTTATTGACTAATGTTTTATGGAAGAGTCTCAAACTTCTCGATTCGTTCGATTAGTTTTTGAGTTTCGCAAAAATTTCTGTTTTTGTATGAGAGTCCATATCCCCCTACCACAGGGATGAGAGGTCTCTATCATAAAATAAATTCAAGACTCAAAAATCTCCCACATGCCATATTTGGTTTCATTTGCTTGATTAGTACTCAAATTATTAGGAAATTTGTATTACCTTTGTATGGGAGCTCCCCCTCTTAAAAAGGTAAGGGGTCCCAATTCATCATAGGAAAAATGGTTGCCTCCAAAAACACCCACATGCCAAATTATGTTCCATTTGCTTGATCAGTTCTCGAATTATGAGGAAATTTGTATTTCATTTGTGTAGAAGCCCCCCTCTTAAAGTGGGGAGGGGTCCTAATTCACCATAGAAAATATTTTTGCCTCCAAAAACCTCAACATGCCAAATTTGGTTCTATTTGCTTGATTAGTTCTCGAGTTATGAGGAAATTTGTATTCCGTTTGTATGGGAGCCCCCCCTCCTAAAAAGGTAAGGGGTCCTAATTCATCATAGGAAAAATGGTTGCCTCCAAAAACACCCACATGCCAAATATGGTTCCATTTGGTTGATTAGTTCTCGAGTTATGAGGAAATTTGTATTTCATTTGTATGGGAGCCCACCCTCCCAAAGTAGGGAGGGGTCCCAATTCATCATAGAAAAATTGTTTGTCTCCAAAAACACCCACGTGCCAAATTGGGTTCCATTTGTTTAATTAGTTCTCGAGTTATGAGGAAATTCGAATATCGTTTGTATAGGAGCCCCCCCTCTTAAAGTTGGGAGGGGTCCTAATTCACCATAGAAAATATTCTTGCCCTCGAAAACCTTCACATGCCAAATTTGGTTCCATTTGCTTGATTAGTTCTCGAGTTATGAGGAAATTTGTATTTCATTTGTATGGAAGCCCCCCCGCTTAATGGGGAGAGGAGTAATAATTCCCTTTCTAAAGTGGGGAGGGGTCCCAATTTACCATAGAATAAATTCTTGTCACCAAAAACACCCACATGCCAAATTTTGTTCTATTTGTTTGATTAGTTCTCGAGTTATGCGGAAATTTGTGTTTCATTTGTGGGGGGAGGGGTCTCTAACCATCACTAAAACCTTTCCTGGCCCCAAAAACCTCTACATGCAAATTTTCACGCTGATTGGTTCAGTAGTTTTTGATTCTATAAGGAACATACGGACAGACAGACAGAAATCCTTCTTTATAGCTATATAGCTGATTAGATAATTAAAATACTGATAAGTATAAGAAACTATTTCTCGGGTAATTTTTCAAATAGACCTATGTGACAATGAAAGATTCTCTTCGTGTCTCCTCTCTTCCGATTTTTACGACGATACTAAATATACACGCTCAAGCTCAATCAAAGTGGAAACCACATAGATTTTCTAAAATTTTTCACTGATGTGTGTGTTAGTGCTGAAAATGAGAGCGACAAAAGACCTTTAAACATAAAATTACATTCCTTTGTCACTAAAGTACGAAATACATTTCGCTGGCTTAAATGCTAGAATATTTTCAAAATGCGTGCTTGTATTTTGAAAAGGATGAAAAATTTGACCGAAATATATGCTCTATCCAGCTTTTTACGCGCTATAATGATGGCCGCTATAAATTGTGTTCGTAATATGCGAACAATCTTTTTGAAAACTCTGCATCAGGGATGCCACATATAATTCTGTGTCCCCGCTGGATTTTTCACGTAGAAAGGACAGCGGGGTGGTGTGGCTGTCAAACTACATACATTGTCCATGTCCCACTCATTGGTTTTGGTACTTTTGGTTCTGGTGCCTACTTAAAGGTTTATTCATTTTAACACTACTGAAACTAATTAGAAAGCAGTTAAGCACAGCCTTTTAGCTATAATTTAACTAATATTAGCTGTTATTTTCGGTATACTGGCTGGTTCCAAGTTGTCGCCGTCCATGGATGTCGAGTCCGCAAAATTTTGACAATTTCACACCCCTGGTTAAAACTAACCATGCTCCCGAGCAGGGTTATTTTCGGAAAACCATCGAACTGTCAAATTTTAACCAAAAAGTTGAAAATTTCGCGAAATGGTTCACAGCCTAAGTAGGCACCAGAACCAAAAGTACCAAAACCAATCAGTGGGTAATGTACAATGTATGCAGTTTGACAGCCACACCACCCCGCTGAAATTATTGCGCTCTTCACACTCAATTGGACTGCACAGTTATAAAGTGCAACCTTCAAAACTGTGATGAAAAGTGTGCTACTGATAATATCGCTAGTAATCTTATATCGAGAATACCATCAAATTTTATCGTCACGGAAGAATATCGAAAATTGGAGGGTTTAAATAGAGTGACTATATATAGAGTGGCGACAATGTCAAAATTGGAATGATAATTATTAGAGTGACTATATACAGAGTGGCGACAAGTCATCCCAAATGTATGCAATGCGGTTTTTCCAAGGTTTTTCTTTCTCTTTCTTGCATACGCGTTGGATAGGTCGTCTGCTCGATTGGAATGACACTGACAGATAATTATCATTCCAATTTTGACATTGTCGCCACTCTGTATATAGTCACTCTAATAATTATCTGTCAGTGTCATTCCAATCGAGCAGAAGACCAATCCAACGCGCATGCAGGAAAGAGAAAGAAAATAAGCATTGCTAGAGCATTGCATACTTTTGGGATGACATGTCGCCACTCTGTATATAGTCACTCTAGGTTTAAAGTGAAATCTTCTTGGCTTGTTATTATTTTAACATTTTTGTTCTATTTCTTACGTATTTTTGCTTTCATATTATCGTTATTAATTATTAGCGATAAGAAAAAATCAGAGGGGTTGTGTACAAGACACGACCGCATATATAGGTGACGCAGGACTACGTAAGTCTCTTTATAATGATAGTAGCATGTATTCATGCTTGTAATCATTCGATTCTTCATGTATACATGCTATATGCAACATATATACATGCTACATGCGTTGTATGTAACATTTATCAAAGTAGTAACATTGCATACGTTCAATTCTCAAAAAATTGTGCATTTGAAAACAATTTAACAAAATCAAGAACACAATTTATTGCTTTCCTGCTACCTTACTGACATTAAAGATTGTTTTTATTACCCATGGTTCCCCACGTTGATGGGATTTCACCAATTCAATCCTATTTTATCAACAGCACATCTTTTCAATACATTTCTAATGAAACGGTAAGCATGCGTATTCACGGGAAACTAGCAGTCATTGACTTTTCGTCGGAAAGCCCAATTTCGGAAGCAGTTTTTCGGCCCAAAAGCGGGATTGTGTTTATAAAAATGTATATACCGCATTCTTCTTGCCAATCTGAACATAGCGAATATATTTTCATAAACCGAAATTTTGTTTCAAACAAAAAAAAACTGCTTTTGAAATTGGCAGAATTGATGACGACTAATTTCACCTTCATACAGAGTCGTATTATAACCGAACATTACAGCTGTAGCACATTTTTCCAACACAGATATCAAATTCGCCAAGGTTTAATCGTCTCGCAGTAAAGAATTTGCGATCTGTTGGGACAATGAACTTGTGTCACTTTTTCTGGCACACTTTCCTAACACAGACATCAAATTGGACTAGGTTTAATCGCGTTCGTAAGAAATTTGTTGGCACGAGGGGGCTTTGTCACTCTATCTGGCATACTTCCCAAGCAAGGACGTCAAAATGGTCTAGGTTTAACCGCGGTGTTAAGAATTCTTGTTGAAATAAGGAAACTTGGTCACTTGTTTTGGCTTACTTCCCAAGCACAGATATCAAATTGGTATAGGTTTAGATCATCGTAAAGAATCTTCCAACCAATCACGAAGCGAGAATTCTGGTAAAACATAGGCTCATTATTTTCAATTTTTCAATAGTTCAACATTAAGAATCCATACTTTTCTTCATTTGAGTCAATTCTTAGAAGATTTTCCGATCGATTGGTGTAAGGATATTGAAAATCGATCGGAAAACCGCTGAGCTATTAGCGCTCAAAACCTTTCATTTTTCGTGACGCTCGCATTTTTCGATTTTTTGGAATGACACCCTATCTCAAAACTTGCCGTAAGACGTAGTCCTACGTCAAAACTTTATCAATTCCACGGGAATGACGCTTCCAATACCAACCTGTACAAAAAAAACGTAGCCAACATAGAGCGGGCCCAAGCTGACAGCTTCATAGATGGGCTCAAGCTGACAGCCGAGTCGGATGTGTAAATTGTTAAATTTTGTTAGTTATAGTTTGATTTTAGCCAAGGTTTTAGCATCACATAGCCAATGCCAGGCAGGCAATTAATGCGAAATACATGAAACTGTGAAAATGGTTAGTTAAATTCGTTTTGCGAAATCGCTTTGCGTTTGCCGCCTTTTTCATGTGAGCAACGAAAATGTGACGTCATATCAGCCCCCTGATCAATTCGCTATGACGGCGCCGCAGTGGAGACACCTACATTAGTTTCGAGTATGCGTGTAGCAGAATAGCGATTTTTTAAAGAGTCCAAAAGACAGAAATATGTCGGAAATAATTTTCACGCATTCAGCTACGGGCAGTTCTGTAAGTAGAAAAGAGGTCGTGCGGTGCCGTCATTGCGAATAATCGTTATAGATTTTGATCGGCATTTCCCATCATTACAACTCTCCCATCTGAGCTGACATTTGATTTAGCAGTGGCGCCAGTACCAGTTGTAGGAGAAGCAAATAGTATTTAATTTTTCATTTATTTCATATATGCTGCATATTTGTTCAAGTTATGAATTATGCGTGGAATTACGTATTTAGAAACTATTTTTATATTATTCTTAGCGTCGATAACAACTCTACGTAAGCATTAGAATTCAAATAGGAATCAACCAAGATTCATGTTTTTTTCCACGAAATTTTGGCAACATTTCTCACCTACAAAATGTGTGACTGAACAAGTGTGTTCAAAATCCAACTTTCAATGCAAAGAGCAATATAAGCTATCGTCTAATCCCAAAAAAAATTTTTAAATGAGAAAAATGCTTTTTTTATTACTTTTACTCGTCAAATTTTGGAAAAATCTTCATGTGACTTTACAGTGACATCATATCTTATCATAATATGCGAGAATTTAAATACCGCTAAAATACCCAATAGACCAAATCAAGGTGACGTCATCTGGCAGATACTGGCGCCCTTGTTTACAAACAGATCGCAGAGTTCAAAAAAGTTTCAGCTGTTTAAACGGCAAATTTGTTGTTTAAGCCGAGTTTAAAGGGCATTAGGACTAAATTTAAAAGTATTGTAAATGGACGTTTCAGGAATAAAACAAGAGAACTAATGAAACTAGTCTGTATTGAACAAGAGCAAATGTGTAACTAACTGTTATGAAAAATTAACAAGCTTATGTTGCTATAACTGCGTAACCAAGCATACGATTGCCTACTTGATTACACCCCCTCTCAATCGGTTAATCCTAGACTGGTACGAAGAATCTTGAAACGATTGTAATCCAGTGCCTTCGTAAAGATGTCTGCGATTTGGTCCTCGGTGTTTATTGGCTCTATTTTCAATAGTCCTGAAGCAACGTTATCACGAATGAAATGATGTTTTATATCGATATGTCGTGTTCGCTTAGATTCCATGTTCTTTGCCATATGTATGGAGCCTCTGTTATCCTCATAAATAGTAACCGGTGAGCTTGTAATATTCAAATCCTTCAGGATGCCTTGAAGCCAGATTGATTCTGATGATGCCATGCTAAGTGCCACATACTCAGCCTCACTTGATGATGTGGCTACAGTTGATTGCTTCTTACTGCTCCAATCCACGGTACATTCGAAGACCTTAAACAGATATCCGCTAATCGATTTTCGATCGCTTACATCGGATGCCCAATCTGCATCTGCATATCCGACTAATGGCTTACTAATGTCTCTCCTTGTATATTGCAAAACTAGATCCCTAGTACCTTGAAGATACCTAACAACACGTTTCAGCGCCTTCCAATGTTGTACTGTAGGGTTCTGCTGTAGAGATGGTCGGGTATGAAAATTTGAATACCCGAACCCGACCCGTACCCGATTAGGAAAAAAAATAAAAACCCGTGCCCGACCCGAACCCGCAAGTTTATTTTTTTTGATACCCGAACCCGACCGCAACCCGTCGGGCACGGGTACGGGTCCGGATACCCGACAATCTTTAGTGTTAAACGAGGTCAATAGACCCGACCCGACCCGTACCCGGTTTCAAAACCAAACCCGTACCCGACCCGAACCCGCAAATTATTTTTTTTCAATACCCGAACCCGACCCGTACCCGGCGGGTACGGGTACGGGTGCGGGTTTCGGGTAAATTTTCCGCTACCCGACCATCTCTATTCTGCTGGAATCGTCCAAGATATCCAACTGGAAAACAAATATCAGGTCTTACGCACAGCATGAGATATATCAAAGATCCCAGCAGTTCACGGTATGGTTCCGCTGTATTCGGTCCTGACTGATCCAGTGACAAACCTTTCTCCATCGGGGTTTTAACAGAATTGCAGTCACTCATCTGGAAATTTCTCATCAGTCGATCAATGCTTGCCTTTTGCGATAGCTTCATAATACCGGTCTCATAATTGTAATCGACTTTGATTCCTAAGAAATGACGCAGTTCGCCACAGTCAGACATTTCGAAAACCTCGGTCAACTTACTCTTCAAACTCTTGATGGAGATCAAGTTACGACCCGCAATCAACAGATCATCGACATAAATTATCAGGAAGAGTTCATCGTTATCGTCTAATTTTGTGTACAGATAATAATCATTCTTAGATCTTGAGAAACCCAACTTTAAAAGTTCTTCGTTGAATCGCTCATTCCAACAACGTGGAGATTGTTTTAATCCGTATAGCGACTTGTTCAATTTCCAAGTTTGTCCAGGCTTCTTAGACACACCGTCCGGGATCTCCATGTAGATTGTTTCCTTGAGCTGACCGTGCAAGAAAGCTGTGCGCACATCCATTTGATGAAAATGAAATTGGTGGTGAACTCCAACCGCTAGTACAACCCGGATAGTGGCCAATCTAGCAACCGGCGCGTAGGTCTCCTGGAAATCTGTTCCTGCCTTCTGTAGGTAGCCCTTTGCTACTAACCGTGCTTTGTACCGCACTGCTCGACCATTCTCGTCCTCCTTTAAACGAAATACCCATTTCGATTTAAGTGGTTTCACTCCAGCCGGACACGTCGTTAGCTGCCACACGTCATTCGCCTTAAGAGATTCGAGTTCGCTCTGCACTGCCTGTAGCCAGTCTTCACAATCATCACGTCCAGAAATGTCGTTGAAGCTTTGTGGGATATCTGTGGGAAAGTCACTGCCAGAAGTTGCTCCGTAACCAACGAAGTAATCCAAAAACTTACCAGGAAGAGTGCGCTCCCGTTCACTGCGCCTCATCAACGTTTGTCCTTGAGACTCGTGATGTTCTGATTGTGAAGGGAGCGCTGATGATCCTGGACTATCGCGTTCTTCATCAACGTTGACATCAAGATTCTCGCTTGCATTATGGAAGTTTTCATCGTCTTCGTCTGCTTCTGTAGCACGTTGAACATCAGCTTCTTTTTCCCCCTCTTGTTCAAACTGGTACGGTACAACTAAGGGAGTTTGCCGGACATCTGATTCAATGGCATACGGAAAACAGCTTTCGTTGAATTTCACATCACGAGCTACGATGACCTTTTTGCGCGTCCTGTCCCACAGTCGGTAACCGTTTGGTGCGTAACCCATCATGACAACTTCTACACTCTTTGCATCTAATTTCTTCCTCATTTGGTTTGGAACCCACGTAAAAGCTTTGCAACCGAAAATACGTAGCCTTTTCAAATTCGGTTTAACACCAAACCAGAGTTCCGCAGGAGTCATCTTACACGACAGACTGGTCGTCGGGCTTCGGTTCAGCAAATAAACACCAGTAAGAGCAGCTTCTGTCCACATATGCTTTGGAACCTGAGAGTCCAACAACATTGCCCGAACTTTTTCTATAAGCGTCCTATTAAAACGCTCAGCAACACCGTTTTGTTGAGGTGTGTATGCAACCGTTGACTCGACTTGGATTCCTTTTGACTTGAACCACTGCTTCTGTTCGTTTGAACCGTATTCTCTACCTTGGTCCACCGTCAGTTTTGAAATGGTACTACATGTAGCCGCCTTCGCCATAGCTTCGAATTCACGAAGTTTCTCGAACACTTGAGACTTCTTACGCAAGAGATAGATTACCGAAAAATGGGTGTAATCATCTATGAACGATAGAACGTATCTCGAACCGTCCCACGCCGCGGGATCAATGGGACCACGTACATCCGAGTGAATCCTTTCCAACGGTCTAGTTGCACGCTGTCTAGTTCCGTTGAAGGGTTCACGGCATTGTTTGCCTTGCACACAAGGATCACAGAAACCAATTGGTTTCGGCTTTACATTGATACCAGTAACCATATCATGTTGTACTAATAGTGACATTGCTTGATCACTGGGATGTCCCATTCGTCGATGCCACAATTCACTTGTTTCCGCTTCGCATAAATATACAGTTGGCGAATCAATGCTAATTTCCAACTCGTACAAACTGTTTCTCAGCTCTGCCGTCGCAATAATCTGATCATTTTTACGAAGAAAAGCCTGCTTCCCAGCAAACAGCACGGAAATCCCTGCCTTAGTCAACCGTTTGACTGACATCAAGTTATCTCGTAACTCGGGAATATAAAGCACTTCGTTGATATTTACTGGAACTTGCTCATTACTACAGCCATCAATTACACCCTTCGTTTTCGCTATTAGAGTTTCACCATCCTTTGCAACTTGGATAACAATTGGTTTGCACAAGGTTGACGACGACGAGAACACACTGGCATCATTGACTAAATGGTCACTTGATCCAGAATCCAGCTTGAAAATCAATTTTTTCACTACGCGGCCCTGTTGCTTCTTTGCGTTTGATCATGAAACTAACTGCTTTGCTGCCTGTAGCGACGTTAGCTTCCATGATACCTTTTTGCCGACAATCCTTTTTCATGTGCCCTTTTCGGCCGCATTTGTGGCACTTGCCGTTGAAAAATTTAGGTTTACCTCTACCTTTTTCACCAACGAATGCTGTTGATTTTTCCGACGAATCTTTCTGTCTGTCAAGCAGCTTTACCTCCTCTGCCAAGAGCTTTTGTTTGACCAGGTCCACCGTTAACTCGTCATCGCTGCGATTTTCCAGCGCCGTAATTAATGGATCATAACATTCCGGAAGGGTTCCGAACAACATCACAATCAGGTCAGCTTCCGCTAGTTGAGCACCTGCCACTGCTAGTTGTCGAATCAAACCTTCAAAGATTACTAGATGGTTCCGCATCGATTCACCTTCGTTCATCTTCAGCCTTCCAAGCTGCTTCCGGACCAAGTTTTGAGTTACAAGGGACTTCTTCGCAAAGCAATTTTCCAGAGCTTGCCACATTTGCTTTGCAGTAGATTTTTCACGAATAGATCATTTTGCGATGACGTCATTTTGCCGTCAAATGACACCACTTGGTGGTTTGTTTACATGTTTTTTGTTACATCCAGCAGTTTCGATTTAAAATTTCGTGAAGGATTACTGCATCAGTTGCTTTAAAATGCATGTAAGGTGCTTTCTCATAAATAAAAACTATAATTCTTGATCATTATCTGCCGGACAAAGATAGAAAATTCAATTCAAACTTTAACACCATGTAAACAAACCACCAAGTGCTGTCGAAAAAGTGTGGTTAGGAGCTCCCGTGTAATGATCTATAATCTCCAGACAGTCGTCTCCAAGGAAACTAATCAATAACGATTTGGCTTTCCTGTCCGCTTCACCGAATTTCTGCCTTTCTTCGGCCACCAACGGGGGATCTTCAGTAAGCGTATTCATAACTCCTGCTGCATCCAGGAACATCCGGACTCGGAAACTCCAGTTATGGAAACCTGGACCTCCGCTGAACTGAGCAATTCCAAGCGCCGAATCCTTGATCGTGCCCATAACCTATTGTAAATGGACGTTTCAGGAATAAAACAAGAGAACTAATGAAACTAGTCTGTATTGAACAAGAGCAAATGTGTAACTAACTGTTATGAAAAATTAACAAGCTTATGTTGCTATAACTGCGTAACCAAGCATACGATTGCCTACTTGATTACAAAAAGCCATTATGCCTGTAAAATGTTCAAAAACACGCTACATTCGCTATAAGCGGAAAGGAAAGTTTTCCAAAATGTAAACAAGGGCGCCAGTATCTGTCAATTGACGGTATGATGATTTGGTCTATTATAAGCTGAAGCGTGAAAACGCATTTCCACTTTGATGACGTCATTTCCAACAACCAATCACGAAGCTAGAGTTCTGGTAAAACATAGGTTCATTATTTTCAATTTTTCAATAGTTCAACATCGAGATGGATTACTTTTTTTCATTTGGGCCAATTCTTAGAAGATTTTTTACTCGATTGGTGTAAGAATATTGGAAATCGATCGGTAAACCACTAAGCTATTAGCGTTCAAAACCTGACCACTTTTCGAGAAAGATATTTTGGAATTACCCCCTATACCAGCTACCTTCCTGAAAGACGTAGTCCTACGTCAAAAATCTGGACACTAGTCTACTCTAGAGTGACTATATACAGAGTGGCGACAATGTCAAAATTGGAATGATAATTATCTGTCAGTGTCATTCCAATCGAGCAGACGACCTATCCAACGCGTATGCAGGAAAGAGAAAGAAAAGCCTTGAAAAAAACCGCATTGCATACATTTGGGATGACTTGTCGCCACTCTGTATATAGTCACTCTAGTCTACTCTCGTGCACTTATTACGGCGGCATAAATGCACTTGAATGCGTCTATTGGGCATGAAACGGTTGCTGGCGTTATTGGTCAGCTAATGCTTGAGAAAAATCGTGTTGAAATGCATTTATGCCGCCGTAATAAGCACAAGAGAGGAGACGCAAAGAGAATCTCTCACTTGCACATTGATGGACCTTTTGACATGTTGGTCGAGATTTACACATTAAATTCTTTAAATTCACGTATCAGTTTCCTTGGCAACGCCGTGTCTATTTTTATCAGTGTATGTCCGTTTAACAACATCTGTCAAAATTTTTATTGGGTATTTCAGCAGCGTCAACATATGTGTTGTGTTTGTTGTTTTTGTTCGGATTTTTTAAATTTATTTTCGTGAATATAAAACATGGAATCGACTGGGTAATTTTTAATAATTGTTTCCTGAATTGCTTATCCACAAGTGATCGACAAAATGTTTCCTTTTGCGTTCCTATAGCGAATGCGCTATCTGTTTGGAAGCGATGCCACCTAGTGCGCTGCGTTTGCAGCAATGCGCACACCGTTTCCATGCCGACTGCATCAACCGATGGTTATCTGTAAGAAATCGTTGCCCCATTTGCAGAATCGTCACGACGGAAGGGATGCCGCTGAATGCCACGAGAGCGGAAGTGGACTATTCGGATGAAGAAAATCAGTTCGACGATTCGTTTACTGCTTCAAGTGTTGAAGATGAAGATTATATGGAATATGACTCAGACTGTTTGGAAGAAGGTGATACAGGAAGTTACGAAGGGTCAGATAGCGGGGGCGTTCCAGACGATGCTAACTGGGATATCAGTGAACCCGAAGCAGATGATCTGCTAGACGATGCTAACTGGGATGTTAACTGGGAAGATGACAATGAATCTGAAGATGTCCGGCTAGAAGAGGAAGCCGTTTTAGACGATGCTGGCTGGGATGACAATGAAATCGAGGATATCCTGGTAGATTATGATCCGAATGAAGAAGATGAACCACTGGTCGAAGAATGGTTAGATTTCTACGAGGAAGAATAATTCGGAAATTAGTTTTTAGCAGTATACCTATGAAAATATGTGTGATATTCTTTTTTGTTACATATTTTATTATTCCATACCTCATAGAAGTAACTCGATACAAGTCAGGTAAAAGTGAAGGGCTTCGTCGCAACTTACGAGTGATATGAACATCATTACAATATTAACTGCCATCATCACATAAATTCGTAAACTTGCGAAAACTTATTTGAAATTTGTTGAAGTTTCCAATCCTTGGTGAATCGTTCTTTTGTATTTACTATTTGCATTAAACATTTAGCAATCTACGTTTCATGTATATTAACTCAAGGTCAGCGGTTTTCATATTGTGATGAATTTTGCTAAGATGTGCAAAAGCTTTGCACACGATTGATGCAACTCCGTCATCACCGGTTTTAGCGTTGGATGCGTCCGTCCGTCCGTCCGTCCGTCCGTCCGTTTCGAAAGTCCACTATTGCACTACACGATGGTACCACAACGTCAATCCAAAGCTGGCTCCACCACACATCACAAGCTTCTCAACTGTAACTTGATGTTGATCACGATCGCCGAAATATATGCTGTAAGTGCAGCTAATTCGTACTGTTTCACATTCACACAACAAGGTTATCCTTTCGTACCCCAAAATAGACGACCAAACAAGCGCGGTTAATGGAAACCAATGACGATCAATCGCTTCACTCCAAGCCTAATATCACATTCTCATGGTTTCGTATATCTAATTCAGATTACATCGGATGGTGGATTGCTCAAAAAGCTGTTAATCAATTTTGATAAAATTAAAAATATATATATATATTTGTAATTAAAAATAGTCTCAAAACCGGAATTTATCTCTAATACCTACAACAAGTGCAGCTCTAAAATTAAAAATTAGTTTAAAAATTTAAATCTGATCATCCCCGCTAATTGCACGTATTTTTCATGCCCATGTGGCTGGCTACCAAAAACGCAAACAATGAAAGTGAAAATAATGGGCTGCCTTCTTCGCTCGCAACTGCATTCCCCGCATGTGGAGTGTGGACGGTTCGCACAGCGTGATGTTGGCAGTAAATATTTAACATTAATAGGTAAACCGTTGTTGCAATAGCAACAGATGATCGCATCGGCCGCATAGTGCAAGCACACAAAAAAACCCGAATTAATCCACCTAACGGCGTGACCTAGCCTTTCTACTGCCACAATAATCATTATTTAATTTCTCAGGAACATCTATAATTAACTTGACTATATTTTTAAATATCTGTTCCGTATTCCTCAAAATCCTTATTTGCCAGTAAAATTCACAACGTATTGCGTAGAATAATTATATTTTCTTTCCTTGGGTGCGTAAATACTTGTAAGCGTCATTTATGTTATTTGATGAACACCTTATTTAGTTTTATAATCGGTCGGCCTTAACTTTTGGGTTTCAGAGCCACATACGAAACTTGTTTTGAACTGACAATATGAAATATGCGTTCATAGCATATTTTTTGATATTTTTTTTAGAGTGGTTTTAGCCCAAAGGGTAGATTTTTTTTTTATATTTTGATATTAATACCATGCGTTCAAAAGTTAGCATCTTTGAAAAACAAGAGTTCAGAAAAATTATTATTTTACTTCGTTTTTGAAGAAAAAGGATATCTACAACAAAATGATTAATCTCAAAATTTTACTATTAGTTTGCTTGGCTTCAATTTTGCAATATATCTGAATTAGAAAAAATAACTGAATAGAGCATTAGATATAAAAAGAGAAATTGGACTTTTTCTTAGCTGGCGCTCCTTCAGATAATTATTTTTGCATGAAAATCAAAACTTGAGCTTCTTTTGAATGTACTTTCATGAAAAGATAGTCATTAGCCTGATCGCATCGGTTTTACAATGTTAGAGGGTTAGGAAAACAAGATGAGGTCGAAAAATAGTGCAAAAACTGCACCATAAACATGCTTGAGAATGAGAAATATGATCGATATGATTTCCAGTGCTGGTCATTTTTGATTTATTAATTAAAACATGATACATGACATAAGACATCTGTCCTTTAAAATGTCACTAACGAAAACAAATCGTACAAAGTTACTACCGTGCAACGTTTACTTTCTATTTTTCATATAACATTTCTAAGCTCTAGTATCTATGGATTGAAAAGAGCATATATTGATGCGCAAAATTTGTATGAAATTTGTATAAATTTATTTGGAAAAATCAACTCACTAGTATTTTGATCCTATACAACACTATACTTATATACTTAAATTAACTGCTTTTCTCCGCTTTTTGCTTTGCGTGCAATTGTGAGTAACAGCAAGTGAAGAAAATGACAATTGAAATCTAAAATCAAAGAAAAGAAAAAACTTTGCAATTGAATCCCGCTATTTAATATTTATTTGAGACAGATACGTAGTTCGCCTACAACATGCAGGCTTCATCAATGTCTTTTTTCAAAGCATATACGTATCTGTCGCGAATAAATATTAAATAGTGGAATTTAGTCAGTAAAAGTTTTTTTCTTTTCTTTTATTTCAGAGTTCGTTTTCTACTAAGAGGCTTCAAAAATTTCTGACTTTTGACATGTTTCTCACTTTTCTTGAATTTCATTGCAAATTGTCATCACATACACATACATACATACATACATACATACATACATACATACATACATACATACATACATACATACATACATACATACATACATACATACATACATACATACATACATACATACATACATACATACATACATACATACATACATACATACATACATACATACATACATACATACATACATACATACATACATACATACATACATACATACATACATACATACATACATACATACATACATACATACATACATACATACATACATACATACATACATACATACATACATACATACATACATACATACATACATACATACATACATACATACATACATACATACATACATACATACATACATACATACATACATACATACATACATACATACATACATACATACATACATACATACATACACACATACATACATACATACATACATACATCGCACACATTGAATACAATCAACATTTGATTGATACGTTTTGATTTCAGACGTTTTAACGGTTTAATATACGGTGCTTAAGTGTTAAAGTTTGAATAACTTTTGAATGAACCGTCCGATTTTAAATAACTCGGTTTCGTTTGATAGATCTCAGCAGTAATTTTCAAATAATAATAAAATGTGTGATGTTTTTCATTGAATTAATTCTTAAATGTTACAAAAATATGTTTTAAACACTATTTTTTCACATTTCTTTATGTAACTTTCAAACTACAAGTCCAATCATCATGAAATTTGGAAGTTAAGGGTTTGTAAGGCTCCTCTTTCATATGCAATCAATTTTGTTCAAATCGGTTAAGGGATCTATGAGATAATGAAGTCCCATATTTTTCGTACTTTTATACATAACTTTTGAACTAAAAGTCCGATCAAAATGAAATTCAATAGCGACCAATGGGACACCTAGACCTTTCATTTGACACTAAGAACAATAAAATCGGTCCAGCCATCTCCGAGAAAAGTGAGTGAGATTAAAAGCGTTACATACACACACACACACACACACACACACACACACACATACATACACACACACAGAAAATGATCAGTTTTCGAAACTGAGTCGAATGGTATATAACATTCAGCCCGCAGGACCTTCTTTCCATTTCCGGTTTTCCAAGTGATTTCTATACCTTTATACTATATATTTATATAGTAGAAAGGCAAAAAGATTGGCGTATCCGAGGGCTGTGTGGCTCTATGCCGTCACATTCTGCGCTGCTTTTCAACGTGAGCCACTACGGTACTTCGCTGTTGAAGTTCAGTGCAGTGGTAGCTGCTGGTCAGCGATCCTCAGCTCCTTTAGTCTCACAGAATGGCGACTGGTTCCAACGAATCGTTCGCGGGCGAACGATCGTCTCCTCCGCCGTCGCTAGTGGCATCGGCGCTCAGTTCAGATGACGAGCACCAGAAACAACCCGGGAAGTTAGTCTGGATTTCACTGCCATTCGAGTGGTCCGGTCAAATTGGGCGACTTTTCATGGTTAATTAGCTTAGTGTTAGTGTAAATCAACAACACACACATTTTCATTGCATTTTGTTTTCTTTTTCAGAGTTACGGCACCATTCCATCGAAGGAACAGCTTCAGGCCTGCGGTGGCCAGTGCCCAATCTGTCACGACAGCTTCAACTCACCGGTTCTGCTTGAGTGTAATCACATTTTCTGCGAGTTGTGCGTTGGTACGTGGTTCGATCGAGAGCAGACGTGTCCGCTGTGTCGAGCCAAGATCGTCGACGACCCGTCCTACCGTGACGGGGCAACCACGTTTTTCCTACAGCTGTACTAAAAGAAGTTTGCATTCTTGTTTTAAGTTATTGAGGAAATCCAAATTTTGCAAAATGATGGGATCCGTTACAACTAAGGCAAGTGCTCTGTTGATTTCCTTCGATGACGGCATAATAATTACCGATTATTTTAGAACACGGGACACGATGTGAAAATGGTGAAGCACAAAGCTGCTTCTACTGTGTTTAAATATTGATAAAAGTGGTTCACTTCCTAAGCTAAACCGTTTAGTAGATATTTAGTTGACGTACGTAGAGTTATTTTTATTCATCTCAGTTTATCCGCAGTCTATTCCAACACCTAAACTATCAAGTGGAAACATCACCCATTGTGTCTAATGATAATAAAATGTTACAATATCCTTTCTTAGCAGTCGGACGCAAAGTGAGTGTGTGCTTACGGAAGTGAATTTGATATGAAGCCATCTTGCAAACCAAAACAAAATAATGATGAATGGGTGTCTAATATGTGCTTTGAAAATGCGGTGTTAACATGCAGAAAGTCATCAGTAAACTAACACTAGGTTTGCCATTCGTCAGTAACAGACGAATGAATAAGTGCACGCAGTAGTGCATTACTAAGCAACAGCAGATATATTATTTTTCAATTTAAAGGAAGAATATTAATAGTTTTAGCATTGTTAGCAAAACGAGGCGATAGTCAGTTCCGACCTGTTTTCAAGATAATCCCTATCGATTGTGTCACTTGTTTGTAGAGCGTACACGCGACTATTTTTCTCGAACGTGTCCAGCGGTTATTGAGAATTCTTACGCATACCTTTTATCAGTGAATGCTTATTTTGCCGTGGTGTTACATTGTAGCGACATGGAGGATTATATACAGAACGAAAATGCGCCGAAAACGGTTCTCTTCAACAACCCAGAGAAAGAGGAGTCCAGTGTGTGAGACAACTAAATCAGGTCGAAAGTGACTTGCGACTTCTGATACGTTCCTGAAATTGGCGACTCGCGGTCCAATATGGTTTTGAAGCAGATGAGAGATGACTACTTGGAAGTTTCGAGACGAAACAGTGGTACGAACCCGGCTTTAGACTGCTTATGACTACCATGAACGTAGCATACTGTTTCAATAGATTTCTGCAGGAACTATTGTATACTCTCAAATTACGTTTTAAATCATAGTTCTACGGGCGAACGAGAATGACGGGTTGCGCCATAATTCATGAAGCTACATTTGGTTCAATATTAATGACAGTGATGGCAGTGATAGATTTTTTTGAACGATTTCCCACGATTTAAGGGAAATTAAACACAGACAGCTCTAAATTTATCAAAAATGTCGACTATCTGGTCGCATGCGCCGACAGCCTGTACGAGATAATCGTACAAACTGCAGGAGGTGACCTCTATCAATGCCTCTATCATCTAAAATGACAATTGGTTGCCCGTCGAACCCGTGAAGCTTTCAGATCGGAGGCTGTTCTTGTGTGCACTGTATTAGCCTCCTGATCGAACCCGCGATCCCGTCGTCTTCAATGTTATGTTTTTTTTTGTCGGAAGATTTGACCACTGCGACCATTATTTTGATGTTATGTTCATATGCACCCTTATTCTGCGAGGCGAGTGACGTGACTATTTGGAGTCGCCGCGAATCAGGTGACCCGCTTTGTCACTTAGGTAACAGGGGCTTCTTACCTAGGTGACTCGGTCGTCACCTAGGTGACTCGACTCGCCATGGCGAGTCACGACGTTTGACAATTGTCGTATTGAGTCACGTGACTCGCAGATTAAGGGTGATGAACTCAGATAACACAACAGCTTCGATGGCGTCTGCAGTGGATGAGATAATCGTTATGGGCGGTTTCAACTTACTTGGGACAAAGTCTGCCTGGGCAGACGAGGCAATGGTTTCATGTACGGTGACAAACTCGTCATCTCTATCTTAAATTACCTACTAAGGAGTTGCTCGACTGCTACAACAGCATTGCTACAATATTCTCTAATATTCTAAACTACACTATCCATCGACATGTTCCAAAAAGAACAACGCCCGTTCAGAATCAGATATCCTGGGTAAACGCTACGTTACGACGTCTGAAATCTGGCTGTTGTTGTTGTTGAAGGCTGTTCTCAAGAAATTCTCAAAACAGAACGTTGTCACTCCCTTAACCCCTATCTGTCGATCAACACGCGTTACAAACGATTGAGACACTCCTGCTTCCGGAACTACTTGATAAACGTCGAACGTGTTATGATATTTGCTTGCCCCTCGTTCAAGTCAGCCATTTTTATACCAACCTTATATAGATATCGTTCGTTAGATCGTTTAAACATAGCTATGTATTAATCGTTAGAACGCATTTTATAAAATCTAAAACATGGTATCAGAAGTTCACGTGTGCTTCAAGAAGTTGATTCGGCGTCATTTGAAGAATCGCAAAACAAACTTGTGAAAACACGGAATTTCGGTAGTGATTTTTGAAAAAACATTAAGTGCGCAATTTTAGACGCCATTTTGTTTTTCGACGCGAAGTGAAAAAGTAGTTTGGAGTGCCTCATTAAAATGGATCCAAACCAGTATGAAATATTTCTGGAGCACCAGACAAATTTGTTTTCGCAGCTGCTCCAAGGCATGCAAGCTTCGAGCAAGCAGACTGCCGCACAAGTGCAGACTCAGGCTCAATCGGCAGTGCAAAGACCGAGCGCATCCACTGTCCAGGTACCGCAGCCATCGCCGCTAGTTGTAGAAGGTGACACGCGTGAGCATTTTGAATTCTTTCAAAAAAGCTGGAAAGATTACGCGAAAGCTATCGGAACGGACTGGTGGCCAATCGAGGAAAATTCGCAAAAGGTCAGTTTTTTATTATCAGTGATTGGAGAAGCTGCGCGTAAGTACTTTAATTTCGAATTGACGGAAAAGTGGTTACTAAACGGAATATTATAGTGGACCGGATTGACTTTTTCTCTGCCGTTCAGAACTCTAACGAGTGTATCGACTCGAGAATCTTGCTAAAATAGCACAGCTCGGACAACTGGAGACTGATTTGATTACCTACAATGTCATTACTCTCAATTTGCTATGTAAGCACAAATCGATCTCTTGTACTCTCATGGAACTACCATATGGAAAGTTTGTGAAGATTTGGTGCAAAGTTTTGTCTATCTTTTTCACTCTTTAACAAACCTGTGCACAGACTTCACAAATAGAACAAACTTGGGAAGATGGCAGCACCGTTTCGCGCACATTGCGAATAAATGGAAAAAATTGCGAGCAAAGTTGTTGGGCATTGAGGATGTCACACTACCAGAACCAGAACTCTACCGAAATATTAGATGTGGAGGTGAATAAAATCGAAAAAAAGAAAATCGTCTACGGAAGAAAGCTCAGCGATACGCACGTTTTGTGGTGACAATCACGATTTTACGAAAGGTTCGTGCCCTGCATTAGGAAAGCGATGCGGGTAAAAATTACTTTGAGCGAGTGTGCAGGGCTAGTAACAACTCGAGAAACCACAGAGCGAAGAGGGTGAAAGAAGTAAAAGATAAATTTTAGCAAAGTGCTGGTACTGAAAATGATACTTCTTCCAATGAGAGTGACACCGAATGCGAAATGGGGAAGATATGTGACAATTCTAACAAAGGAGGAAGTGTTTTAGTAGAACCGGATTTAAATTTTCCCCGAAATAGAAAAAGGTTCAATGTGAGGGACATACTGGTGCGAACACTAGTTTGATCGGTGTGGACTGGTTGAAGAAACTTAGTGAATCTGAAAATGTGGAAATACAGCCCACTACACTTCGTCTTCAAAGTTTCGGAGGTTCTCCAATTAACGTGCTGGGTCAGGTAAAAATCCCTTGTCGCAGAAAGGGTCGACGATTTCGATTAGTTCTGCAAGTCGTAGATGTAAAACATCGCCCACTGCTTTCAGCGAAAGCGTTACGAATGTTAGGCTTCGTAAAATTTTGCAAATCGGTTGTATTCGGTAGTGCTAATGCAAACCTGTCATCAGAAGAATTATTTAAAATTTACAGAATCGAAGCACGGAAAGTATCTGAGAAGTATAGCGAACTTTTCCGCGGTTATGGTAAATTTGCTGGAACAGTGCCATTTGAAGTAGACTCTAATGTTGTTCCATCAATCCAGTCTCCACGCCGTGCGCCAATCGCCATGCAGAATAAGCTCCAAAAAGAGCTAGAGTCATTGGAGAATGATGGGATAATTGTCAAAGAAACAATGCACACCGAATGGGTAAGCAAGATAGTTATCGTTCAGCAGGGTGGCCCTGAATCAGAAAACATCAGAATCTATCTTGACCCAATCCCTCTCAACAAAGCGTTAAAGTGACCGAACATTCAGTTTAATACGCTAGATGAAATACTCCCTGAACTAGGTAAAGCAAAAGTATTCTCCATCGTGGATGCCAAAAAAGGTTTTTGGCATGTCGAACTAGACGAAAACAGTAGAAAACTCACCACATTTTGGACATCGTTTGGACAATACCGTTCGTTGGACGCGCTTGCCATTCGGAGATTTTTCAGATAAAGCTTCAAGAAGTAATTCAAGGTCTAAGTGGTGTCGAATGCCTAGCAGATGACCTGCTGGAATTTGGAAGTTGTGATACTCTCAAGGAAGCTCTTGAAGATCACAATAAGTGCTTACAGGAACTGTTCCAACGTCTCGCGGAACAAAACGTTAACCTACACAGATTGAAACTGAAGCTTTGCCAATCGTCGGTAAAGTTCTACGGTCACGTACTAACAGACAATGGTCTACAGCCAGATGAATCAAAAATTTTCACTATCCAACATTTTCCCGTTTCACTGAATCGCAAAGAGGTACATCGTTTCGTCGGTATGATAAATTACCTGAGCAGGGACATTCCACACCTGAGCGCTAACTTGACTAATCTTCGTAAACTGATATCGGAATCGGTTACGTGGAGTTGGGGGAAAGCAGAAGACGACGAATTTGAACACGCCTTGCGTCAGATGTTTTCACCACAAGTGCTGCCACTTTGACGATCATCTATTGACTTTCCCGGCACCAAGCATATGGCCGTACGTAGTACCTTCTTTCAGCACGGTGTCCTACACAAGTACAGTTGGAGGTCTCCAAATCAGACAGAATCACAGATCAACCACGGTTAGATCTCGCGCCGCTGAAGCAGCCAGATGTCGCCACAAACTGCGCGCATTCACTCGAAGCAGCGCTGCCGGAAGAGGACGAGCTGGAAGAAGCCCCTTTCGAGGACTGTTGAAACACCATTAAAACAGCCATCAGCAGTGTAGCGGAGAGCTCCATCATCGGGTATATGTGGCACGGAATCAGCGGCACGAGTGGTTTTACGATGAATGTAGGAGGGTGATGGATGAGGAGAACGCTGTGCGGGCGGCCAAGATGCGCAGTGCCACACGTCAGGATATGGAAAGACACAAACAGCAGAAGATGCAGCGAAACCAAATCTTTCGGGAGAAAGAGCGCTACCTGTAAGAGCAGGAATATGCAGAGTTGGAACGGCTGCATCGTTCTCAGGAAACGCGAAAGTTCTACCAGAAACTGAACGGATCCCGTAAAGGCTTTGTGCCGCGAGCCGAAATGTGTCGGGAGAAGACTGACAGTATTTTGACGGACGATCGTGAGGGGACCGATAGGTGGAAGCAGCACTTCGACGAACACCTGAATGGTGCCCAGGCGGAGAACCACGGCGGCGGGGAAAGCGATTTCGACGGTGCAACAAACGGGGAGGAAGTGCCAGCCCCAACGATAGGCGAAGTTAAGGAGGCCATCATGCAGCTAAAGAACAACAAGTCTGCTGGGAAAGATAACATCGGAACGGAGCTTATTAAAATGCGATCAGAAAAACTGGCCGTTTGTATACACCGGCTAATTGTTAGAATTTGGGATACGGAACAGCTGCCGGAGGAGTGGAAAGATGGGGTCATCTGCCCGATCTATAAAAAGGGCGACAAGTTGGACTGTGAGAACTATCGAGCGATCACCGTTCTCAATGCCGTCAATAAAGTGCTGTCCCAAATCATTTTCCGCCGACTATCACCAATTGCGAACAGATTTGTGGGTACTTATCAAGCCGGCTTCGTCGAAGGTCAATCTACAACGGATCAAATAGTTACACTGCGGTAAATCCTCTAAAAGGGCCGTGAATACAGAGTTTCCACGCACGATTTGTTCGTTGACTTCAAAGCCGCATATGATACCATCAACCGAAAAGAGCTATGGAAAATCATAGACGAGAAGGGCTTCCCCAGTAAGCTCATCAAACTGATTAAATCTACGATGGATGGTACACAGTGCTGTGTTCGGATTTCAGGTGGATTGTCAAGTTCATTCGAATCACACAGAGGGCTTCGTCAAGGTGATGGTCTTTCATGCCTGCTGTTCAAGGTGTTATGAACCGAGCGGATATCAACACGTGGGGCATGATATTCAACAAATCTAGTCGCTTCGTCTGCTTTGCCGATGACATGGATGTTATCGGCAGAACATCTGTGGCGGTGGCTGTACAGTACACCAGACTAAAGCGTGAAGCAGAAAAGATTGGGTTAAAAGTAAATACGTCTAAAACAAAGTACATGCTGGCCAGCGGAATCGAGGTCAGTAGCGTAACGTTCGACGCCGATGAGTTTGAGGTAACGATAACTCTTGGTAACGGCGCCAACGGTACCAGCCGTGTGATTCGGAGGAGTATTATCAGCGGCAGCCGTACTTCACAAGCAATTGCGGTCGTGCAGACTAAGTCCTCGTACAAAGTGCACCCTGTACAAGACGCTTATTAGACCGGTTGTTCTCTACGGGCTTGAAACATGGACCATGCTCGAGGAGGACCTGCGAGTGCTCGGAGTTTTCGAACGACGCGTGCTAAGAACGGTCTTCGCCGGTGTACAAGAGAACGGAGTATGGAGGCAGAAAATGAACCATGAACTCGCACAGCTCTATGGTAAACCCAGTATCCAGAAGGTGGTTGAAGCTGGACTGATACAATGCGCAGGGCATGTTGCAAGAATGCCGGACAACTGCCCTGCAAAGATAGTGTTCGCCTCAAATCCGGCACTAACTAGACTAGCAGGAGCTTAGCGAGCCAGATGGTTGGACCAGGTGGAGTACTCGCGGAACTGGAGACCAGTCGCTGTGGACCGAAATAGATGGAGAAATTATACTGCGCATGCCTCGTCGCTAGACGTTAGGCCAATTAAAAGAAGAAGAAGGCGTAACGGTGTCAAATGTTGTGGCGTGAGAGCATAAACTGCTCGGCAGTTAATGGGAAGTCTTTCACCGGCACGTGTTACGTGCATATCGTCCGTTCGCATACGTTGAAGTGGACTATGCCGGTTCCATCCTGATACGCGGCAGCAACACTCGAGGAGAGCGATCGATGAAGGGTTATATCGTTGGCTTTGTCTGCTTATCAACTAACAAGGAAACATCACTATCGGTCACAGGCTTAGAGCTTAACCATATACACCATAGTGTAGTCTTGTCGATCCAGAACTCCACTGCACTGCTCGTATAGGTGTAGCCTATGGAACTTTTTTGAGAAAACTTAACTTGAAATTTGTATGGGCATCTGACTTAATGGAGGCGCATGGTACATGGTGAATATCCGAAACGTTTATGTAACAGATCAAAATGAAAATGCTATTGTTTGAAAAAGGATGATTAGATTATGCAACAAGCTTTTCTAAAATCCCTTTTTCGTTCACCTGGAAGTGTTATTAAACTTTTCTACTCATTAATTGCGGTAGGCTTGTTTGGTGTTCTGAATGAAACTGCTATGCTAAACAGGGGGAAATCAATTGGTTTATTTATTATTTTATGCAATTTCATGTTATTTTATTAATTTAAATAATCTCTGACTTAAAGCATGAGTTGTATTTGTAATAAATCAGTTTGTGTTATACTGCTGTTTGCACAATTTATACTAGGGAGTTCACATTTGAGAACACCTTTGTATCCCGATGTTGGAGCGCCTCAATGAAGCAATAGTGTAGCTCACAATGAGAATATTTTAAAAAGCAAAAATTCGTGCAAGATTGTTTTTGCATGTTGCGTATCCTGAAAAATAAAGACAAATTGTGCGCTGGTTTATCAAATTCATATGGAAGAAGTGTTCGCAGGATCTCACACTCAAAAACGCCAAGAGCTCGTCGGTCGCTTTTTTAAATTTCCACGCTTCGTGGCCGTAGGGTACCACTGGGAGAACTAGCGTCTTAAAGGGCGCGAGTTTTGTACAGAGTTACAGACTACGGGACCTCAGCTGGCTACGTAACCCGTAGAAGGCCTGTTGGCAGCCTTTTTACTTAACGACTCACATTGATGTCACTAACGTACCAAGGTAAGCCAATTCGTCGACCACTTCAAAACCACCGCAGTTACAACACCCACGGACCACCATATACTTTGTTTTGGAGAATTTATAAAAGGCCCTATCCGCGCAACTTCCTCTTTAAGACGCATGTTCACTGTTTTCAAAGTTCCTCGGTTAACACCGATGATACCGATGTCGTCCGTAAACGCTAGGAGCATATGAGATTTCGTGATGATGGTACCGCTTTTCTACACGCCTACCTTTCGAATAGCACCTTCCTATACAATGTTGAACAGCAAATTCTATAGTCCATCATCAGCTTCAAACCATCTTACGTCACATACGAGTCCGATGTTTCACCCGCTATCCTGATGCTTGATTGGAACCATCAACAATAGAATGTTTCAGCCTAATCAGTTTTGTTGGAAAACCATGTTCGAGCATAATTTGCCACAGCTCATTGCGTTCAACTAAACCGTACGCTGCCTTGAAGTTTATAAACAAATGGTGAGTCTGCAAGTTGAATTCTCGGAATTTATAGAGGATTTATCACAAGGTGAACATCTGGTCCGTCGTGGAGCGTCCCTCTCGAATTCCGCACAGGTATTCGCCAACAAAGGTTTCCTACAACGGCATCAGTCTGCGAAACAGCTGCTTTGCCGTTTTTCAGCTCTCTCGCTGCTTTTCTAACCTCGCCCAAAGTTGGTGGATCCACAGCTTTTCCATCATCTTCAATCGTTATCCTATTTATGTGGATCGCTCTACCTTGTTGACCATTCAACAATACATCAAAATATTGTTCCCAAAGCCTAGTCAGCTTCTTATCCATTGCTTGGCAATCCCGCTGCCCATCAATTCAGGTTTGCTGGAGTATATTAGCAAATTAGGATAATTTCCAGTTGTTCTATTCAACATGATACGTAACAAAGAAAAGGTTAAGAAGAATGCTTTTTGCAGTTATCTAGCAGCAAAATTATCGTAAATATCTCTGAAAGTTTGCCTAAATTATGCCACCGTATTTAGTTAAATAGAGAAAGAATTCCGTCCTGTATCGTAGACGAATAACTTGTGCCGCAATTAACGTATTATCAGTATGAGAAAAGTTTAATATCACTTCCAGGTGGATAAAAAAAGCATTTTGGAAATGCTTGTTGCGTAATCAAATAATCCTTTTCCAAACAATATCATTTTCTTTTTGATCTATTACATAAACGTTCAGGATATTCACAATGTACCATGCGCCTCCATTAAGTCAGATGCCCATACAAATTTCAAGTTAAGTTTTCTCAAAAAAGTTCCATAGGCTACACCTATACGAGCAGTGCAGGGGAGTTTTAGATCGACAGGACTACACTATGGTGTAAATGGTTAAGCTCTAAGCCTGTGACCGATAGTGATGTTTCCTTGTAAGCACTTGGTGCACTTAGAAGCAGCAGGAGACCTTACAACAGCTACGTTCTTGGGTTCGTTGAAACGGACGATTGCACGACGCGGATGCTGCAACGAGATCTGGTCTGGTAACGGTAACAACCGGGTTGGAGCTGATCGACAGCTAAGAGAATGCCTTGAGCCTTGATGTCACACGGCAAAGATGCTGAGCACTTTTTCAGTAACCTTGGTATATAATGGAAATTTATTTCGCCGTCCAGTCCCCACCAGGGCGCTATTTGGGAAGCGGTGGTAAAAAGTGCCAAGTGCTTACTCCGACCAATTGTTGAGAAGTTTACATTCGAGGAACTGATCACTCTAAGCTTCGTTTGTTAATCAGCTCCAGACCGTGGGTTCCTTTGCTGTCCGAAAAAGTCGTCTCCATTCTTATCGGTCCAAGGCCGCAAGTCGCCTTCTACTTGATCGATCCATCTTGCTCGCTGCGCGCCCCGCCGTCTCGTTCCAGTCGGATCGTTATTGAGAACTTTTGACGTAGGACTACGTCTTACGGCAAGTTTTGAGATAGGGTGTCATTCGAAAAATGCGAGCGTCACGAAAAATGAAAGGTTTTGAGCGCTAATAGCTCAGCGGTTTTCCGATCCATTTTCAATATTCTTACATCAATCGATCGGAAAATCTTTTTAAAATTGACCCAAATGAAGAAAAGTATGGATTCTTGATGTTGAACTATTGAAAAATTGAAAATAATGAACCTATGTTTTACCAGAATTCTCGCTTCGTGATTGGTTGGAAGGTTCTTTACGATGATTTAAACCTATACCAATTTGATATCTGTGCTTGGGAAGTAAGCCAAAACAAGTGACCAAGTTTCCTCATTTCAACAAGATTTCTTAACACCGCGATTAAACCTAGACCAATTTGATGTCCTTGCTTGGGAAGTACGCCAGAGAGAGTGACAAAGTCCCCTCGTGCCAACAGATTTCTTACGAACGCGATTAAACATAGTCCAATCTGATGTCTGTGTTAGGGAAGTGTGCCAGAAAAAATGACACAAGTTCGTTGTCCCAACAGATCGCAAATTCTTTACTGCGTGACGATTAAACCTCGGCGAATTTGATAACTGTGTTGGAAAAATGTGCTACAGCTGTAGTGTTCGGTTATAATACGGCTCTGTATGAATACGCATGCTTGCCGTTTCATTATAGGTGTAGTGAAAAGATGTGCTGTTGATAAAATAGGATTGAATTGGTAAAATCCCTTCAACGTGTGAAACCATGGATAATAAAAACAATCTTTAATAGCAGGAAAGTAATAGTTTATGTTCTTGATTTTGTTAAATTGTTTTCAAATGCACAATCTTGTGAGAATTTAACGTATGCAATGTTACTACTTTGATAAATGTTACATACAACGCATGTAGCATGTATATATGTTGCATATAGCATGTATACATGAAGAATCGAATGATTACAAGCATGAATACATGCCACTATCACTACAAAGAGACTTACGTAGTCCTGCGTCACCTATATATGCGGTCGTGTCTTGTACACAACCCCTCTGATTTTTAACCGGGCTGTCGTCCGACGTCCTCACGACGTGCCCAGCCCATTGCAGGCGACCGATTTTTGCGGTGTAAGCGATGGGTGGTTCCCTAAGCAGCTGATGCATATTTTCGTTTTGACATTTTGCCGCCGTTGTTATCTTTTGACCATCTCTCGCCTGTTTGTTGCCAAGACAACAAAATTGTTGTGTTTTTTTTATTCTTGTCTTTTCGTTGTTCTTTCTATTTATTTTAGTCATCTTTTCATCGCTTTCTGAAGGTCCAAGAGTTTTTACTCGTTAAAAAAAGCATATTAGGGCGCGGGAGGGTATTTTCAGCGATGGCATCTATTTTTTCGGCCTATGGTCTATGTTCTAGTGGAAGAACAGGTGGTTTTGATGTGCTTTGAATTAAAAATAGTAGATTACTTACTGTATTGAGAAAATAGTTATAACATATTAAAATTGTATATCGGCAGAGTATTTTTATTGGCGAAAG